>NC_080173.1:70037726-70353726 GCF_950295315.1 Erinaceus europaeus
CTCTCTGTCCTAACAACAATAACTACCACAAAAAAAAAAATCATTTTAGGGAGTTGGGCAGTAACATAGTAGGTTAAGTGCACATGGAGGAAAGCACAAGGATGGGCCTAAGGATCCCGGTTCGAGCCCCCGGCTCCCCACTTTCAGGGGAGTCGCTTCACAGGTAGTGAAGCAGGTCTGCAGGTGTCTATCTTTCTCTCCCCCTCTCTGTCTTTCCCTTCTCTCTCCATTTCTCTCTATCCTATCTAAGAACAACCACAACAATAACTACCACAACAATAAAAAAACAAGAGTAACAAAAGAGAAGTATTAAAAAAGTATTAAAAAAAAAGAAATCATTTTAGGGAGTTGGGCAGTAAATAGTGCAGCTGGTTAAGCACACATGGAGCAAAGCAGAAGGACGGCATAAGGATCCCGATTCCAGCCCCTGGCTCCCTACCTGCAGGGGAGTGGCTTCACAGGCGGAGAAGTAGGTCTGCAGGTGTCTTATCTTTCTCTCCTCCTCTCTGTCTTCCCCTCTTCTCTCCATTTCTGTCCTATCCAACAACGACGACATCAGTAACAACAACAACAATCACCACAACAACAATAAAACAACAAGGGCAACAAAAGGGAAAATAAATAAATAGAAATCATTTTAAAGGAAAATGGAGAAACTTGACAGGATATGTGTATGGGATCACATGAAAATGTAGTGAGAGGGAAAACTGTAGGTCATGAATATAAAACAGGTTATGAAACTAATTATAACCTCATTTTAATTAATATGTGCCATATATACCTATTTATGTGTGTAATATGTATACATTATATATGTATACATGTAATGGTCTGGACTACAGCCCAGTCCAGAATGACATATTTTAATAAAACTGGTGTATTGTCCCAAAGTAAGACTCTGGGTTCTTTATCCTTTTGACTGTAATTGAGACAGAAATGACAGAGGGAGGAGGGGTGCGGCAGGGAGGGTGTGCCAGAAGGAGAGGAAGCCAAAAAGGAACAGAAAGTCCCAGAAGTAATCGAAAGTCAAGTGTTGGGTCAGGCTTCCTGCAGAGAGGTTTTTTCCCAGCTCAGCAAGCATAGCTATTGGTCAGTCGTTCCCGCGCGCGCGCAAACTGCGAATATAGAAGCTGCGGTTGTCAGCTCCTGGGGAGGGGCTGCTGGAGCTTCAAAGGCTGCAGGTCACTAGCCGGTAAGAGAGGGTCGGAGACTTGGGTCTCAGCTCCTTGGCTCTAATTCTCAAAATTTTAGCTTCCTGCAACCCCCTGCGGGCCTGCCTCTGCCCCCCACCCCACTTGGTGGTGAAGGGTGCTAGGGACAGCCTAGCAGCAGGCTTTGCCATACTGCCTGGGAGGCTCCTCTTATTTCCTGGGTCTCAGTGGTAAATTGTCTAAAAGGTTGACTTTGGGGAGAGAAACCTAGAACGGTGGGTGGGTGGGATGTGAAGAAATAAGGGTTCTTGGAGCTGAGAAGGAGCTGGAGCTAGAAAGATATCAAATGGAAGTTTGTGGGGTTCCTGAAGTTTGAGATATTAAAAAGTTGGAGACCAGGTGCTCTTTGTAATCCTGTGACCAACCACTAACTGTAAATTATTGTCCTTAATACAAGCTGAAAACCAGAATTAGAGTGGTGGAAAGATTATGATTTTTTTCTTTCTTTAATTTTTTTATTAGTGATTTAATAATGGTTGACAAGACTGTGGTATAAGAGGGGCACAATTCCACACAATTCCCACCACCAGAGTTCCATATCCCTCCTGTCCACTGGAAGCTTCCCTATTCTTTGTCATTCTGGGAGTATGGACCAAAAATCTTTATGGTGTGCAGAAGGTGGGAGGTCTGGTTTCTGTAATTGCTTCTCCGGTGTACATTGACATTGGCAGGTTGATCCATATCCCCAGTCTGTTTATACTTTTCTCTAGTGGGCCAGGGCTCTGGGGAGGTGGGGTGCCAGGACACCTTGGTGAGGTCATCTGCGCAGGGAAATCAGGTTGACATCATGGTAGCATCTGCAACTTGTTGGCTGAAAAGCATTATTTTATAAAGCAGAACAAATTGTTTAATAATCAGGAACCTAAAGGTAAGAGTATAGCAGATGAAATTTGGGGTCTTCACGTTGGAAGGAGCTAGGAAGTCTATTTTAGGTCTTATTCTGATGGTTCTGTTTTACAGAAAACAATTTCTGCTTGGAAGTTGAATGGCTACAGGGGAAATGAATATCACTATTGATTTAGAAACTAGCTATGCTGAGCTGGTTCTAAATGTGGGAAGAGTCACTCTTGGGGAGAAGGCTAGAAATGGAATGAAAAATGGTCAACTGAAGAAACAGCAGAATGAAAAAATCCAAAAAGCGGTTGTTACTTTGCTGAATTCCGGAGGAGGACTGGTCAAGGCTGAAATTGAGAATAAAAACTATAGTTATGAAACAGAGGGCATAGGGTTGGATTTGGAAAATTCTTTTAGTTGTATTCTTCCATCTGTTTCTGACTACCTAGACTTTATGCAGCAAGATACATATTTTCTGATTTTTGTCAAAACACGAAGCTCAGAAACGTCTAATGTTCATATTGCCTCCTTGAGTACCTGTTTGTACAAAAGAGATGTAACTTCTACCAGAGTAATGAATGACATGGCTGCACTGGAATTTCTCAAAAACAGGATAAAAACTGGAGGGAGATTGTATAAAAAATCTAAGCCACTTCTGAAGAAGCCTCGTCTTGAGGTACAAGAGGAAAGTAATATGGAGGCCTCTGCTGCTGAGTTTTTTAACAAGCGGATAATTAAACAGAAAGAAAAACTCAACTTTACTGAATCCACACATGTTGAAATGAAAAACTTTACAACAGGAAAGGTTTTTCAACGCATAAAAGAGATTCTCCCTCTGTATGTTTCTGCATTTGCAAATACCGATGGGGGATATTTGTTTATTGGTGTAAGTGATGATGGAGAAGTAATCGGCATCGTAACAGAGAAGAATGATCTTGAGAAAATAGCAAGAGAAATAGTAGAATCCATTAATAAGCTGCCTGTCTACCACTTCTGTAGGGAAAAGAGGATGGTAGGCTGTTCATACAATATTATGGAAGTATATGATGGTGACGATAATCTTTGCGGATTTGTCCTTGCACTCAAAATAGAGCAGTTCTGCTGTGTGGCATTTGCTAAAGAACCAGATTCCTGGCATGTGGAAGACAGCACTGTGAAGCGGTTCACTGTGGAGGAATGGATTTACCACACTATTCCAGGTGAGTAGGGAAATTAGAAATAGAGAAGTTTTGTGGTCTGGGAGGTGGCGCAGTGGATAGAGCATTGGACTCTCAAGCATGAGGTCCTGAGTTTGAGCCCCAGCAGCACATGTACCAGAGTGATGTCTGGTTCTTTTTCTCTCTCCTCCTATCTTTCTCATTACTAAATAAATAAAATGTTAAAAAAAAAGAAATAGAGAAGTTTGGCTAGGATGCTTAAGCTTTTTATTCAGAATCTGGGATCAGCTCAAATTTCTGTACCTAATAGTTGGTGGATATAATCAGTAGTTCATGTAGAAGGTAGCTAATCTGTACAGCAAGCAGTACACAGAAGATATTCTCCAGTATTCTACATTACTCAAAGATCCAATTACCCTGTTCTTCCCTATTATCTTTATTTAATTTAAAATTTAATTTAATTTGCTTCCAGGTTTATCACTGGGGCTTGACTCCTGCACTACAAATCCAAGCTGCTGGTTAATCCCCCCTTTCTTTATTTGATAGGATAGAAAGAAATTGAGTGGAGAGTGAGTGATAGAGAGAGAGAGAAAGAGACAGAGATACCTATAGTGCCTGCTTCATCATTCGTGAAGCATTACCCCAGCAGGTGGGGAGTGGGGGATTGAACCCAGTTCCTTGAATATGATAATGTGTCCGCTTAATCAGGTGTGCTACCATCCAGCCCCCTTTCTTATCATCTCTTTATTCAATTTCAAGGAATATCTGTTCTGTCTTCATTTTTCTTGAGTTATCAGTAACTGATTATTTCTTTAAGTAACACTTCCTTTTACTTACTGCTTCATCTTTTTTTGTCCCTTTACTAATATATCTCTTAAAACCTTTCTTCTACTCTTCCATTTGTGAGCCATAATATAACCTAAACTAAATGTATAAAAAAGAACACTGTTGGGGTGGGGGACTGGGCAGCGGCACACTGGTTTAAGTGCACATACTACAAAGCAAGGACTCACTCAAGAATCCCAGTTTGAGCCCGGGGCTCCCCTCCTACAGGGGGCTTGTTTCACAAGCAGTGAAGCAGGGATGCAAGTGTCTGTTTTTCTCTCTCCCCACCTCCTCCTCCCTCTCAGTTTCTCTCTGTACTAGCCAATAATAATAATAATAGTAATAATAATAATGGTGGGGGGGCCAGTAGCGCAGTGGGTTAAGTATGCATGGCACAAAGCACAAGGATCAGCATAATAATTCTGGCTCGAGCCCCCGGCTCCCCACCAGCAGGAGGGTCGCTTCACAGGCTGAGAAGCAGGTCTGCAGGTGTCTATCTTTCTCTCCCCCTCTGTCTTCCTTGCCTCTCTCGATTTCTCTGTCCTATCCAACAACAACAACAATAATAATAACAACAACAAGGGCAATAAAAAAATGGGGAGAAGGTGACCAAGCGCCAGCAACAACCCTGAAAAAAAAGAAAGAAAGAAATGGCCACCAGGAGCTGTGGATCATAAGGTAGGTACAAATACCCTGGCAGCAAGGGGAAAAAAAAGAGAGAGAAAGAAAAGAATAATGTTGGTATTTAAAATTTTTTTTTCTTAAATTTATTTATTTATTCCCTTTTGTTGCCCTTGTTGTTTTATTGTTATAGTTATTATTGTTGTTATTATTGATGTCGTTGTTATATAGGACAGACAGAAACAGAGAGAGGAGGGGAAGACAGGGAGAGAGAAAGACACCTGCAGACCTGCTTCACCGCTTGTGAAGCAGCTCCCCTGCAGGTGGGGAACCGGGGGCTCGATCTGGGTTCCTTATGCCATTACTTGCACTTTGCGCCACATGCGCTTAACCTGCTGTACTACTGCCTGACTCCCTAATGTTGGTATTTTTAAATTATTTCAAAAACTGTAAAGCTTCAAATATGTTTCAACAGCATTAATGATTATATGCAATATTTTGTATCTAATATAGGAATCAGACCACACAAAATCTAACAAATTTATTATTGGGGAGAAAGGGCTCAGTTATAAGTAGATTTTGATATGTTTTAATGGGGGTATTCCCTTGTGACAAATTAAGAATGTAATTTATTTCTTTTTATTTTTTTATTGGGAGGGATTAATGGTTCACAGTAAATACAATTTTTGATACATGACTGTAATTTCTTATTTTTAAGATTTTTTCAGATTACCTGAAAACACTGACATTCGACAAGGTTCATCATCATCACTCCACACAAACGTTCTTTATAAAGGTAAGAATTTGGATTGTCAGGTGGAGGGGATAGCATAATGTTTATGCAAAGAGACTCTCATACCCAAGGATCCAAAGTCCCAAGTTCAATCTACCAAAAATGGGAAGATTTTTGGTAGAAAATGATTTTTTTAACATAAACTTAGTCATATTTTCTATTCCTTTTAGAATTCTGTTGTCTTATTCTTTAAAAAAATTTTATTATCTTTATTTATTGGATAGAGACAGCAAGAAATCAAGAGGGAAAGGGGAGATAGAGAGGTAGAGAGAAAGAGAGACACCTACAGCACACCTTCATCACTTCCAAAGTTTTCCCTCTGCAGGTGGGAACCAGGGGCTCCAACTCAGTTCCTTGCACATTGTAACAGGTGCGCTCAACTAGGTGAGCCACCAACCGGCCCCTGTTTAGTCTTATTCTTATGGATTTTGTCCATCTCATCTATCAATAGTTTGCTATTTTATTGTTTTATTATTGTATTGTACTGTATTTTTTTGCCACCAGGCTATTGCTGGTAATTAGTGCCTGCATGACAAATTCACCACTCCTGGAGGCCATCTACCTATCTATCTTTTTAAAAATTTTTATTTATTTTATTTCATAGGAGGGAAATTTAGAGAGAAGGCAGATAGTGTGGGAGAGAGACAGAGAGACACCTGCAGCACTGTTTCACCACTTGCAAAGCTATCTCCCTGTAGGTGGGGGCCCAGGGCTTGAACCCCAGTCGTTATGCACTATACTATGTACACTTAACCAGGTGCATCACTGCCTGACCCCCTGATTTATTCATTTTTATCAGAGCACTGCTCAGCTCTGGTTTGTGGTGGTGTAGAGGATTCTCTTTCTTTCCCCCCTCCCTCCTTCCATCCCTTTCTTATTTTCTATCTACTTGATAGGACAGAGAGGAGGGGAACGGATAGGACAAGAGAGTGAGAGAGAGAGAGAAAGGTACTGCAGACTTATAGATGGAGATCAGGGGTTCGAACCAGGGTCCTTTGCATGGTAATGTGGGTGCTCAACTAAGTGTTCCACTACTGGCCCCCTAAGTTTGCATTTTAATATTTTCAGTATTCACATTTTATCTGTAGAACATATGTAACTCAGTACTGATAGGGTTAGTACTTTATATCTGATATTAGTTACGTGTGGCTATTGCTTTATTTTTGTAGTGAGTCTTATAAAAGGTTTATGACTTTTTTTTTTTCCTGTTGGTTGTTGCAGAGATTTCACTGCTCTGGGATGACTTTTTCAAATACTAAGGAAATCAGAAACAGAGAGGGAAAACTCAAAAACACAGAAGGTTCATCCACTGCAGTGGTGGCTAGACTGAAACCTAGGTCATATGCAGGACAAAACCTATGCATTATTCAGGTGACCTATCTAGTCAACCCTCAGTTCATTTTATTTTTTAAAAGATGAGCCTTTGAGAGGCCATGAGACAGTTCACCTGGTAGAGTGAACTTGTCATGTACATGGAAGCCCCTTGAAGTATTGGGAAGCTCCTTTTGATTTTGATGATTATGATTTATTTATTTATTTACTTATTTATCTTTCCACCCAGGTTATTGTTGGGGCTCAGTGACTGCAGAGCTCCTTCATTCCTGGCAGTCATTTTCTAAAAAAAATATTTCATTTATTTATTTTCTCTTTTGTTGTTCTTGTTGTTTTTCATTGTTGTTGTAGTTATTATTGTTATTGATGTTGTCATTGTTAGATAGGACAGAGAGAAATGGAGAGAGGAGGGGAAGACAGAGAGGGGGAGACAAGGATAGACACCTGCAGACCTGCTTCATTGCCTGTGAAGCGACCCCCCTGCAGGTGGGGAGCGGGGGGCTCCAACCGGGATCCTTATGCTGGTTCTTGCGCTTTGCGTGAGCCACGTGGGCTTAACCTGCTGCACTACCACCCAACTCCCGTCATGTTTTAATAGTGAGTGAGAGATACAGAGAGAGAAAAGAAGGGAGTGAAGGAGAGATGAAAGAGAGAGAGGAGAGACATCTGCAACACTGCCCCACCACTCATGAAGCTTCCCTTCTGCAAATGGGAACAGCAGTAGGTTAAGCCCAGGTCCTTGTACATGGTACATGTGCACTCAATCAGGCGAACCACTCACTATCTGTCCCCTGTACATTATTAGCATGGAGAAATCATTCAGAACTCAAAAGAACTCTTTTAAAAGATTGGTGGTAGAATTTTGGGGAACCTTGGCAAAGAGTTGAGGTAAACTATGCCTTTCTTGTTCTGAATCTAACCACATTAAATGACTATAGATACCAATTGTATGGACTGTTGTAGTGTTGAGGAATGAATGTTTCTTTCTTTCTTTCAGATTTGGCTGAAGCTTTTGAATCTCAGCTGAATATATCCCACAGCCCTCCAAGCTGTAGACCAGTGTATTCTAAGAAAGGTCTGGAACATAAAGAGGCTCTCCAGCAACATTTATTTCCAGGTATTTACTGCCAAATTTTACATTAGGAGAATGAGAGGTAAGTTAATGCATTTAGTTAAAAAGAAATTCATACAAGACTATTCTTTCTTTTTAAATGTTTTTTTATATTTATTTATTTATTTTCCCTTTTGTTGTCCTTGTTTTTTTATTATTGTTGTACTTATTATTATTGTTGTTGTTGTTATTGATGTTGTCATTGTTAGATAGGACAGAGAGAAATAGAGGAGGGGAAGACAGGGGAGAGAAAGACACCTGCAGACCTGCTTTACTGCCTGTGAAGCGACTCCCCTGCAGGTGGGGAGCTGGGGCTTGAACTGGGATCCTTAGGTTGGTTCTTGCACTTATAAGACTATTCCGTAAATCCAATTATAAGGTGACAATACCACAGCCCTTTGGGAATAAGTGTCATTGGCCCTTAGAAATTATCTACCTTAGTGACTTCCAATGGACTGATTATCAGAAAGACTGTAGGCAGATGCCCAGCGTTTTTTCCAAAACTTAGAAACCTGTAATTCCCAGGGACAAGCACTGACATGTACATTTAAACTAGCATCCCAAATGATACTAATGTTCTACAGGGTTTAGAGAACATTCATCTAGTAAAGTTATAAACACAGCACTAGATGGGGATGAACAGTGTAATAAGCACCCAACTCTGATTAGCTTTTCAAAGATGTAGGAATTTTTATATATATAAGGAATTTAAGGGGGCTGGGTGGTAGTGCAGCAGGTTAAGCACACATGGCACAAAGCACACAGACCAGTATAAGGATTCCAGTTCAAGCCCCTGGCTCCCCACCTGCAGAAGGTTAGCTTCACAAGCAGTGAAGCAGATCTGCAGGTGTCTATCTTTCTCTCCCCCTCTGTCTTCCCCTCCTTTCTCTATTTCTCTATGTACTATCCAACAATAACAGCAATAAGAACAACAATAATAATAACAATAATGATAAACAAGGGCAACAAAAGGGAAAAATAGCCTCCAAGAGCAATGCATTTGTAGTGTAGGCACTGACCACCAGTGATAACCCTGGAGGCAAGAAAAAAAAAGGAATTTAAACACATACATTACCATGAACAAGGATCCAGGTTTCAGCCCCCGTTCCCCACCTACAGAGCCTGTGAAGCAGGTCTCTGTCTCTCTTCTCCACACCTCTACTCCCTCCCCTCTCCTCTCCTCCCCTCCCCTCCCCTTCTCTCCTCTCTCCTCTCCTCTCCTTTTAATTTTGCCTGAATAGGATGGTTTCAGTCATATGTGGAGTACACAGACTTGAAACACATGAACTTGTAAAGAAGAAAAAGGATAAGTAGTTAACTTGTCTCTGCGACTTTGTGAGACTATTTGGTGGTGGGGAGTGTAATACACAGAACTTTGGTGGTGGGTGCAGAATAGAACTACGCTTTGTAGCCTTGTAATTTTTTTTAAAGATTTTGTTTATTAATTTATTGAATAGAGACAGAAATTGAAAGAGAAGAGGAAGATAGAGAAGAAGGTGACAGACACTTGCAGCTCTGCTTCACCACTTATGAAGCTTTCCCCCTAGGCTTGAACCTAGGTCCTTGGGCATTATAACATGTGCCAGGTGTGTCTTCCCTGTAACCTTATAGTTAGGTAAACCACTAATAAAAGTTGATTTTGTAACTCAGCAATAAAAATTGGGAGAGGGGTGCTATACTGTGATACACCCAGTTGAATACATACATAACCATGTGGAAGGGACACTTTGCTTTGCGATGAGAGACGGTGAAGAAGGTGAAGAAGGAAGGCTTATTTCATGTTACCAGATCTGTATAGACTAAAGCAATGTGAAGTGGGAAAACATTCCCCTTAAATTCTGCAATATTTGGGGACACTAAACTTCCCCTTTAAATGTATTATGTAGCTCATCCAGTAGAGCATACACTTTACCATACATACATAAGGTCCTCAGTTTCAGCCACCATATAGGAGCATCATGTAAAGAGGAACCATTGCAAGCACTGGAACAGTGCTGTAGTCTCTCTTCTCTTCGTTTCTGTCTGTCATCGTATCAGGAAAAATGAAAAGAAAAAAAAAAAGAAATTCTGCCAAGAGTTGGAATCTAAGACATTAACCACAGTGAGGCCCTGGTGGCAAAAATACACAAATAAATATCAAAATATTCTTTTTCATGTCTAGTGTCACCAGGACTTCTAAAAAGTGCTCCTGAATCCCTCTGGGATCTTCAGGCATGAGAGTTTTTTGTATAACCATTATGTCATTTACCTATCCCTTTATTTCACCTTTTAAATGTTATGTGTGATTTGTACAAAAAAATTTAAATTATCTCCTTTATTTTTAATTTCTAGTGCAACCAGGACATCTGCAACATGTCCCCAACCCCCTCTGGAAAGAGCTGTGCTCACAACATGAAGGACTGAAAGAATTAGTAAACCAGCAAGTGAAGGATTTCTGCGAGGGAATTCTGATCCTCTCCAGAAGCTGGGCTGTGGACCTGAACTTGCCAGAGGAACAGGAAGTCATCTGTGACGCTCTGCTGATAGCAAAGGACAGCCCTCCAGTTCTCTACACCATTCTTGGGAACCAGCGTGCAGATGGGCAGCTCTACTGCACTCGCACCGCCTTTGCTTTGAAGCAGAAGCTGGTGAACACCGGGGGCTACACTGGAAAGCTGTGTGTCCTGACCAGGGTCCTCCACCTGAGTCCTCAGGACAATGCAGGGACCTTGGTGGGTTCAGGCTGTCCCCTTGGTTACCCGGAGGCCTATAATCTTCTAGACACCCAGCAAATGGAAACCCTGCTTCAGTCCCTTGTGATTGTCTTGCTTGGCTTCAGGTCTTTCCTGAGTGACCAGCTTGGCTGTGAGATTCTAAATCTGCTCACAGAGCAACAATATGAGATCTTCTCAAAAAACCTCCACAAGAACAGAGAATTGTTTATCCATGGCTTACCTGGCTCGGGGAAGACTGTGCTGGCTATGAAGATCATGGAGAAGATCAAGAATGTGTTTCACTGTGAGAAAGAGAACATTCTTTACATTTGTGAAAACATACCTCTGAGAAATTTTATCAGGTAAGCAGCTGAATCTTGTCATCAAATAAGTTTCTACTAGAAGTCACCCCACATCCCTCTCAAACCAAATCACCTTGTGCCTTGAGAGTGAGATGGGATATGGTCTATAGTGAACAGTACTGTGTTCAGAGAAGCATGACAGTAATTTTCATTTTTAAAAAAATTGCTTTAATTTATTTCTATTTTTTAACCAGAGAGAAAGATATACAAAGAAAGAGACCAGAGCACTGCTCAGTTCTGGCTTATGGTGGTGCTGGGGATTGAACTTGGGGCCTTTGGTACCTTAGGCATGAAAGTCTTTTTGCATAACCATTATGTTGTCTTCACAGCACCTGAGTAATTTTCTTAATTCCCTCACTTGGAGAAAACCAGATGTCATTTTTCCTTTATCATTAGAGATTCATCAGCGTTTCTCACATAATTATAAGATTTCAAGGGTATAATTTCATACTTATACATAGTAAGTGTAAGTCAACGCATCTTCTACCTAAGTTCTATGCCTTCCACCTCCCATAACTGCCATAGCTGTCACAAAGTCCAATCGACAGTTTGGTTACTTTTTTTTTTTTTAAGTTCATCTGATTTACTCATCTATATTACACTTATAAGTCACACCATCTAGTAGCTGTCCTTCAACTTTTTATTTATTTCACTTAACATCATCACCTCCTGTTCCACCCATTTGGTTCTAAATGATCCACTCATCATTTTCATTACAGAATAGTATTTCATTGATATTATATATCATAACTTCACATAGTCGTCTGTCAATGGGCTGATATTGTCATTTGAATTTTATAGTTACAAAGAAACTTGCAAGGCAGTGACCCGGAAACATTTCATGAATAATAACTGTGAAAATATTCAACACATCATCATTGATGAAGCCCAGAATTTTCGTACTGAAGATGGGGAATGGTATGAAAAGGCAAAATTAATTACTCGAAGAAAAAAGGGTCACCCAGGAATTCTCTGGATCTTTCTAGACTACTTTCAGACAAGCCACTCAAAATGCAGTGGCCTCCCTGCTCTTTCAGATCAGAATTCAAGAGAAGAACTCACTAGAGTGGTCCGCAATGCAGATTCAATAGCCAACTACCTAATAGAAGAACTGCAGAAAGTTAGGGAAAATCCTCCATTGAACATCCCTGCAGTGTCCATGGAGATGCTTCTTCAAGTAGAATGGACCCATTGTGTTCAAGGAACCTCAAAAATTAAGCGAAACTTGAGTCTGGACCAAATGATGACGTTTATTGCAAACAAATGTAAGGATCTCTTTGAAAGAGGCTATTCTCCCAGAGATGTTGCTGTACTTGTTAGCACCGAAGAAGATGTAGAGTATTACAAATATGATCTCAAGAAAGCGCTGAGGAAGAATAGGATAGAGCAGATCAGAGATGCAGAGGATGTTCTGAGTCATCACATTGTGTTGGACAGTGTTCGGCGGTTCTCTGGCTTGGAAAGGGTCATTGTGTTTGGGATCCATCCACGAACAGTTGATATAAGTATCTTTCGAAATTTTCTTGTGTGTCTGGCTTCCAGGGCAAGACAACAGCTATATATCCTGTATCACTAGAGTTTTTAGGAAAAACATCAAGCCAAAATGAGATGAAGCCATTGCTGTGTAAATGTCCATCAGTGAACTCTCTTTATCACCAAAACTCTTCTTCTTGGGTTACAGGTCAGCTCAAGATTTGGTCAGGTTTGACACACAAGAGTATAAAAATTTCTATCTCTATCACCATCCATTCAGAGATTCCTCCCCTAACTCCTTCTGGGTGCCTTTTCCCTCCTTATATCCTTATATCTCAGTTCTCAGACTATAATGATGGTGGTGTTTTCTAGAACTGTTAGCCATTTTGCATAGCATAAACTTTGACCAAACCTGTTTAAAAACTATTAAAAACACGAACCATAGAGGAGTGCACAGATGATGAAATCAGATAAGGCCTGAATATCCCTCCTCCTCACATCAACAAAAAGACCATTTGGAAAGTAATACATTCTTCTAGCGTTTGCCCTTCTTCCGTAGCCAGTTAATGGCTTTGAAAGTGACTGGGATCCATGTGGATTCAGTCGGCTAGGAAGGATCGTCAGTTTCCCCAATGAATGGGTACTCACGGGATGCACCACGGGAAGGTCGATCCAATGCATCCCAAAAGTAATACATGGAAAGAACTAACACAGAAACATTTTCCTCATCAAGAAACTGAAGAGTCTTTGACTTTTTGCACCAAACAAAGTAAAAGACTCTGGGCGGAGGAGAGAGAAGGGTAGATTTTCTTTCTTTTTTTTTTTTTTTTTTTAACCACAGCTCTACCGCCCAACCACCCCCCACCTATTTTTTTTTAATTTTTTTTTAATTTAAGAAAGGATTAATTAACAAAACCATAGGGTAGGAGGGGTACAACTCCACACAATTCCCACTGCCCAATCTCCATATCCCACCCCCTCCCCAGTAACTTTCCCACTCTCTATCCCTCTGGGAGCATGGACCCAGGGTCATTGAGGGTTGCAGAAGGTAGAAGGTCTGGCTTCTGTAATTGCTTCCTCGCTGAACATGGGCGTTGACTGGTCGGTCCATACTAGAAGGGTAGATTTTCAACTCCTCTGTAGGGGGACACAGATCTTTGATGGTGTCAATGTATCTATACTCCCACTAACTTGTAGTCTTACAAAACACTATTCATTCAATATGTCAGGGGGAAATAGATTCAATGTCCCAGTCCTACTTTACTTATTTTCTATCATTTTAATTTTTTGCCGCCAGGGTTATTGCTGGGGTTCAGTGCCAGCACTACAAATTTATTGCTCCTGGTGGCCATTTTTTTCTATAATTTTTTAAAAGTATGTTATTTATTTTATTTTTTGAGAGAGATGCAGAGAGAGAAAGACACAGAGAGAAACACCAGAGCACTGCTCAGCTCTGGTTTCATGGTCGTGCGGGGGATTGAACCTGGAACTTTGGAGCCGCAGGCATGAGAGTCTCTTTGCATAACCACTATGCAAGAAACTGGCACATTTTAATGATGGCTTTTTTGGTCAATACCAGACTACCCCATCATCTGGGGCTCTAGTCAGAGAATTCTTGGATTCCCACAAAGATATAATGGCCATTTTTTCCCCACTTTATTGGATAGGAAAAGAGAATTTTAGTGAGGAGGAAGAGATAGAGAGGGAGAGAGAAAGATATCACCTGCAGATCTGCTTCACTGCTTGTGAAGTGTCCCCCCTGCAGGGTTTGAACCCGCATTTTTGAAAGGGTCCTTGTGTTTAGTACTATGTGCACTTAACTGGGTGAACCACCTCCTGGCCCTCTCAAGTTTTTTTAAATGCATAGAGTTCAGTTCTGAGTATATATTCCTTTGGTCTAATCACTTAATGTTTCAAATTTGTAAATTGATTGAATTTGGTTACTGGGCTTAAATTGTTAAATCATTTATAATAATAACATTTTTAAAAAAATACTAAATCACCTATAATCTTAGACAAAGTACATCAGAAGCTAGGGTCTTGTCAGTAAGATGCTTTTATTTTATTTTATTTTATTTTATTTTATTTTTTTTGCCTTCAGGGTTATTGCTGGGGCTTGGTGCCTGCACTGTGAATCCACTGCTCCTGGAGGCTATTTTTTCCCTTTTGTTGCCCTTGTTGTTTATTGTTGTTATTATTATTGTTGTTGTTATTGCTGTCGTTGTTGAATAGGACAGAGAAGTCAAGAGAGGAGGGGAAGGCAGAGAAAGATAGACACCTGCAGACCTGCTTCACCATTTATGAAGGATATAGCTATTTTTAAATAGCATTAAATGACATCAATCATGATGAGATCATGTATGGTATAATAAATGCTAACCATGGGATTTTCAAAGTAAACCAAGCTCCCAAATAACTTGGCCATAATAATTATCTGTTGCCTTCTTAAATTCTAAGAGCAAGGAAATCTTCCTCCTTCTATTTAAAATCCATATTTCTCCAGTCCTGGAATTTCTGGAATTTTGCTTGTATTTTCTACTCTGTTATACTGCCTCTGCTGACCTCAACTAAATCAATACAACCAATGCCAACATGCCACATTTCACTTTGGACTGTATCCATCCTATAAACTTTCTCCATTTCAATTGTTTTCTGTCATTATCTATTAATTAATCAGACTTGAAAGAGTGATGACTAGCTTTTCAGATAGCAATTTACTACCAGTAAACCAGCCCACAAGAAAAGGACTTATATAAAATGAAAATACAGATGATCTCACCTTTCCAGGAGGTAAACAGAGCAAGGAAAACAAGCAAAACTCAATGAAGACAAACTTTTGGATTAAAACTGCAGAACTGAAGTTATCAAAGGGGGTTGGGGGTATGGGTGTGGACTGAGTTGGTTGGAGGAGGAGGAGGAAGAAGAAGCCTAGAGGACTTTGGGAGAGGTACATTGGTAATTTACTGGACAATGAGGTGTGACAACATTTTGAAGATGTATGAAATTATACTGTGAAATATTTATATTCTTTTAATTTTTTTAGTGATTTAATATTGATTTACACAATTATAGATAATGGGGTACCATTCCACATCATTCCCATCATCAGAGTTCTGTGTTCTCATTTCCTCCATTGGAAACTACAGTGATTCTCCCAAGATTACAGATATGGGTTGATTATTATTTATATAACTATCTATCTATATTTATATATATTTGCCACTTTTTTTCTATGGTCCTGCCATTTCTTCCTTTTTAAGTCACACCTACTACTTCCTAGTCTCTCTCCCTCTCTCTCCTTTTAAAAAATTGTTTTTATTATCTTTATTTTATTTATTGTATGGAGACAGCCAGAAATCTAGAGGGAAGGGGGTTATAGAGAGGGAGAGACACCTACAACATTGCTTCACCACTTGCAAAGCTTTCCTCCTGCAGGTGGGGACTGGGGGCTCGAATCTGGGTCCTTATGTATTATCACATGTGCACTCAACCAGTTGTGCCACTGCCCGGTCAAGTCACCATTTCTAACAGCTGAGTAGTATTCCATTGTGTATATATACCACAACTTGCTCAGCCACTCATCTGTTGTTGGACACCTGGATTGCTTCCAGGTTTTGGCTATTACAAATTGTGCTGCCAAGAATATATGTATACACAGACCTTTTTGTATTGGTATGCATGAGACCCCTTCTGTTTCATTCGGTTTAAATCCCCCCTGCTTAACACTATTCTATTTACATAACCACTTCATTCTATTTACATAACCGCTGTTAACAAGCACCTCCCTCCAGGGCATTGGTTCAATCCTCACTGTTTCATGATATGTTTTTGCTCCACCCCCCCTCCTTGTCACACCCTGATCCCTTCTTTGTCACACCCTGATTTTCACCAGTCACTTTTCTCTCCATCCTCTCTATGTCACATCCTGTTTCCACCCTACTTGGGAAGTATATATAACGACAGCATTGTGAGTTTTAGAGTACTTTACCTTGAGTTTAGCTTAGCTCGTCTTAGATTGTGCTGCGTCCTGCATGAATAAAGAGATACTGCGTACAACCCAGCCATGAGTGCCTGGTCGTCTGTTACCTGCCCGTGAAGCTAGCCCGGCGAAAACAACATAACCCATCGAAAACAACATTTTTGGATGGATGTGTTGGGTAGTTGATGAATATTTTTAACCAGTATATCTCTTGGGCAATTATATACAGGGTTTCTTCTAAAGATTATCAAGGGATGACAATAATGCTGATGCTGTCAGGAGAGATTAGGAGATAAATCTTTTCTTTTAAAAATATTTTTTTAATATTTCTATTTACTTATTATTGGATAAAGACAGAGAGAAGTTGAGAGGGGAGGGGAGATAGAGAGGAAGAGAGACAGAACCTGAAGTCCTGCTTTACCACTCCTGAAGCTTTCCTCCTACAGGTGGGGACTAGGGCCTTGAATCTGGGTCCTTGTGAACTGTAATGTGAGCACTTAGCCAGGTGTGCCACTGCCTGTCCCTTAATACATATTACTTACTTTCTTTTGTGTAATTAACTGAGTAGATTTATATTCTTTTTAAAAATATATTTATTTTCCCTTTTGCTGCCCTTGTTTTTCATTGTTGTTGTAGTTATTATTGTTGTTATTGATGTCATTGTTGTTAGATAGGACAGAGAGAAATGGAGGGAGTAGGAGAAAACAGAGGAGGAGAGAAGGATAGACACCTGCAGACTTCCTTCACCATCTGTGAACCGGGATCCTTCCGCCGGTCCTTGTGCTTTGCGCCACTGTACGCTTAACTCGCTGCGCTAACACCCGACTTCCAGTAGATACATATATACTTTTAAGTCAAGATTACCTTAAAGACAAAATTAAGGGCATTGGGTGATAGCTAGCGCAGTGAATTAAATGCACATGGTGCAAAGTGCAAGTACCGGCGTAAGGATTCCAGTTGGAACCCCCGGCGCTCCACCTGTAGGGCGGTCACCTCACAAGCAGTGAAGCAGGTCTGCAGGTGTCTTTCTCTCCCCCTCTCTGTCTTCCCCTCTCTTCTTGATTTCTTTCTGTCCTATCCAACAACAACATCAGTGGCAACAATAACAATAACGACAACAACAAGGGCAACAGAACAGGCAAAAATGGCTTGCAGGGGCAGTGGATTCTGTAGTGCAGGCACCGAGATAGATAGATAGATAGATACCAGAGCACTGCTCAGTCCTGGTTTATGGTGGTTTTGGGGATTAAATTTAGGACCTCAAACTTTCAGGCAAAGAAGACTTTGTTTTTTTTTGCCTCCAGGGTTATTGCCGGGGTTCGGTGTCTGCACCACGAATCCACTGCTCCTGGAGGCCATTTTTTCCCTTTTTGTTACCCTGGTTGTTTTACCATTGTTGTGGTTATTATTACTGATCACTATTTCCTGGATTTACTTGTGTCTAAGTAAGGTAATTAAAGGGTTCACAGTGGTGGAGGTTAACAGTTGTTTCAATAGTATTTTAATCCCTGGGTTGGAGCTCAGTGATTTAAAAGCCTCTTTTTTTTTTTTTCTTCTCTGTAGGCTATGGGAGCCTGAGGGCTTCTAAACTATAAGTAGGCTTCTTAACTTAATCACTGACTCTTGACCAAGAGATAAGGCAGGGTGTGGCAGAGATAGTTCAGTGGTTATGCGAAGAGACTTTCACAGCCCCACAGCTATGCCACCAAGGTATAGGTCTTCTCCTGAGTTTCCTTTTTAGATCTCTGTCCCCTGGTGTCCCTCCCTGTCGCTGCTCCAGATTCTGAGGGCAGTAGCAATGGAGACTCAGAGTTGCACTTGGTGAGTCTCCAGGAAGTCCCCTCCTCCCTTCAGCTGTCCCCTTGTTGGTGGAGCAGACTGGAGGTGGTGTCTCAACTGATAAACTGTCTGACTGTTACTAGCCACTTAGTCTCTCCCTAGGCTCCTCTCTGTCCCCAGCCACGTGTATTTGCACTCACCAGTGACTTGGTGGGTCCCTGTAGTCATTCTAGTCCTGTCTTGTTGCGGTCCCAGGTGGTCTCCTTTGGTATCCTAGTTGATCCGGGAGAGGAGAGGAGAGAAAGAGATCTGCTGCTTGTAGCCCCGCCTCCGGAAGTTGTGGTTATTCTTATCATTGTTATTGATGTCGTTGTTGTTGGATAGGACAGAGAGAAATGGAGAGACGAGGGGAAGACAGAGAGGGGGAGAGAAAGATAGACACCTGCAGACCTGCTTCACTGCCAGTGAAGTGACTCCCTTGCAGGTGAGGGGCTGGGGGCTCGAACCAGGATCCTTCCACAGTTCCCTGTGCTTTGCACCACCTGCGCTTAACTCACAGCACTACCGCCCGACCCAAGGGCAAGGAAGTCTTTTGCAGAACCATTATGATTTCTCCCCAACCCAAGATGAACCTTTCATCTTAGAAGAGGTACTGCCCCATTTCCACATAAGATGGTGTTGGGTAAACGGTGAAAAATGTTGCAAGCAGATCTAAAACTATCTGATAAATTCCTTCAAACCTCCAGAATTGTCTCTTCCGTGAACATAATCATATTGCTTCAAGTCTGTGCAATCATTTATAAGCAACATTTCACAGAAAAATAGAGACGCTTGATATGATATATGTGGGGCATTTACATTACATGAAAATGTAATGAGATGGAAAAGTGTAGGGTGTTGATTGAAGAGAGCAGATAGTGAAATTGTACATTATAACTTCATTTTAATAAATATGTGCATTACATATCTTATACATGTGTGTAATGGTGTATAGGACCAAGACAAGGTGACAGCTGGCTCCTTTGGGGTTAACAGGATGTTGCTGGCAAAGCCACAAAGGCTCAGCTGAACTAGCCTCCTTTGTGGCCCCTCCTTCTCCTACCACAAATTCTGGCAGGCTTTCCTGCAGAGATATTCTTGGTAGTATTTGTGCTAAGATTGTTTTTCCATTCTTAAGGGAAATACTTTAAGCAAAAAAGCATATGACAAGTTGTTTTGATACAGCTTATTTTTGTATGATCTGAACTTCTGATCTTGCTGTAAAATCATATATAAAGCTGCTTCTTGGGAAATAAAATTATCTGTGGCTTCACAGATCCTTCTGTGTCCCTGGCTAATTTCCTCCCCCTGGTGGCCCAGTTCCAGATTAACTCAGACATAATGTGCATATACCATGTATGTCTTCATATATATAATGGTCTGGAACACAGTCTAGTCCAGTATACAATATTCCATAAAAATCAAGAGACAGGGATAGGGAGGTGGCTCAGAAGTAGACAGCATGGCTTGCACATGTGAGACTCTGGCATTGATTCAAGACAATGCATATGACCCAAGTATACTCTGGTTTCCCATAAAAAATAATTTTAGGGAGTCAGGCAGTGGCACCTGGTTGAGTGCACATGTTATCATTGGCAAGGACGAGGATTGAAGCAGAAAAATGCCTCATGAGAGGTGAAGCAAGTCTGCAGGTGTCTATCTTTCTCTTTTTCTTTCTACCCCCAGTTTCTCTCTGTCCTATTAAAAAAAAATGCCACCAGGAACAGTGGATTCACAGTGGCAGTACCGAATCCTAGCAATAGCCCTGGTTGCAATAATAATTATTATTTTAACAACAACAATAATAATCTTAACAAGCCTGGGAGGTTGTGCAGTGGTTAGAGTGATGAACTTGCAAAGATGAGATCCAAAGTTCGATCTTCGGCACTCCAACTATCAGAGTGATGCTCTGGTTCTCTCTCTTCTCTATCATAAATAAATAAATAAATAAATAAATAATTTTAAAACAGAGACAGAGAGAGAGTGAAACATAATCATATTGCTTCAAGTTTGTGCCAACTATTTTTAAAGAACATTTTAAAGAAAAATATAGGGGCCAGGTGGTGGTGCACCAGGTTATGTGTATACAGTATGAAGCTCAGGGACCAGCATAAGGATCCGGGTTTAAGCCCCCACTTCCCACCTCCTGCAGATCTGTAGGTGTCTATCTTTCTTTCTCCCATTCTACCTTCCCCTCCCCTCTCAATTTCTCTTTGTGATATCCAATAAAGATGGGAAAAGTGGCCACTAGCAGGGTGGGTTTGTGGTATGGTGCTGATACCGAGCCCCAGCAATAACCCTGGAGGCAAAAAAAAAAAAAAGGAGAGAAACATGATGTGTATGAAGTTACATGAAAATGTAACAAGATGGAAAAGTGTAGATCATTAATTGAAGAAAGCTGGTTATGAAACTATAATTTTAATAAATATGTGCACTACATATACTTATGTGTGTTCATATATTAGATATGTATACATACAAATAATGGTCTGGAATATAGTCCAGTTTAGAATAATGCATTCTAGTTAAAATAAGATCCAGGTGGGGCCCTATTTGGGGAGTCCTGAGATTCCGAAACATACATGATGGACCTAGACCTCGAATAAATCCCTCTAGAAAAATCCCTCTCTCCATTGTTACTGGTCATTTCTATCAGGAACAACACAATAGACCCCTTTGTGGGCCCCCATAGGACCTTGCCCTCAACTTGGATCAACAATGGTAGAGAATGTTTCATCCTTCGAAGGGAGAATGGACAACATACTCTATGTTACACCTGAGGAAGATAGGTCCTAATATTGGGGCAGCTTGGAACATTCCTACTTATGACCACAGAATGTGAGCTCAGATCAACAGGGATGCAGAGGTCACATAGGCTCCTAAGCTGAATATGGCCCCAGACCACATCAAATCAATGGGGTTTACAATCAACAATATTTATACACCTTTCCCATATTTGGGAGCTACTCTCTTCCCTGATCCAGCTTTCTGGTCCTTCTTCCAGCCATGACATCATCTCCCCAGACAATAACTTGGATCCATCTGCATATCAGATTTCAGGCTCAGGGGAAAAAAAAAGAAAGAAAGAAAAAAGAAAAAACTAGTATAGCCAACAGGCCCTTTGGAATATAACTAAAATATGCCCACTAGCTATCTACAAAAAGGAGAACCCTCCAACTCTTCATCTGAACTATTCCAGCCTTTAGGTCCATGATTGGTCAACAGTTTGTTTGGCTTTGTATGTTAACTCTCTTTTCAACCACCAGGTTCCAGATGCTACCATGATGCTGACCAGACTTCCCTTGACAGACAACCCCACCAATGTGTCTGTTCTGAAGCTCTGCTTCCCCAGAGCCCTTCCCGACTAGGAAAGAGAGATACAGGCTGGGAGTATGGATTGACCTGTCAATGCTTATGTTCAGTGGGGAAGCAATTACAGAAGCCAGACCTTCCACATTCTGCATCCCCCAATGACCTTGGGTCCATACTCCCAGAGGGTTAAAGAATAGGAAACCTATCAGGGGAGGGGATGGGATAAAGAGTTCTGGTAGTGGGAATGTATGAAGTTGTACCCCTCTTATCCTATGGTTTAGTCAATGTTTCCTTGTTATAAATAAAAAATTAAAAAAAAAAAAAAGGAGAAAGGGAGAGAAAAAAAGATTAAGGTATCAAGAGTTGGCATAGTGATAGAGAGTATGCATGCCTTGCCTGTGTGAGATCCTGGGATTGATCTGAGGTACTGCATATATCAGAGCTGTGCTCTGGTTTCATATATATATATCTGTGGTCTGGGAGGTGGTGCAGTGGATAAAGTATTGGGCTCTAGAACATGAGGTCCTGAATTCAGTCCCTGGTTGCACATGTACTAGAGTGATGTCTGGTTCTCTGTCTCTCTCCTCCTATTTTTCCCATAAATAAATAAATAAATAAGTAAATAAATAAATAACATAGTTAAAAAAATAACCAGTAGGGGAGTCGGGTGGTAGCACAGAGGGTTAAGTGCACGTGGCGCAAAGCGCAAGGACCAGGGTGTAAGCATTCCCGTTTGAGCCCCCTGCTCCCCACCTGCAGGGGAGTCACTTCACAGGTGGTGAAGCAGGTCTGCAGGTGTCTATTTTTCTCTCCCCCTCTCTGTCTTCCCCTCATCTCTCCATTTCTCTCTGTCCTAACAACGACGACAACAATAACAACAACAATAACTACAACAACAATTAAAAAAAACAAGGACAAAAGAGAAAATAAATAAATATAAAAAATTTAACCAGTCGTCACTGGTAATTTCCAATAAGGTTTGATGTAGAGACATGCAGATATGTCATATATGTGTGTGTTACATAAGACACATCTACATATAGATTATGCTTTTCCATTTCTAGGCGGGGATGGGCAAGGTATTCCCCTGGACCTTATCTATATTGTCGCAAGGCTTGCGTTCTACCCTGAGCTGTATCCCCGGGCTTAAATCATTCTCCTTTGATTGTGAAACAGAAATGACAGATGGAGGAGGGGAGTGGCGGGGAGGGTGTGCCAGAAGGGGAAGAGAAGCGGGTGGAGAGGGGGGGCTAAAAAAAAGAAACTAAAAATCGCTGCAGTAAGCAAGACGCCAGGCTTCCGGAATGCGGAAAGGTTTTTCTGTTGGTTAGAGCAGGCAGCTGTGGCGCCTGCTGCGAATACATAAACTGGATCTGAGTATCTCGGGGAGACTAGACTGGACCTTCAAAGGCGATAGGTTCTGAAAGGGTCTAAGCTCCTTTGCTCGACTCCTCAGAGCTTCCGCTTTTTGCACATCTCCCCCACCCCCGCCGCAATCAACACAGACACCACAGCGACAGGTGCTGGGAATCAGCTGGCAGAGGAGCCAGGACGCAGCCTCGAACAACCGCCTGGGAGACCCAACTTGTTCGCTGAACCTCAGTGGTAAATTGCCTGAAAGTTTGACTTTGGAAGATGGAGAGAGAGGCCTGGGGTGGGTAGGAAGAAATTCAGGTTCCAGGAGCTGGGAAGGAGCTGGACCTAGGAACACACTAAGTGGATATGTATGGGGTTCCAAGAGCTCGAGAAATTGCTATTTTAATTTGATGCAGAAAGCTTATTGTTAAGCAAGTAGACTTAAGATCACACCACTGGGGGCTGGGCGGTAACGGACATGGCACCAAGGCCAAGGACCCAACTGGCTTAAGCCGGTTTGAGACCCTGGATCCCCACCTGTAGGGGGTGCTGCTTCATAAGTGGTGAAGCAAGTCTACAGGTGTCTTTCTCTCCCCCATCCTTCCCTTCTCTCTTGATTTCTCTCTGCCCTATCCAACAACAAAAGCAATAACAACAACAATAACAACAAATTGGAAAACAAATGGTCACAGGAGCAGTGGATTCATAGAGCCTCAGTGATAACCCTGGAGGCCAAAAACAAAAAAAATCACACCACTGATAAATGACAAAGCTGGGGTTTCAACCTAGGACATTTTTATTGCTCAACTCTGCTATTTCTATCATACTGGCTAATTTATTTTTGATCTTTGAATCCTTCAGAACTGATTTTCGTGGAAGAAGCCTGCAGATGGTGCTAGTTCATTTGGCAGAAGCTTTGGGAACTGGAAATGTTTAAAATTTGAGGAAGTTCCCCCAATAGAATCAGGGGAACTGGAAATGTTTAAAATTTTGAGGAAGTTCTCCCAGTAGAATCAGGTGCTTGAAAACAAAACAAAACAAACAAAAACTCAGGGGCCAGGCAGTGGTGCACCTGGTTAAGTGTACACATTACCACATTTGAAGAACACCAGAGGAAAGTCCACAGGTGCTATGATGTCTCTTCTTCTCTGTCTGTCCCTCTGACTCTATCTGAAAGCAAAAAGAATACATTGGTTTGGAAGTACTGGTATTGCATATGTGTCAGGATTTGGTACTTCAAAAAATTAAAATGAGAGAATGTCACTGATTATAATTTTCCCTGAGACCTTAGAGGAGAGAAACTTAGAGCTCCCTGAGCACTTCTGCCTGCAAAATAATTAAATATGTAGGGTTGCTATTTTGAAAGGATTTAAGACCTATCACCTTACATTGTTTTGACACTAAAGTGTTTGGGAAGCTGGGAGGTAGCTCCCCCTGTAGAGTGTCTACCTTACCAGGCATGAGAACCTGTTCTGTGCTTCATTTTGTGTGTGTGTGTGTGTGTGTGTGTGTGTGTGTGTGTGTTAGGGAGAGAGACACACACTTCTGTCAAAAAACAATCAATTAAATTAATACTTTTTATTCATTTAAAATCAATTAAACTGGGAGTCGGGCAGTAGTGCAGTGGGTTAAGTGCACATGGCACAAAGCTCAAGGACTGGCGTAAGTATCCTGGTTCAAGCCCCGGTTCCCCACCTGCAGGGTAGTTGCTTCACAGATGGTGAAGCAGGTCTGCAGGTCTCTATCTTTCTCTTCCTCTCTCTGTCTTCCCCTCCTCTCTCCATTTCTCTCTGTTCTATCCAGCAATGATGACATCATCAACAACAACAACAATAAAAAAACAAGGTCAACAAAAGGGAAAATAGATCGCTTTCTCTCCTCTCCTCTCCTCTCCTCTCCCGGATCAACTAGGAATACCAAAGGAGACCACCCCAGACTGAAACAAGACAGGACTAGAATGACCACAGGAACCCAGTAAATCTCTGGTGAGTACAAATACGTGTGGCTGGTGACAGAGAGGAGAGAGGGGCCTAAGGAGAGATTAAGTGACTGCTAACAGTTCAGCAGTTTTATCAGTTGAGACACCACCTCCAGTCTGCTCCACCAACAAGGGGACAGCTTTAGGGAGGAGAGGAATCCCCAGAGACTCACCAAGTGCAACTCTGAGTCTCATTGCTACTACCCTCAGAATCTGGAGCATCGACAGGGAGGGACACCAGGGGACAGAGATCTAACTGGGAAACTCAGAAGAAGACCTATACCTCGGTGGCATAGCTGAGGGGCTGTGAAAGTCTCTTTGCATAACCACTGGTTTATCTCTGCCACACCCTGCTTTATCTCTTGGTCAGGAGTCAGTGATTAAGCTAAGAAGCCTATTGATAGTTTAAAAGCCCTCAGGCTCCCATAGCCTACAGGGAAGAAAAAAAAAGAGGCTTTTAAACCACTGAGCTCCAACTCAGGGATTGAAACAACTGTTAACTTCTACCACTGTGAACCCTTTAATTAACTTACTTAGACACAAGTCAATCCAGGCAATAGTGATCAATAATTTGAAAAGTACTGATAAAGGGAACTCATAACATAATATATAAAATGGTTAAAACAACAAGAAAAAATATTGGAGACTCGAACCAGGACAAGAGTCCAGCTAAAAGTCCTCGAGAGGGTGAAGCACAAAATAACGAGTTCAACATCCAAACATTAGCTAAGGAAATAATAACAGGAGTGAGTAAAGAATTTGAAAAAATTGTAATCAGAAATGCAGGAACAACAAATGAGAATATGGAAGAAAATACTAATTATCTCATGGTCATTAGAGAGCTGAAAGCTGAAATCGCTGAGCTAAGAATGCAACTAGCTGAACAAGCTAAAACAGTATCAGAGCAGGGCAACAAAATAGATGAACTCCAGAAAGCAGTAGAGGGCAGAGAGAATAGAATCTATGAGGCTGAAGACAGAATTGGCAAGATTGAGCATGAATTAGAGACAACTAAAAAAGAAGTAAGAGATCTCAAAAAGAGATTAAGAGATGCTGAAAACAACAACAGAGTCCTATGGGATGACTTCAAAAGAAACAATATACGCATTATTGGCATACCAGAGGAAGAAAGAGAAGGAGAGGAAGAAAGCATTCTTCAGGCCATAATAGCTGAAAACTTCTCTAGTCTAGACAACATCAAAGACATAAAGATTCAAGAAGCCCAGAGGGTCCCAAACAGAATTAACCCAGACCTAAAGACACCAAGACATATCATATTAGAATGGAAAGGAATAAGGATAAAGAAAGGATCCTCAAGGCTGCAAGAGAAAAACAAAGAGTCACCTACAAAGGAAAACCCATAAGATTAGCAGCAGACTTCTCCATACAAACACTACAGGCCAGAAGAGAATGGCAAGATATCTATCGAGTGCTCAATGAGAAAGGCTTTCAGCCAAGAATACTATATCCTGCTAGACTGTCATTCAGACTAGTTGGAGGCATCAAAACCTTCTCAGACAAGCAACAGTTGAAGGAAGCAACCATCACCAAGCCTGCCCTGAAAGAAGTTCTGAAAGGTCTCCTATAAACAACCAGACCACCACAAATAGGATATATATCAAAACACTCTAAAACGCTACAAGAATGGCGTTAAAATATCTTCAGTCTTTGATATCAATAAATGTCAATGGCCTGAATTCACCTATTAAAAGACACAGAGTAGGAAGATGGATCACAAAACACAACCCAACAATATGTTGTCTACAGGAAACTCACCTAACTCAACAAGACAAACACAGACTTAAAGTGAAAGGATGGAGAACTATCATACAAGCCAATGGCCCACAAAAAAGGGCAGGAACAGCTATTCTCATATCTGACATGATAGACTTTAAAATAGATAAGATTAAAAAAGATAGGACTGGACACTACTTAATGCTCAGAGGATCAGTCAATCAAGAGGATTTAACAATTATTAATATCTATGCACCCAATGAGAAGCCATCTAAATACATCAAACTTCTACTGAAAGAGCTATAGCAGTACAGTAACAGTAACACAATCATAAGTAGGGGACTTCAACACCCCACTATCTCAACTTGACAGATCATCCAGGAAGAAAATCAGTAAAGACATAAGGGAGCTAAATGAAGAGATAGATAAACTAGAACTATTGGACATTTTCAGAGTCATTCATCCCAAGAAACTGGAATACACATTTTACTCAAATCCACATGGATCATTCTCAAGGATAGACCATATGTTAGGCCACAAAGACAGCATCAGCCAATTCAAGAGCACTGAAATCATCCCAAGCATCTTCTCAGACCACAGTGGAATTAAACTAACATTTAACAATCAACAAAAGATTAGTAACAGTCCCAAAATGTGGAAGCTCAACAGTACACTTCTTAACAACTTCTGGGTCAAAGAGGAAATCAAGGAAGAAATCAAAATGTTTCGAGAGTTCAATGAAAATGAAGACACAAGCTATCAAAATATTTGGGACACAGCTAAAGCAGTCCTAAGAGGGAAGTTCATAGCTATACAAGCACACATTAGGAAACAAGAAGAGGCACAAATAAACAGCCTGATTGCACATCTTAAAGACCTAGAAGAAGAACAACAAAGGAACCCTAAAGCAACCAGAAGGACAGAAATCACTAAAGTTAGGGCAGAAATCAATAACATTGAGAATAGGAAAACCATACAAAGATCAATGAAAGTAAATGTTGGTTCTTGGAAAGAGTAAACAAAATCGACAAACCTTTAGCCAGACTCACAAAACAAAAAAGGGAGAAGACCCAAATAAATCGGATAGTAAATGAAAGAGGAGATATCACAACAGACACTGCAGAAATTCAACATATCATGCGAGGCTTCTATGAACAACTATATGCCACCAAGCTAGAGAACCTGGAAGAAATGGACGATTTCCTAGATACCTACCAACTTCCAAAACTAAGTAAAGAGGAAGTGGACAACATGAACAGGCCCATCACAGCTAATGAAATTGAAACAGTTATCAAAAATCTTCCCCAAAATAAAAGTCCTGGACCAGATGGTTTTACAAATGAATTCTGCACAACCTTCAAATAAGAACTAATACCTCTACTTTTAAAAGTCTTCCAGAAGATTGAAGACACTGGAATACTCCCTGCAAGCTTCTATGAAGCCAACATCACCCTGATACCAAAAGCAGACAGGGACACAACCAAAAAAGAAAACTACAGACCAATATCTCTGATGAACATAGATGCGAAAATATTGAACAAAATTCTAGCCAACCAGATACTGCAGTATATCAAAAAGATTGTTCATCATGACCAAGTGGGGTTTATCCCAGGCATGCAAGGTTGGTTTAATATACGTAAATCAATCAATGTGATCCACCACATCAACAAAAGCAAGACCAAAAACCACATGGTCATATCAATAGATGCAGAGAAAGCCTTTGACAAAATCCAACATCCCTTTATGATGAAAACACTACAAAAAATGGGACTAGATGGAAAATTCCTGAAGATAGTGGAGTCTATAAATAGCAAACCTACAGCCAACATCATACTCAATGGTGAAAAACTGGAAGCATTTCCCCTCAGATCAGGTACTAGACAGGGCTGCCCACTATCACCATTACTATTCAACATAGTGTTGGAAGTTCTTGCCATAGCAATCAGGCAGGAGCAAGGAATTAAAGGTATACAGATTGGAAGAGAAGAAGTCAAACTCTCCTTATTTGCAGATGCCATGATAGTATACATGGAAAAACCTAAGGAATCCAGCAAGAAGCTTTTGGAAGTCATCAGGCAATACAGTAAGGTGTCAGGCTACAAAATTAACATTCAAAAGTCAGTGGCATTCCTCTATGCAAACACTAAGTTAGAAGAAATTGAAATCTAGAAATCAATTCATTTTACTATAGCAACAATAAAATATCTAGGAGTAAATCTAACCAAGGAAGTGAAAGACTTGTATACTGAAAATTATGAGTCACTACTCAAAGAAATTGAAAAAGACACAAAGAAGTGGAAAGATATTCCATGTTCATGGGTTGGAAGAATTAACATCATCAAAATGAATATACTACCCAGAGCCATCTACAAACTTAATGCTATCCCCATCAAGATCCCAAGCACATTTTTTAGGAGAGTAGAACAAATGCTACAATTGTTTATCTGGAACCAGAAAAGACCTAGAATTGCCAAAACAATCTTGAGAAAAAAAGAACAGAACCGGAGGCATCACACTCCCAGATATCAAACTGTATTATAGGGCCGCTGTCATCAAAACTGCTTGGTACTGGAACAAGAATAGACACACTGACCAGTGGAATAGAATTGAAAGCCCAGAAGTGAGCCCCCACACCTACGGACATCTAATCTTTGACAAAGGGGCTCAGACTATTACATGGGGAAAGCAGAGTCTCTTCAACAAATGGTGTTGGAAACAATGGGTTGAAACATGCAGAAGAATGAAACTGAACCACTATATTTCACCAAATACAAAAGTAAATTCCAAGTGGATCAAGGACTTG
The DNA here is from genome assembly GCF_950295315.1 of Erinaceus europaeus. Lineage (NCBI taxonomy): Eukaryota > Metazoa > Chordata > Mammalia > Eulipotyphla > Erinaceidae > Erinaceus > Erinaceus europaeus. The sequence continues at coordinate 70,067,119 of NC_080173.1, forward strand.
AATGTTAGACTACAAACTATCAGATACTTAGAAGAAAATATTGGCAGAACTCTTTTCTGCATAAATTTTAAAAACATCTTCAATGAAACAAATCCAATTACAAAGAAGACTAAGGCAAGCATAAACCTATGGGACTACATCAAATTAAAAAGCTTCTTCACAGCAAAAGAAACCACTACCCAAACCAAGAGACCCCTCACAGAATGGGAGAAGATCTTTACATGCCATACATCAGACAAGAGTTTAATAACCAACATATATAAAGAGCTTGCCAAACTCAACAACAAGACAACAAATAACCCCATCCAAAAATGGGGGGAGGACATGGACAGAATATTCACCACAGAAGAGATCCAAAAGGCCGAGAAACACATGAAAAAATGCTCCAAGTCTCTGATTGTCAGAGAAATGCAAATCAAGACAACAATGAGATATCACTTCACTCCTGTGAGAATGTCATACATCAGAAAAGGTAACAGCAGCAAATGCTGGAGAGAGTGTGGGGTCAAAGGAACCCTCCTGCACTGCTGGTGGGAATGTCAATTGGTCCAACCTCTGTGGAGAACAGTCTGGAGATCTCTCAGCAGGCTAGAAATGGACCTACCCTGTGATCCTGCAATTCCTCTCCTGGGGAAATACCCTAAGGAACCCAACACACCCATCCAAAAAGATCTGTGTACACATATGTTCTTGGCAGCACAATTTGTAATAGCCAAAACCTGGAAGCAACCCAGGTGTCCAACAACAGATGAGTGGCTGAGCAAGTTGTGGTATATATACACAATGGAATACTACTCAGCTGTAAAAAATGGTGACTTCACCGTTTTCAGCCGATCTTGGATGGACCTTGAAAAAATCATGTTGAGTGAAATAAGTCAGAAACATAAGGATGAATATGGGATGATCTCGCTCTCAGGCCGAAGTTGAAAAACAAGATCAGAAAAGAAACACAAGTAGAACCTGAAATGGAATTGGCGTATTGCACCAAAGTAAAAGACTCTGGGGTGGGTGGGTGGGGAGAATACACGTCCAAGAAGGATTCAGAGGACCTAGTAGGGGTTGTATTGTTATATGGGAAACTGGGGAATGTTATGCATGCACAAACTATTGTACTTACTGTTGAATGTAAAACATTAATTTCCCAATAAAAAAAATCAGAAAAGAAAAAAAGAAAAAGAAAGATAGACACCTGCAGACCTGCTTCACCGCCTGTGAAGCGACCCCCCCCTGCAGGTGGGGAGCAGGGGGGTGTCGAACTGGTATCTTTACTCTGGTCCTTGTGCTTCGCACCATGTGCACTTAACCCGCTGCTTTACCACATGACCCCCTTGGAGTGATTTTTTTTAACAAAAGGTTTTATTTATGGGAGTGGGTGGTGGTGCACCTGGATGAGTGCACATGTCACAATGCTCAAGGACCTATGTTTAACCCCCCAGCCCCCACCTGCAGAGGGGAAGCTTCTTGAGTGGTGAAGCAGTGCTACAGGTGCCTATGTCTCTCCTTCTCTCTCTCCCCTTTCCTCTCAGTTTCTCTATCCAATAAATAATTAAATATAAAAACGTTTAAAAAGATTGTATTTATTTATTGGTGAGAAATACAGGAGGAGAGAGAAAAAGAACCAGACATCACTCTGGTACATGTGCTGCTAGGGAATGAACTCGGGACGTCATGCTTGAGAGTTCAGTGACTTATCTATTGCAGCACCTCCTGGACCACAAGTGCTTTGTTCTTTAGTCATGGTAAAACAAATGTTTTAGGGACCAGTGGTGGTATACCTGGTTGAGCACACAAGGACCCAGGATCAAGCTCCCAATCTCCACCTTCAGGGGAAAGCTTTGCAAGTGGTGAAGTAGTGTTGTAGGTGTCTCTCTGTCTCTCTCCCTCTCTATCTCCCCCTTCCCTCTCCATTTCAGGCTGTATCTATCCAAGAAATAAATAAAAGATTAAAAAAATAATAATAAGTGTTTTAATCATTTCAGCTGTCAAGATCAACATGATGGCAACTCAAAACTCCTTGATGGTGGAGTCATCTTACCCAGACTTGGTTATCAATGTGGGAAAAGTAACTCTTGGTGAGAGAAACAGGAATAAATTAAAGAAATCTCAAAAAACCCAAGAGAAGGTGAAACTTCTACAGGCTGTCTGTGCTTTATTAAATTCAGGAGGAGGAGTGATCCTGATAAAAATGGCAAATGAGGATGAGCAACCTGTGGAAATGGGACTGGATTTAGAAGAGGCTTTGAGAGGGCTCATTCAGTCTTCAGATTTTCAGTCTTTCTTTGAGATGAGGCAACAAGGCAGGTGGTTTTACATTTTCGTTAAATCTTGGAGCAGTGACTATTTTCCTGAAGACAGACCTTTCAGGCCTCGCATTTGCAGCCTGAGTTCATCATTATACCGCCGCTCTGCTACTTCTGCTTTCCCCATGGATTCACAAGAGGCATTCAGTTTCCTGAAGACCAAGAAGCAGAGTGCTGAATGTAGTCTGGTTAATGAAGGAGCACCACTTAGTAAGATTCCCAGAACTGTATATGTGAGTTCTGAATCACATTTTCCTAGCCAAGCTTTCCAAAGAGACAAGTTTGAACGTGGTGAAATCATGCCTTTTCCTGAGTCCCAGTTTGCAGAGTTTAAGCAGTTCGCTACTGAATGCATCAATAAATATTTAAAAAGCATAATTCCAGAGTACATATCTGCATTTGCAAATAATAGAGGAGGATATCTTTTTATTGGAGTAGATGACAAGAGTAAGAAAGTCCTGGGATGTCCTAAAGAAAATGTTGAGTTTAACTCTTTGGAAAACACAGTCAAAGGAGCAGTTTCCAAGTTGCCTATTATCCATTTTTGCTCTTCTCGGCCATCAGTGCGTTATGAGATGAAGAAAGCAGATGTGTTTCAGAAAGGAGAGTTGTATGGTTATCTCTTGATGATCAAAGTGGAATCATTCTGCTGTGCAGTTTTCTCAGAAGCTCCTAATTCATGGATGGTCAAGGACAAGGAAGTTTGTAGCTTGACAACCAAGGAATGGGTAGAGATGATGATGATGGACATAAATGCAGGTAAGAGAGAGAAAATTCTGCCTTGTTCTTTTCTCTTCCTGTACATCTCCATGCCTTCCTTTGTTCTCTGTAATTTTGAATTCATAGACACACTAGCATTTGCTTTCTCTATATCTTCATGATTTGTGTAATGGATTTTATTGAGTGAGAAAAAGCCTGTTGAGGTATTTTGTGAATTTCCCATAAAAGTAAAAGAAAATAATAAAAATTAGTTTCTTATTATAATATTTTTTATTTTTTTAAATTTTTTAAAATTTATTTATTTATTCCCTTTTGTTGCCCTGTTGCTTTATTGTTGTAATTATTATTATTATTATTTTAAATTTTATTTTATTTAAGAAAGGATTAATTAACAAAACCATAGGGTAGGAGGGGTACAACTCCACACAATTCCCACCGCCCAATCTCCATATCCCACCCCCTCCCCCGATAGCTTTCCCATTCTCTATCCCTCTGGGAGCATGGACCCAGGGTCATTGAGGGTTGCAGAAGGTAGAAGGTCTGGCTTCTGTAATTGCTTCCTCGCTGAACATGGGCGTTGACTGGTCGGTCCATACTCCCAGTCTGCCTCTCTCTTTCCCTAGTAGGATGGGTCTCTGGGGAAGCTGAGCTCCAGGACACATTGGTGGTGTCTTCAATCCAGGGAAGTCTGGCCGGCATCCTGATGACACCTGGAACCTGGTGACTAAAAAGAGAGTTAACATACAAAGCCAAACAAATTGTTGAGCAATCATGGACCCAAAGCTTGGAAAAGTGGAGAGGAAGTATTAGGGAGGTACTCACTGCAAACTCTAGTATACTTCTGCTTTCTTACTTTGGTGCCATACTCCAAACTCAGTCAATTTCTGCTTTGCGTTTCTACTTCTTTTTTTTTTTTTTTACATGCATAACATTCCCCAGATTCCCATTTAGCAATACAACCCCCACTATTTCATTCATCATTTTTCATGGACCTGTATTCTCCCCACCCACCCACCCACCCCAGAGTCTTTTACTTTGGTGTAATACTCCAATTCCATTTCAGGTTCGACTTGTGTTTTCTTTTCTAATCTTGTTTTTCAACTTCGGCCTGAGAGTGAGATCATCCCGTATTCATCCTTCTGTTTCTGACTTATTTCACTCAACATGATTTTTTCAAGGTCCATCCAAGATCGGCTGAAAACGGTGAAGTCACCATTTTTTACAGCTGAGTAGTATTCCATTGTGTATATATACCACAACTTGCTCAGCCACTCATCTGTTGTTGGACACCTGGGTTGCTTCCAGGTTTTGGCTATTACAAATTGTGCTGCCAAGAACATATGTGTACACAGATCTTTTTGGATGGATGTGTTGGGTTCCTTAGGATATATCCCCAGGAGGGGAATTGCAGGGTCATAGGGTAGGTCCATTTCTAGCCTTCTGAGAGTTCTCCAGACTGTTCTCCACAGAGGTTGGACCAATTGACATTCCCACCAGCAGTGCAGGAGGGTTCCTTTGACCCCACACCCTCTCCAGCATTTGCTGCTGTTACCTTTTCTGATGTGTGACATTCTCACAGGAGTGAAGTGATATCTCATTGTTGTCTTGATTTGCATTTCTCTGACAATCAGAGACTTGGAGCATTTTTTCATGTGTTTCTCGGCCTTTTGGATCTCTTCTGTGGTGAATATTCTGTCCAATTCCTCCCCCCATTTTTGGATGGGGTTATTTGTTGTCTTGTTGTTGAGTCTGGTAAGCTCTTTATATATGTTGGTTATTAAACTCTTATCTGATGTATGGCATGTAAAGATCTTCTCCCATTCTGTGAGGGGTCTCTTGATTTGGGTAGTGGTTTCTTTTGCTGTGAAGAAGCTTTTTAATTTGATGTAGTCCCATAGGTTTGTACTTGCCTTGGTTTTCCTTGTAATTGGATTCGTTTCATTGAAAATGTCTTTAAAATTTATGCGGAAAAAAGTTCTTCCAATATTTTCCTCTAAGTATCTGATAGTTTCTGGTCTAACATCCAAGTCCTTGATCCACTTGGAATTTACTTTTGTATTTGGTGAAATACAGTGATTCAGCTTCATTCTTCTGCATGTTTCAACCCATTGTTTCCAACACCATTTGTTGAAGAGACTCTGCTTTCCCCATGTAATAGTCTGGGCCCCTTTGTCAAAGATTAGATGTCCATAGGTGTGGGGCCTCATTTCTGGGCTCTCAATTCTATTCCACTGGTCAGTGTGTCTGTTCATGTTCCAGTACCAAGCAGTTTTGATGACAATGGCCCTATAATATAGTTTGAGATCTGGCAGTGTGATGCCTCCGGTTCTGTTCTTTTTTCTCAAGATTGTTTTGGCAATTCTAGGTCTTTTCTGGTTCCAGATAAACATTTGTAGCATTTGTTCTATTCTCCTAAAAAATGTGCTTGGGATCTTGATGGGGATAGCATTAAATTTGTAGATGGCTCTGGGTAATATATTCATTTTGATGATGTTAATTCTTCCAACCCATGAGCATGGAATATCTTTCCACTTTTTTGTGTCTTTTTCAATTTCTTTGAGTAGTGACTCATAATTTTCAGTATACAAGTCTTTCACTTCTTTGGTTAGGTTTATTCCTAGATATTTTATTGTTTTTGTTGCTATAGAAAAAGGAACTGATTTCTGGATTTCAATTTCTTCTAACTTAGTGTTTGCATAGAGGAATGCCACTGACTTTTGAATGTTAATTTTATAGCCTGACACATTACTGTATTGCCTGATGATTTCTAAAAGCTTCTTGCTAGATTCCTTAGGTTTTTCCATGTATACTATCATGTCATCTGCAAATAAGGAGAGTTTGACTTCTTCTCTTCCAATCTGTATTCCTTTAATTCCTTGCTCCTGCCTGATTGCTATGGCAAGAACTTCCAACACTATGTTGAATAGTAATGGTGATAGTGGGCAGCCCTGTCTAGTACCTGATCTGAGGGGAAATGCTTCCAGTTTTTCACCATTGAGTATGATGTTGGCTGTAGGTTTGCTATATATAGACTCCACTATCTTCAGGAATTTTCCATCTATTCCTATTTTTTGTAGTGTTTTGATCATAAAGGGATGTTGTATTTTGTCAAAGGCTTTCTCTGCATCTATTGATATGACCATGTGGTTTTTGGTCTTGCTTTTGTTGATGTGGTGGATCACATTGATTGATTTACGTATATTAAACCAACCTTGCATGCCTGGAATAAACCCCACTTGGTCATGATGAACAATCTTTTTCATATACTGCTGTATCCGGTTGGCTAGAATTTTGTTCAATATTTTCGCATCTATGTTCATCAGAGATATTGGTCTGTAGTTTTCTTTTTTGGTTGTGTCCCTGTCTGCTTTTGGTATCAGGGTGATGTTGGCTTCATAGAAGCTGGCAGGGAGTATTCCAGTGTCTTCAATCTTCTGGAAGACTTTTAAAAGTAGAGGTATTAGTTCTTATTTGAAAGTGTTGTAGAATTCATTTGTAAAACCATCTGGTCCAGGACTTTTATTTTGGGGAAGATTTTTGATAACTGTTTCAATTTCATTAGCTGTGATGGGCCTGTTCATGTTATCCACTTCCTCTTTACTTAGTTTTGGAAGTTGGTAGGTATCTAGGAAATCATTCATTTCTTCCAGGTTCTCTAGCTTGGTGGCATATAGTTGTTCATAGAAGCCTCGCATGATATGTTGAATTTCTGCAGTGTCTGTTGTGATATCTCCTCTTTCATTTACTATCCGATTTATTTGGGTCTTCTCCCTTTTTTGTTTTGTGAGTCTGGCTAAAGGTTTGTCGATTTTGTTTACTCTTTCGAAGAACCAACATTTACTTTCATTGATCTTTTGTATGGTTTTCCTATTCTCAATGTTATTTATTTCTGCCCTAACTTTAGTGATTTCTGTCCTTCTGGTTGCTTTAGGATTCCTTTGTTGTTCTTCTTCTAGGTCTTTAAGATGTGCAATCAGGCTGTTTATTTGTGCCTCTTCTTGTTTCCTAATGTGTGCTTGTATAGCTATGAACTTCCCTCTTAGGACTGCTTTAGCTGTGTCCCAAATATTTTGATAGCTTGTGTCTTCATTTTCATTGAACTCTCGAAACATTTTGATTTCTTCCTTGATTTCCTCTTTGACCCAGAGGTTGTTAAGAAGTGTACTGTTGAGCTTCCACATTTTGGGACTATTACTAATCTTTTGTTGATTGTTAAGTGTTAGTTTAATTCCACTGTGGTCTGAGAAGATGCTTGGGATGATTTCAGTGCTCTTGAATAGGCTGATGCTGTCTTTGTGGCCTAACATATGGTCTATCCTTGAGAATGATCCATGTGGATTTGAGTAAAATGTGTATTCCAGTTTCTTGGGATGAATGACTCTGAAAATGTCCAATAGTTCTAGTTTATCTATCTCTTCATTTAGCTCCCTTATGTCTTTACTGATTTTCTTCCTGGATGATCTGTCAAGTTGAGATAGTGGGGTGTTGAAGTCCCCTACTATGATTGTGTTACTGTTAATATATTGCTGTAGCTCTTTCAGTAGAAGTTTGATGTATTTAGATGGCTTCTCATTGGGTGCATAGATATTAATAATTGTTAAGTCCTCTTGATTGACTGATCCTCTGAGCATTAAGTAGTGTCCATTCCTATCTTTTTTAATCTTATCTATTTTAAAGTCTATCATGTCAGATATGAGAATAGCTGTTCCTGCCCTTTTTTGTGGGCCATTGGCTTGTATGATAGTTTTCCATCCTTTTCACTTTAAGTCTGTGTTTGTTCCTGTAGACAACATATTGTTGGGTTGTGTTTTGTGATCCATCTTCCTACTCTGTGTCTTTTAATAGGTGAATTCAGGCCATTGACATTTATTGATATCAAAGACTGAAGATATTTTAACGCCATTCTTGTAGAGTTTTAGAGTGTTTTGATATATATCCTATTTGTGGTGGTCTGGTTGTTTATAGGAGACCTTTCAGAACTTCTTTCAGGGCAGGCTTGGTGATGGTTGCTTCCTTCAACTGTTGCTTGTCTGAGAAGGTTTTGATGCCTCCAACTAGTCTGAATGACAGTCTAGCAGGATATAGTATTCTTGGCTGAAAGCCTTTCTCATTGAGCACTCGATAGATATCTTGCCATTCTCTTCTGGCCTGTAGTGTTTGTATGGAGAAGTCTGCTGCTAATCTTATGGGTTTTCCTTTGTAGGTGACTCTTTGTTTTTCTCTTGCAGCCTTGAGGATCCTTTCTTTATCCTTATTCCTTTCCATTCTAATATGACATGTCTTGGTGTCTTTAGGTCTGGGTTAATTCTGTTTGGGACCCTCTGGGCTTCTTGAATCTTTATGTCTTTGGTGTTGTCTAGACTAGAGAAATTTTCAGCTATTATGGCCTGGAGAACGCTTTCTTCCTCCCCTTCTCTTTCTTCCTCTGGTAAGCCAATAATGCGTATATTGTTTCTTTTGAAGTCATCCCATAGGACTCTGTTGTTGTTTTCAGCATCTCTTAATCTCTTTTTGAGATCTCTTACTTCTTCTTTAGTTGTCTCTAATTCATCCTCAATCTTGCTAATTCTGTCTTCAGCCTCATTGATTCTATTCTCTCTGCCCTCTACTGCTTTCTGGAGTTCATCTATTTTGTTGCCCTGCTCTGATACTGTTTTAGCTTGTTCAGCTAGTTGCCTTCTTAGCTCAGCAATTTCAGCTTTCAGCTCTCTAATAACCATGAGATTATTAGAATTTTCTTCCATATTCTCATTTGTTGTTCCTGCATTTCTGATTACAATTTTTTCAAATTCTTTACTCACTCCTGTTATTATTTCCTTAGCTAATGTTTGGATGTTGAACTCGTTGTTTTGTGCTTCGCCCTCTGGAGGACTTTTAGCTGGACTCTTGTCCTGGTTCGAGTCTCCATTATTTTTTCTTGTTGTTTTAACCATTTTATATAAGTTAACAGTTTTTTCAATCCCTGAGTTGGAGTTCAGTGGTGTAAAAGCCTTTTTTTTTTTTCCCCTGTAGGCTATGGTAGCCTGAGGGCTTTTAAACTATCAATAGGCTTCTTGGCTTAATCAATGACTCCTGACCAAGAGATAAAGCAGGGTGTGGCAGAGATAATCCAGTGGTTATGCAAAGAGACTTTCACAGCCCTTCAGCTATGCCACCGAGGTATAGGTCTTCTCCTGAGTTTCCTGGTTAGATCTCTGTGCCCTGGTGTCCCTCCCTGTTGCTGCTCCAGATTCTGAGGGTAGTAGCAATGGAGACTCAGAGTTGTACTTGGTGAGTCTCTGGGGAGTCCTTTCCTCCCTTCAGCTGTCCCCTTGTTGGTGGAGCAGACTGGAGGTGGTGTCTCCACTGACAAACTGTCGAACTGTTAGCAGTCACTTAATCTCTCCTTAGGCCCCTCTCTCCTCTCTGTCACCAGCCACGCGTGTTTGTACTCACGGGTGATTTACTGGGTTTCTGTGGTCATTCTAGTCCTGTCTTGTTTCGGTCCGGGTGGTCTCCTTTGGTATTCCTAGTTGATCCAGGAGAGGAGAAGAGAGGAGAGAAATCGATCTGCTGCTCGTAGGTCCGCCTCCCTGTTGTAATTATTATTATTGTCGTTGTTGTTGGATAGGATGGAGAGAAATGGAGAGAGGAGGGGAAGACAGAGAGGAGGAGAGAAAGATAGACACCTGCAGACCTGCTTCACCTCTTGTGAGGCGACTCCCCTACAAGTGGGGAGCCAGGGGCTCAAACCGGGATCCTTACGCCGGTCCTTGCACTTTGTGCCACATGCGCTTAACCTGCTGTTCTCCCGCCCGACTCCCTGTTTTTTAAAGAATTTTTATTTATAAAAAGGAAACACTGATGAAAACCATAGGATAAGAGGGGTACAACTCCACATAATTCCCACCACCAGAACTCCGTATCCCGTCCCCTCCCTTGATAGCTTTCCTATTCTTTAGGCTTTTGAGAGAGTCAACATATCAAAGACTCAGCCTATGTATTAAAAAGACTCAGTCTGTGCTTTAAAAAGTTTGAGACATACAATCAATTTTTTCCCTCTCAGATTCATTAAATAGTGATTTATATGACTACAAATTAATAGGACTGTAATAAACACCATTCCCACCACCAAAAGACTGTGTCCCATCCCACCCCCTCCAACCCATCCATGCCCTGGGAAGCAGAATATCTACCCTCACTCTCACCCCAGGGTTTTTGCTTTGGTGCCCTACTCCATATTTTAGTTATATTCTAAAGAGCCCATGACTATTAAGTTTTTTTTCTCCCTGAGCCTGACATCTGATATGCAGGTGAATCTAAGTTATTGTCTGGGGAGATGATGTCATGGCTGGAAAAAGGGCCAGAAAGCTGGATCAGGGAAGAGAGTAGCTTCCAAATATGGGAAAGGGTATAAATATTGTTGACTGTAAACCCCATTGATTTGATGTGATCTGGGGCCCATATTCAGCTTAGGAGCCTATGTGACCTCTGCATCCCTGTAGATCCGAGCTCACATTCTGTGATCATAAGTAGGAACATTCCAAGCTGCCCCAATTTCAGGACCCATCTTCCTCAGGTGGAACATAAAGCATGTTGTCCAGCCTCCCTTCAGAGGATGGAACATTCTCTACCGTTATTGAGTCATGTTGAGGGCAAGGTCCTATGGGGGCCCACAAAGGGGTCTATTGTGTTGTTCCTGATAGAGATGACCAGTACCAATGGAGAGAGGAATCTATTCGAGATTTAGGTCCATCATGTAATTATCTTTATTTATTTATTGGGTAGAGACAGTGAGAAATTCAGAGGGAAGGAGGAAACAGAGAGAGAGCAAGACAGACACCCACAGCACTGTTTCACCACTTGAAAAGCTTTCTCCATGCAGGTGGGGACTGGGGACTCAAACCCAGGTCCTTGTGCTCAACCAGGTATACCACTACCTGGCCTCAAAACTAGTTCCTTAGGTGACTGAAGTCTTACTTTTGAACCAGAAATCTCAGGCATGCAAGTGTGGTGCCCTACTAATTGAGCCAGTTCCCTAGCCAACTTAAATCTTTTTTAAAAAATATTAATTTTATTTATTACTTTTTGTTGCCCTTGTTATTTTATTGTTGTAGTTATTATTGTTGGTGGTGCTATCGTTGTTGGATAGGACAGAGAGACATGGAGAGAGGAGGGGAAGACAGAGAGTGGGAGAGAAAGATAGACACCTGCAGACCTACTTCACTGCCTGTGAAGCGACTCCCCTGCAGGTGGGGAGCTAGGGGCTGGAACTGGGATCCTTATGCCTGTCCTTGAGCTTTGCGCCATGTGCGCTTAGCCAGCTGCGCTACCGCCCGACTCCTCCAACTTAAATCTTTTTTTTTTAAATCCTCTCTTAGTGTGGGCAGAAAGATAACTCGCCTAGTAGCATGTGTGTCTTGTCATGTGCATGGCTTAGCCTGGAGTCCTGGCACCACATGGGAGTGCCATACATTGAGGGAAGCCCTAGTGCTATGGTCTCTTTCCCTCTCTCTGGTTCTTCTCCTTTCTCTGTAACTGTATCTGAATTAAAAGAAAAAAAAATCATCGAACTGGAACTTGCTAAAAAGTGTTAATTATCTCCTACTTACTTGGGTAGCAATTTTGGGAGATAAGAGCCAGTGTTGGAGGCTTGCTTTGACTATGATTGGTGAAGGTGGATGTTTACATAATGATACAAATTTTTAAAACGTGTTCTGAGACCCATTACTACTCAAACATAGAAATGGGACCATTGTATTGAACAGAGAAATCTTTCAATATTCCAAAGAAGGGTTCTTTGTAAGGAAGGTGACATAAAAGTCAAGATAAAATGAAGTATCTGGGGGAATCGGGTGGTACACAGCGGGTTAAGCACACGTGGCGCAAAGGGCAAGTTAGGATCCCGGTTTGAGTCCCCAGCTCCCCACCTGCAGGGGAGTTGCTTCACAGGCGATGAAGAAGGTCTACAGGCGTCTCTCTGTCTCTCTTCCTCTCTATCTCCCCCTTCTCTCTCAATTTCTTTCTGTCTCTATCCAATAACAAATAAAAAAAATTTTTTTAAATGAAGTATCTGTCTTCTTGTCATGAATCTAACCATATTCAATGAAACACAGATTCCATTTGTATGGACTATTACAGAGCTGAGGGATGACGATATATAGGGTAAAATGAACTTTCTTCCTTTCAGATTTGGCCAAAGCTTTTGAATCTCAGCTGAGTATATCTCACAGCCCACCAAGCTGCAGACCAGTATACTCTAAGAAAGGACTGGAACATAAAGAGGCTCTCCAGCAACATCTATTTCCAGGTACGAAGTTTCAACTTTTATTTTAGGAAAATGAGAGATAAGTTAATGTATTTGGTTAAAAACAAATTTGTAGTTCAAGTCCTGGAACATGATGGCTGAGGAGAACCTAGTGGGGGTTGTATTGTTATGTGGAAATGTTACGCACATATAAACTACTGCATTTTACTGTTGACGGTAAACTATTAATCCCCCCAACAAAGAAATTTTAAAAATATATAGAAGACTTCTATAATTAGTTATATAAAGTGACAGCACCACAAGTCTTTGGAGATAAGTGTTAGGGACCCTTACAAATTATCCAGCTTAGTAGCTGCCAACTGACTGATTATCAGAAAGACTATAGGCAGTACTGTGGGCCCTTAGCCATGATAGTCTCTTGCATTCCTCTATCTCCTGGCTCTGCATTTTTAAGAAGTGGGGGGTGGGGGTTAGTATATTCATTTTGATGATATTAATTCTTCCAACCCATGAAAATGGAATATATTTCTGCTTTTTTGTGTCTTTTTCTTTTTTTCCTCCAGGGTTATTGCTGGGCTCGGTGCCTGCACCATGAATCCACCGCTCCTGGAGGCCATTTTTCCTCCTTTTTGTTGCCCTAGTTGTTGCAGCCTCGTTGCGGTTATTATTGCCATTGTTGATGTTGCTTTGTTGTTGGATAGGACAGAGAGAAATGGAGAGAGGAGGGGAAGACAGAGAGAGAAGGGAGAGAAAGATAGACACCTGCAGAGCTGCTTCACTGCCCGTGAAGCGACTCCCCTGCAGGTGGGGAGCCGGGGGCTCGAACCAGGATCCTTAAGCCGGTCCCTGCGCTTTGCGCCACGTGCGTTTAACCCACTGCGCCACCACCCGACTCCCTGTGTCTTTTTCTATTTCCTTGAATAATGACTCATGATTTTCAGTATACAAGTCTTTGACTTCTTTTTAAAATTTTTTATTTATTTATTGTTGGATACAGACAGATTTAAATTAAGAAGGGAGGGAAAGATAGAAAAGGACAGAGATAGGGAGATGCCTGCAATCTTGCTTCACCACTTATATAGCTTTCCCTCTGCAGGTGGGGACCAGTGACTTGAACCTAGGTCCTTGTGCACTGTAATGTGTGCATTTAACCAGGTGTGCCACCACCTGGCCCCTGGATTTCTTCTTCTAACTTAGTGTTTGCATAGAGGAATGCCACTGACTTTTGTATGTTAATTTTGTAGCCTGACACCTTACTATATGGCCTGATAATTTCCCAGAGCTTCCTGCTGGATTCTTTAGATTTTTCTACGAATACTATCATGGCATCTGCAAATAAGGAGAGTTTGACTTCTTCTCTTCCAATCTGTAACCCTTTAATTCCTTGCTCCTGCCTGATTGCTATGACAGGAACTTCTAACACTATGTTGAATAGTAATGGTGATAGTGGGCAGCCCTGTCTAGTACTTGATCTGAGGGAGAATACTTCCAGTTTTGCACCACTGAGCATGATGTTGACTGTAGGTTAGCTATATGTGGAATCCACTATCTTAAGGAATATTCCACTTATTCACATTTTTGTAGCATTTTGGTTATGAAGGGGTGTTGTATTTTGTCAAAGGCTTTCTCTGCATCTATGATATTGAAAAGTGTGTGCGTTGAGGAGAGGTAATATCAAGAGGTTTTAGCCTTCAGTTTTTTTGTGTGTTTAAGGACTCCTATTGCTATAGTTCATATCTGTTTCCAAATGACCCACGTTTGCCTGAAAGACAGTTCCTGGGTGTATTTGCTCATATAAACAATTAAAATGGCATGTTTAACTTCATACACTGAGTATATTAGACATGCAGATTCTTTTTTTGTTTTGTTCTAGTTTTACCAGAGAACTGCTTAGCTCTGGCTTATAGTGTTACTGGGGACTGAGTCTGGGACTTCAGAGCCTCAGGCATGAAAGTCCTTTGCATAGCCATCATGCTATCTCCCCTGCCCTAAACATGAAATCTGATAGTGGAATATGATATACAGATGTCATATATGTTTAAATATTTATCAGGGGCCAAGTAACTACTGTAAGGACCTAACTTACATCACTTTTTTTTTCCCAATCGGGCTCTGTCCTAGCACAACAAATCCACCACTGATCATATATATATATATATATATATATATATATATATATATATATATGATATATATATGACAGAGCCAAAGAGAAATAGGATGAGAGGGAGAGAGAGAGAGAAAAAGATACCAGCAGCTGGCTTCACCACCCGTGAAGCTTCCTCCTGCAGGTGTGGACAGAGGCCTCAAACCTGAATTCTCATGCAGAGTAACTTGTATGCTTTATTGGTTGCACCACTGCCTGGCCCCATATCACTTTTCAAGTATTTTTATTTACCTGAGCTCATTGTAGAGCTTACGAGAGAATTTTATTTATTTATTTATTATTGGGTAGAGACAGAGAGAAATTGAGAGGGGGGATAGAGAGTGAGAGAAACAGAGAGACACCTGCAGCTCTGCTTCACCATTTGTGAAGTTTCCCCCTGCAGGTGGGGACCAGGGACTTGAACCTGAGTCCTTCTGCACTCTAATGTGAGCGCTTAACCAGCTGTGCCACCACCTGGCCCTGAGAGAGTTATTATTATTATTTTTTGCCTTCAGGGTTATTGTTGGGGCTTGGTGCCTGCACCACGAATCCACTGCTCCTGGAGGTCACTTTTTCCCCTTTTGTTGCCCTTGTTGTTGTATCATTGTTGTGGTTATTATTGTTGTTGTTGTTGTTGTTATTGTTGGATAGGACAAAGAGAAACTGAGAGAGGAGGGGAAGACAGAGAGGGGGAGAGAAAGATACCTACAGACCTGCTTTACCATCCATGAAGTGACCCCCTGCAGGTGGGGAGCCAGGGGCTCGAACCAGGATCCTTATGCCAGTCCTTGTGCTTTGTGCCATGTGCGCTTAACCCACTACACTATCGCTTGACCCCCAAAAGTTTTATATATATATATATATAATTCTTATTTATAAAAAGGAAACACTGACAAAAACCATAGGATAAGAGAGTACAGAATTCCCACCATCAAAACTCCATATCCCATCCCCTCCCCTGATAGATTTCCTATTCTTTATCCCTCTGGGAGCATGGACCCAGGGTTATTATGGGGTGCAGAAGGTGGAAGGTCTGGCTTCTGTAATTGCTTCCTGGCTGAACATGGGCATTGACTGGTCGATCCATACTCCCAGCCTGCCCTGAGTTTTTAAATAAGAATATTAGATACAGGAATAACTAAATACATGGTTTTCATTTCCTCAGGATCAGCAAAATCCATTTTAGTGGACATTCTTCTTTTTCAAGAGAGTCAGAGAGGAAGACTTTATTCATGTCACCTGATTTGTAGGGTCTGCAATACAGAGATGTGAAGTAGAAGGAACTTCCCAGAAGTTCTACATGTGGAGGGAGGGGAGATTTTCTTCCTTTCTTTTAGACCAGAGCTAAGCTAAGCTCAACTCTGGCTTATGTTATTGCTAGAGATTGAACCTGGGACCATGGCTCTTCAGGCATGAGAGTTTTTTGTATGTCATTTACCTATCCCTTTATTCCACCTTTTAAATGTTATGTGTGATTTGTACAAAAAAATTTAAATTATCTCCTTTATTTTTAATTTCTAGTGCAACCAGGACATCTGCAACATGTCCCCAACCCCCTCTGGAAAGAGCTGTGCTCACAACATGAAGGACTGAAAGAATTAGTAAACCAGCAAGTGAAGGATTTCTGTGAGGGAATTCTGATCCTCTCCAGAAGCTGGGCTATGGACCTGAACTTGCCAGAGGAACAGGAAGTCATCTGTGACGCTCTGCTGATAGCAAAGGACAGCCCTCCAGTTCTCTACACCATTCTTGGGAACCAGCGTGTAGATGGGCAGCTCTACTGCACTCGCACCGCCTTTGCTTTGAAGCAAAAGCCGGTGAACACCGGGGGCTACACTGGAAAGCTGTGTGTCCTGACCAGGGTCCTCCACCTGAGTCCTCAGGACAATGCAGGGACCTTGGTGGGTTCAGGCTGTCCCCTTGGTTACCCGGAGGCCTATAATCTTCTAAACACCCAGCAAATGGAAACCCTGCTTCAGTCCCTTGTGATTGTCTTGCTTGGCTTCAGGTCTTTCCTGAGTGACCAGCTTGGCTGTGAGGTTCTAAATCTGCTCACAGAGCAACAATATGAGATCTTCTCAAAAAACCTCCACAAGAACAGAAAATTGTTTATCCATGGCTTACCTGGCTCGGGGAAGACTGTGCTGGCTATGAAGATCATGGAGAAGATCAAGAATGTGTTTCACTGTGAGAAAGAGAACATTCTTTACATTTGTGAAAACACCTCTGAGAAATTTTATCAGGTAAGCAGCTGAATCTTGTTAGTTTTACCAGAACATTGCTCAGCTCTAGCTTATGATGGTGCAGGGGATTGAACCTCGGACCTTGGAGCCTCAGGCATTAGAGTCTGTTGCATAACTTTTATGCTATTTCCTCCACCCAGCAGTTGAATCTTGTCATTAAAAGAGTTTCTTTTTGAATTCACCCTTCACACCTCTCAACCCAAATAATCTTATTCTTTGAGAGTTAAGTGATAATATGATCTATGATTACAGTTTCTTTTCAAGGGAGCATGATAGAATAATTTTCTTCCTGCATTTACCTGTAGAAAACCTGAGTGTGTCGTTTTAATTTTTACAGTAACAAACAGATCTGCAATGCAATGACCCGGAAATCCTTCATGAAACATAAATTTCATAGATTTGAAAATATTCAACATGTAGTCATCGATGAAGCCCAGAATTTCCGCACTGAAAATGGGGACTGGTATGCAAAGGCAAAAGCTATTTCTAGAAAAGAAAGTGATTGCCCAGGAATTTTCTGGATCTTTCTGGACTACTTTCAGACTAGCCATACAAATGACAGTGGCCTCCCCCCTCTCTCAGCTCAGAGTTCAATAGAAATGCTCACCAGAGTGGTCCGAAATGCAGATCAAATAGCCAACTACATCCAAGAATTAGTGAATACAATCAGGGAAAATCCTCCACCAAACATACCCCATAGATCCCTGGAGATGATCCATGATGCTAAGTGGACTCAGGGTGTTTTTGGTGTCTTCAAGACTCAGACATTTATTAACAAAGATGCCATGCTGATTCAGGTAGCAACACAATGCCAGCTTCTTTTCAGGAATGGTTATTCTCCCAAGGATATTGCTATACTTTTCAGTAAAGCATGTGAAATAGAAGAATATAATGATACGTTTCAAGAAGTAATGAGGAAAAGAATGTTTCAGCTTGATGAAGAATCTAATCTGTTCAAGACTGTGGATGCATCGCATGTTGCTGACAACTACATTGTGTTGGACAGTGTCCGTAGATTTTCAGGCCTGGAAAGAAACATCGTGTTTGGGATCAATCCAACAGCTGCTGAGACAGCTGTTTCCGACAATCTTTTGCTCTGTCTGGCTTCCAGAGCAAAGAAGCAGCTGTATATATACTGGAACTTAAATAATTGGTAAGAAGATCTCAGTCTAACAGGACCTGGTAAGGATAAATGCCTCCTTTACCCCTGAAGTTTCACAAAGAGAATTCAGTGTGATAGTGTCATATATTAGAAAGTACAGAAACCACAGTGTTATCAAGGATGTGGGGAAGGAGGAATACTTGACATTGTTGGCAAGAATATAAATTGGTTCATGCCCTGTGAGGAAAAGTTTGGTTTTCACCTTTCATTGATTTTTTAATCTTTGTATTTTTCATTTCATTTTCTTATCTTAGTGCATGAGTAAAAACTCTTAGTATAAAATTGAATGCATATGATAATACCAACGATCATTGTTTCATTCTTTTTTTTTTTTAATATTTATTCCCTTTTGTTGCCCTTTTTTTGTTTCCCTCCTGGGGCTCAGTGCCTGCACTACGAATCCACTGCCCCTTGCCCCTAGAGGCCATTTCCCCCCATTTAAAAAATTGTTTAAAAAATTTTATTTATTAAATCAAATGACCCCATCCAAAAATGGGCAGAGGAAATGAACAAAACATTCACCTCAGAGGAGATCCAAAAGGCTAACAAACATATGAAAAACTGCTCTAGGTCACTGATTGTCAGAGAAATGCAAATTAAGACAACACTAAGATACCACCTCACTCCTGTAAGAATGGCATACATCAAAAAGGACAGCAGCAACAAATGCTGGAGAGGATGTGGGGACAGAGGAACCCTTTTACATTGCTAGTGGCAATGTAAATTGGTACAGCTTCTGTGGAGAGCAGTCTGGAAAACTCTCAGAAGGATAGACATGGACCTTCCATATGATCCAGTAATTCCTCTCCTGGGGTTATACCCCAAGGACTCCATAACACCCAACCAAAAAGAGGTGTGTACTCCTATGTTCATAGCAGCACAATTCATAATAGCTAAAACCTGGAAGCAACCCAGGTGCCCAACAACAGATGAGTGGCTGAGAAAGCTGTGGTATATATACACAATGGAATGCTATGCAGCTATCAAAAACAATGAACCCACCTTCTCTGACCCATCTTGGACAGAGCTAGAAGGAATTATGTTAAGTGAACTAAGTCAGAAAGATAAAGATGAGTATGGGATGATCCCACTCATCAACAGAAGCTGACTAAGAAGATCTGAAAGGGAAACTAAAAGCAGGACCTGATCAAATTGTAAGTAGGGCACCAAAGTAAAAACCCTGTGGTGAGGGGAAGACATGCAGCTTCCTGGGCCAGTGGGGGGTGGGAGTGGGCAGGAGGGATGGGTCACAGTCCTTTGGTGGTGGGAATGGTGTTTATGTATACTCCTAGCAAAATGTAGACATATAAATCAGTAGTTAATTAATATGAGAGGGGGGGAAATCAATTGTATGTCTCAAAGTTTCTCAAAAGACAAACTGAATCTTTTTAATATATAGGCTATGTATTTGATATGCGGACTCTCTCAAAAGCCTAGACCAAGTAGATTAGAAGCATCCAATAGCACAGCTATATACAAGATACTGGATACTGTACAGCAAACCATAACTAAGGGACTTTTCAAAGTTAACCCAATTAACAAATAATGTGATGATAATATTAACTATCGATTGTCTTTTTGAACCCTAAGACAGCAGGAACCTCACATCTCCACTATAGAGCCCCTACTTCCCCCAGTCCTGGAACCCTTGGATAGGGCCCACTTTCCCATATGCATCTCCCAATCCAAACCAAATAATATTGCATCCACCGATCACAACCTAACCAACGCAACGATTGCCACCTCAACATGCTTCACCTCAGACTGTATCCAGAGACTTCATGTGTGGAATGACAACCCTTCAGCTTCATTACTCAGGTGAGACCTTTCCTTTTATAGTACATTCTAATTTCATCTCAGGTAGTTCACTTTCTAACAAAGTCCCATAACCTAGATATACACCAGTTTCTGTGAGAGAGAGCTTATGTGCACACGTATCCATAAACTACTGCAAAATATATACCTGAAAGCAGAAGTACACTAGAGTTTGCAGTGAGTACCTCCCTAACACTTCCTCTCCACTATTCCAAGCTTGGGATCCATGATTGCTCAACAAATTGTTTGGCTTCATATGTTAACTCTCTTTTCAATCACCAGGTTCCAGATGTCACCAGGATGCTGGCCAGGCTTCCCTGGATTGAAGACCCCACCAATGTGTCCTGGAGCTCAGCTTCCCCAGAGACACACCTTACTAGGGAAAGAGAGAGGCAGACTGGGAGTATGGACCGACCAGTCAACGCCCATGTTCAGCGGGGAAGCAATTACAGAAGCCAGACCTTCTACCTTCTGCAACCCTCAATGACCCTGGGTCCATGCTCCCAGAGGGCTAGAGAATGGGAAAGCTATCATGGGAGGGGGTGGGTTATGGGGATTGGGTGGTGGGAATTGTGTGGAGTTGTACCCCTCCTACCTTATGTTTTTGTTCATTAATCCTTTCTTAAATAAAAAATAAAAAAAATTTAAAAAAATTTTATTTATTTTCCCTTTTGTTGCCCTTGTTGTCTTTTTTATTGTCATTGTAGTTATTATTGTTGTTACTGATGTCATCATTGTTAGATAGGTCAGAGAGAAATGGAGAGGGGAGGGGAAGACAGAGGGGGAGAGAAAGACACCTACAGACCTGTTTCACTGCCTGTGAAGCGACTCTCATCCAGGTGGGGAGCCAGAGGCTCGAACCAGGATCCTTACGCCAGGTCCTTGCGCTCTGCGCCATGTGCGATTAACCCACTACACTACTGCCCGACTCCCTTTTTCCCATTTTTGTTGCCCTGTTGCTGTTATTGTTGCTATTGCTGCTGCTGTTGTTGTTGCTGGATAGGACAGGGAGAAATCATGAGAGGAGAGGAAGACAGAGAGGGGGAGAGAAAGACAGACACCTGCAGACCTGCTTCACTGCTTGTGAAGTAACCGCACTGCAGGTGGGGAGCTGGGGGTTCAAACTGGGGACCTTGTGCTTCTTACCATGTGCACTTAACCTGCCTGCTCCCCTACTCCCCATCATTTCATTCTTATCCTCAGGGAAATTGTTAAATATGATGTTGACTATAGAATTGATTTAGATAATCATGATCAAACTAAAGATGTGTCCTGCTTTTAATTTACTAAATTTTTTATCATGGATTGTTGGATTTTATCAAATGTTTTTCCTATTGAAATCATCATACTCTTTTTTCCCTCTTTATTCTGGTAATGCAAGATGGAAATGTATTGCATTCTTTAATCTGAAATAGAAATGTGATAAAAGTTTAACATATCAGAGTTGTTGAGATTATTGCTGGCTTGTTGATAATTAATGGTCTTCTTACTTCTCTTATATAATTATAACCTGTAACAACTGTGAAAGGCTGCAGTTTCTAGGGATAACTCTCTTACCACATGGAAAGAGTCTGCCAGAAGATATGGCCAACCCATTTTTGTTTTCCAAGAGAAAATTAAAACCAAGATAAAGAGTGAGGGAATGAAAGAGAGATAAAGACACTAGAGGAAAACACTTGTGGCATTTGAACCCTTAGTTTAACAATATCATAATTTTCCTTAGACTTTGGGAAGCAAGGGGGTGGAGACACAGAACTTTGTTGATGGGTGTAGTGTGGAACTATATACACTGTAATCTTACACTTTTGTAACCTACTATTAATTGCAAATAAAAATGGATAAATAAAGAATTTTCCTTAGTCAAGAAGTGTGAGGCAATGAACATTTTGGCATAAAGTTTTTGTTTTGTTGGTATTTTTTTGTTTGTTTGTTTGTTTTCAGAGCTGGGGCCTTGCGCATGTACAGTTTCACCACTCTGGACTATTTTTTGCACACAGAGAGAGCTTTCCTGGTACATTAGCACTTCCCATGTGGTGCTGGGGCCAGTATGCATGGCAACACATGTACCCTACCCAGTCAGTTATCTCTCAAGCTCCTAATGTATTTAAGTTGTTCTTATGTCCATCCATCTAGTGTAATTCATTAAGTCCATCTTGAAGACCTTCCCATGCAAACTTTCCATTTATAACCTGTATTTCCATCACAGCTGAGTGAAGGGAGTCTACATGGGATTGAGACAGGACTGTAGCTGACACATAGAAGGAGGCAGTCTTATTCAAACAGTGTAGGAAAGAGGGTATGAAAAACAGCACAAAGCCACATCCGTTACAACAGCAGTAACCTTTATATTCACACATTAGTAGGTCCTACTTAAACATGCAATCATTATTCAAAATATAAAGAACTTCAGCCCACTATCCTAGCCTATGGATTAAGTATAGAAACAATTCTCCTACCTGCTTCCCAAATCTCAGATGAAAGCTATTTGAGGTATTTTTGGAACATGACAGATGTAAAGAGAGAGGGAATAAGAGAACCAGTGAAACATCTAGACATTCCTAGGGCAAAACGGAAGACTCATAACTCTGGGAGTAACCAAGACTTTCTTTTTCATGGATACTTCATCACCACTGCTATGATACCTAGCTGAAATGACATCCTGAAAGTGCCCAACTCAGGACTCTACACAGTATATAGGACCAGCCCAATCATATAAGACACAAATTTAAAGAAGCCCCTGTCTAGGACACAGGCTTAATGAAACCATAATCCATGCACTTGATGAGACATTCCCGGGCAGCCTGAACCACTGTGGCTCTCTTTTCATCTGGCTCTTGTTTGCCCACCACAGTAAGGATCTCCAGAAGTTCACTTTCCACTAGCTTCTTGGCCAGCTCAGCGTCAGCTGCCAACAGGTTGTAGGCAATGACCAGGCCACGGTGTTGAACTGACAGCCGGTCATGCAAGCAGAGCCGCTGTAGGATTTCCAACCACTGAGTTGTCTAGAGTGGACAGGAGAAGAAAGGATTGGAGAAATCAGTGTGTGTGTGTGTGTGTGTGTGTGTGTGTGTGTGTGTGTGTCAGGGGAGTGAACAGAAGAGACTTTGAACAAGATTAACAGAAGGTATTAGCTGGGGTCCAGATTCTGGGCTGTGAAATATAAGAAAGGTAAAGCATACATCTTGTTATCTCTCTATGGGACATGAGTTTCTTGGGACTAGTTGGGTGATTCCCATCTTCTTACCAGAGCCACGGCAGGAATTAAAGAAGTGAAATAACCTATTATCTAGCTCTCTTTTCTTTTATTGCCACCAGGGTTATTGCTGGTGCTTGGTGCCTGAAGGTCAAATCTATTGCTCCTGGCAGCCATTTATACTTTTATTTTATTTTTTAAAAATATTTATTCCCTTTTGTTGTTTTATTGTTGTTGTCATTGTTGGATAGGACAGAGAGAAATGGAGAGAGGAGGGGAAAGACATAGAAGGGGAGAGAAAGACAGATACCTGCAGACCTGCTTCACCGCTTGTGAAGCAACTCCCCTGCAGGTGGGGAGCTGGGGGCTCAAACCGGGATCCTTTAGCCAGTCCTTGTGCTTTGTGCCACCTGCACTTAACCTGCTGCACTACAGCCTGACTCCCCATTTACACTTTAATTTATTTATTTTTATTTGATAGAACAGATAGAATTTGAGAGGGAAGAAGGAGACAGAGGAGAGAGACAGGCACCTGTGGACCAGGTAGGGAACAGGGGCTTGAACCTGGGTCTTCATACATGGTAATCTGTGCACTTAACCAAGAGTGCTACTGCCTGCACATGTGCACACACGCACACACACACACCTCAGTCTCTTTTCACTTTCCAAGAGGAAGGACTGAGGTCCGGGAGAGGAGAAAATTTAGCCGTGGTCACACATCTAGAAATTCTAAATGAAAGACATCCATTCATTTATTTAAATTTTTTTTCATTTACTACTGGGTAGAGACAAAGAAATTGAGAAGAGAGAGAAAGATAGGGAGAGAGACACCTGCAGCATTGCTTCACCACCTGTGACACTTTGCCCCTGCAGGTGGGGGGTGAGGGGCTTGAACCTGGGTCCTTGTGCACTGTAATATACTTAACCATGTGTGCCACCATCTGACCCCTCATACATTTATTTTTAAAAGCATCTTCAGAAATAAGGGAAGAGAACTATGATGTATCCCAGTAGAGTAGATGAAAACTGTTGGGGAGGGGCGGGTGCAGGAGGTAGCGCAGCAGGTTAAGTGCACATGGCGTGAAGCACAAGGATTGGTGTAACGATCCCAGTTCAAGCCCCCAGCTCCCCACCTGCAAGGGGGTCTCTTCACAGGTGGTGAAGCAGGTCTGCAGGTGTCTATCTTTCTCTCTCCTTTTCTTGTCTTTCCCTTCTCTCTCGATTTCTCTCTGTCCTATCCAACAACAATGACAGCAATAACAATAACTGCAACAACGATAAACAGCAAGGGCAACAAAAAGGAAAAAAATGGCCTCCAGGAGTAGTGCAGGCACCCAGCCCCAGCAATAACCCTGGAGGCAAAAAAAAAAAAAAAAAAAAGAAAGAAAGAAAGAGAAAAGGAAAGAAAGAAAGAAAACAAAAGTACTCATAAAGGAGGATCCTAATGCTAGGCATGTTGGCTGCCTGCTTCTGCCATCCCTGGCACCCTATGAGACATGACCCTATGCATGTTTTCTACCAGCTGCAACTTCAACTGAAATCAGTAGTAGATTCTGTTCTGTAGCCTTCATTTCTCCCCTGCTTCCAGATCTGAAGCAGCCCAACTGTTGGCTGGGGAAGGACTCTACACTAGTCTAATCACCCCCAGAAATGAGATGGAGCAGAGACCAGGGTTATGAAGCTCAAAATACATATTCAACATACTCCTATGGGAAGTAGAGTTGAAAAGGTTTTCAAGTTAGAGAGAACAGTACTCTAGTCCCATCTTAGCCACTTACCAACAATATGATTTCCATAAACTCTGCACTCAGTGTTCTATCATAAGGAAAGGAAGTGCAGATTCAACTAGTGGGACTGGCTAGTGCAGTTGGTAAAGTGCACAAGTTGCCAAGTTTAAGCCCCTACCTCTGTTTGTGGGGGGTAAGCTTCATAAACAGTGAAGTAGGCTGTGTTTCTCTTCCTCTCTCCCCCTATTTTTCTCTGTTTCTTTTTTTTTTAAAGAGTTAACTTTTCTTTTTTATTTTAGTTTTTTTTAAATATTTATTTTATTTATTTATTCCCTTTTGTTGCCCTTGTTGTTTTATTGTTATAGTTATTATTGTTGTTGTTGTTGTTGGATAGGACAGAGAGAAATGGAGAGAGAAGGGGAAGACAGAGAGGAGGAGAGAAAGATAGACACCTGCAGACCTGCTTCACCGCTTGTGAAGCGACTCCCCTGCAGGTGGGGAGCCGGGGTTCAAACTGGGATCCTTATGCCGGTCCTTGTTCTTTGCGCCACCTGCGCTTAACCCGCTGCGCTACAGCCCGACTCCCTTTTCTCTGTTTCTATCGTAACACAGAGAAAAAAAGGAAGAAAAAGAGAAAGGAAAAAATGGCCGCCAATAACCCTGGTGGCAATAATAATAACATTAACTTCAAGTAGTTGTGGCAGAGTTTAAGGAACGGTTTAATACTAGTGGATAGATGATAATGGGCCCAGGGCCCATCACTTCCTGGGATGCATCCTGGGGGCTGAGAGAAGGGGCAATAGGTTCTACTTGGGTAAAATCTCAGTGTTGGAGGAACTGGTGCCAGGATTCCCAGGGCATATTCCAGCAGATGTTTAGACTATAGAGAGGTCAAGCATCCAACATGGCCCCAAAATGAGTTTACTGACTCCCCATAACACCAGGATGTGGATGGGTGTGCAGCCAAGATTTCTGAACTCCTCAAGAAGGAAGAAGTGACCAGGAAGGGTTAGCTGGGAGACATGACCCTGAAGTGTTCATATCCCTTCTTAATTACCTGGCTGTGTGGCCTTGGGCTAATTATTTTTATGCATTCAGTTTCCTCATTTGTAAAATATGAATGATAATAGTCAGACCCACTACAGAGGATTGTTAGGAAGATGAGATGACATAATAGATACAAATAATAGATATAAACACTCCAAAGCCTGGAGAAAGAGAAATTGAGAGGGGAGGGAGGAGATAGGGAGCAGGGGCTGAACTCGGGTCCTTGCATAAGGTAGGTGTGCACTCAACTGTGTGTACCACCCACCCACAACCCCACCTTTTTTTTTGTAGTACAGAACAATGCCACCATTCCCCAGTGGACTTCTTGTTCTGTTTCACCTCAGATAGAAAAAGAGGGAGGAGTGGCTGGGCTGTAGCTCAGCGGGTTAAGTGCTCATGGTGCGAAGTGCAAGGACTGGCATAAGGATCCCGGTTTGAGCCCCCGGCTCCCCACCAGCAGGAGGGTTGCTTCACAAGCAGTGAAGTAGGTCTGCAGGTATCTGTCTTTCTCTCTCCCTCTCTGTCTTCCCCTCCTCCCTCAATTTCTCTCTGTTCTACCCAGTATAAACAATAATAATAACTACAACAATAAACAACAAGCACAACAAAAGGGATTTGTAGTGCAGGCAGAGTCCCAGCAATAACCCTGGAGGCAAAAAAAAAAAAAGTAAAAAAAAAGAAAAAGGAAGAGAAAGGGAAAGGGGGAACAATAACTACAGCACTAAGCCACCATCTGTGGGACTCTCTATGTACCATTCATGGTGATCCCATGTGGTGTCAGGGGCTCAAACCCAACACCTCATGCATTAAGCAAGGTACACATTCTACTGGGTTCTGCTGGTGGGGAGCCGGGGGCTCAAACCGGGATCCTTATGCCAGTCCTTGCACTTCGCGCCATGTGCACTTAACCCGCTGAGCTACAGCCCAGCCACTCCTCCCTCTTTTTCTATCTGAGGTGAAAAAGAACAAGAAGTCCACTGGGGAAAGGTGGCATTGTTCTGTACTACAAAAAAAAAGGTGGGGTTGTGGGTGGGTGGTACACACAGCTGAGTGCACACCTACCTTATGTTTCCTGGCCCCTCTCTAGATGGTAGGAAGAGATACCCATGGGGCTGGGAGGGGCTCTGTAGAGCTTACCTCTACCCAAAAGATCACTCAGAAAAGTCTGGGGGTGGTGAGGGGGGCTGCATCCTATCTGGCCTATTCTGCCCCCCAGGGTCCACTCTTACCACTTGAGTCATTTTGAGGCACAGCTTTTTATGTGCTGCTGTCAGCATGGCCAGGGCCCCTGCTGCTGCATTCTGCACCTTGTCGTCATCTTCCCCACAGAGCAGAACCACCAGCTTCAGACGGTCATTCCCATCAGCCAGGAACCTCTCCTGCACCTGTAAGAGGCAGGCACACAGTTCTGAGGAAAATGGCCCCATATGCCCAACCCAGAGACATATCAATGCATCTGAAGCCATGTTATCTGCCCAAGAATTTCACTGAGTTTTCCTTTGACCTCTAGCAGAAAGTCTTCCCTAATTAAATAGCCAGAGCTAAACAGTGCTCTGTTTAAAATAAATAAAATAAACCATGGCGCAAAGCACAAGGACCGGCTTAAGGATCCCGGTTCGAGCCCCTGGCTCCCCACCTACAGGGGAGTCGCTTCACAAGCAGTGAAGCAGGTCTGCAGGTGTCTATCTTTCTCTCCCCTACTCTGTCTTCCCCTCCTCTCTCCATTTCTCTCTGTCCTATCTAACAACGACGACATCAACAACAACAATAATAACTACAACAACAATAAGAAGGGCAACAAAAGGGAAAATAAATAAATTTAAAAAATAAAAAATAAAAAAAATAAAACCTTGTTATCTCTGGTCAGGTCTTACCTACAGTCCTCTGACATGGTATAAAGAAGACATTCATCATCCTAAGGCTACAGTTTATCCCATTACTGGACCATGTGACCATTGGGATGTTCTGAATTCTTTCCCCTTTTTTTTAATGTGGTGCCTGGGAAGGAACCCAGGGCCTCACTCAGATATGATATTGATCCTTCTCCCTGCCCTATTTTTCATTCTGTATTTTTTGAGAGAGGAAAAATAAAAGGAGAAAGAAGGAAAGACAGTACAGAGAGTGTAGAGAGAAAAGGAGACATCAAAGCACGTTCCACCATTTGAGGTCCCCCCCACCCCGTGATATCCATGTGGCATGGAATCAAACCTGGGCCTCAAGCACAGTCACTCATATGCTTTATCCAGTGAACCATCCCCTGGCTCCTGAATTCACTTTATATTTATAATCCTATAATAATTATGTGAAGAACATAGTTACAGTGATCAAAGTCTATGTGGAATCTGTGATAGTTCATTAAATGTAAACATTTAAAACTATTCTATTTTCTATTTTAAACTATTCTAAAATTGTAACTTTTAAATTTTAATTTAATTGTTGTTGTTGTTGTTGTTTTTGTCACTCAAGGGCTCTACCTCTCTGGGATGACTTTTTTCTGACAGAAAGAAACAGACCCACTAAAATGATTTGGAAAAGAGAGAGCAAGTAAGTGAGCAAGAAAAAAGACACCACGGAACAGAAACTTTCCTCAGTGCAGTGGGGGCCAGGCTTGAACCTGTGTCTTGCTCATGACAAAGCAGAGCACTGTCCAAGTGAGCAATTATGCTGGTCCTTATTTTTGCATTTCTTCCTATATTTATGCGAAACTTCAATAAATGCAAGAGGTCTAGTAGCTTCTCTTGACCTGTAAGAGACCCAGGTCTCTTATTTTGCTATGAGTTGACTTAGACCTAAATAAGTAGCTCAGGAAAAGTGGTACCTTCTACTTCATGCAGCCCAAGCTTCAGGTTAAAGCTCCATCCAGGTGTAATGTGACTTTTTGTTTTCCCTTGTATCCTATAGACATATATTCCTCTTGGGGTCAATAGAGGGAAGATAGCTATCATCTAGAAAAGATTTAGTGGACTTCTGGGTTGTCCGGCAAAATTACATTGTAACAGTCCGCTCTGTCACTCCAGGCCTGACCTGTGATTTCCAGGCCCTGATCACAGCCATCCCTACAATAGGCCCCTCACCTCCTTGTTTACCACCATGTTGCACATGCATTCGGTGGCTGCCTGTCGCAGCTGGTCATGATTCTCGAACATGTAGTTCTCGATGTCTGGCAAAGCCTTCTCTTTAAAGATCTTCTGCCTGAAAAAATTTTTTTAAAAAAATTAATCTTGAAAAAAAAAAAAGATCTTCTGCCTAGGTGGTAAGATAGTATAGTGGTTATACAAAAGCCT
Organism: Erinaceus europaeus; assembly: GCF_950295315.1. Taxonomy (NCBI): domain Eukaryota; kingdom Metazoa; phylum Chordata; class Mammalia; order Eulipotyphla; family Erinaceidae; genus Erinaceus; species Erinaceus europaeus. The sequence goes on from NC_080173.1 coordinate 70,096,003, forward strand.
TTTCATGCCTTGAAGTGCTGAGGTCTCAGGTTGAATCCCCACACATGATAAGCCAGAGCTGAGCAGTGCTCTGAAAAATTAAAACATAAACTAAAATATATAAAAATTGGGGCCAGGCGGTGGCATATCTGGTTAAGCACACACATGTATCCAGGTTCAGGCCCCCGGTCCTCACCTGCAGAGGGGAATCTTCACAAGTGGTAAAGCAGGGTTGCAGGTGTCTCTCTCCTTCTCTACCTCCCCTTCCTCTTTCAATTTCTGTCTCTATCCAATAATAAATAAATAAATAAATTTTAACTGCCACTAGAGCTATCACTAGGACTCAGTGTTGGCACTGTGAATCCACCACTCCCAGCAGCCATTTTCCTTTTATTATTTTTTTCTTTCTGTTTTTATTAGATAGGACAGATAGAAATTGAGGAGGGGGAATCAGAAGGTATTGCAGCGGGTTAAGCACAAGGACCAGCATAAGGATCCTGGTTCAAGCCTCCAGTTCCCCACCCCAAGGGGAGTCGCTTCACAAGTGGTGAAGCAGGTCTGCAGGTGTCTATCTCTCTCTCCCCCTCTGTCTTCTGCTTCTCTTCTCTCTCTATTTCTCTCTGTCCTATCCAACTACAACAACAACAACAACAACAATAACTACATCAATAAAACAACAAGGGCAACAAAAGGGAATAAATAAATATATAAAAAAAGAAATTGAGGGGAGGCGGAGCTACGAGCAGCAGATCGCTTTCTCTCCTCTCCTCTCCTCTCCCGGATCAACTAGGAATACCAAAGGAGACCACCCGGACCGAAAACAAGACAGGACTATAATGACCACAGGAACCCAGTAAATCACCCGTGAGTACAAACACGCGTGGCTGGTGATAGAGAGGAGAGAGGGGCCTAAGGAGAGATTAAGTGACTGCTAACAGTTCAACAGTTTGTCAGTGGAGACACCACCTCCAGTCTGCTCCACCAACAAGGGGACAGCTGAAGGGAGGAAAGGACTCCCCAGAGACTCACCAAGTACAACTCTGAGTCTCCATTGCTACTACCCTCAGAATCTGGAGCAGCAACAGGGAGGGACACCAGGGCACAGAGATCTAACCGGGAAACTCAGGAGAAGACCTATACCTCGGTGGCATAGCTGAAGGGCTGTGAAAGTCTCTTTGCATAACCACTGGATTATCTCTGCCACACCCTGCTTTATCTCTTGGTCAGGAGTCATTGATTAAGCCAAGAAGCCTATTGATAGTTTAAAAGCCCTCAGGCTCCCATAGCCTACAGGGGAAAAAAAAAAGGCTTTTACACCACTGAACTCCAACTCAGGGATTGAAAAAACTGTTAACTTATATAAAATGGTTAAAACAACAAGAAAAAATAATGGAGACTCGAACCAGGACAAGAGTCCAGCTAAAAGTCCTCCAGAGGGCGAAGCACAAAACAACGAGTTCAACATCCAAACATTAGCTAAGGAAATAATAACAGGAGTAAAGAATTTGAAAAAATTGTAATCAGAAATGCAGGAACAACAAATGAGAATATGGAAGAAAATTCTAATAATCTCATGGTTATTAGAGAGCTGAAAGCTGAAATTGCTGAGCTAAGAAGGCAACTAGCTGAATAAGCTAAAACAGTATCAGAGCAGGGCAACAAAATAGATGAACTCCAGAAAGCAGTAGAGGGCAGAGAGAATAGAATCTATGAGGCTGAAGACAGAATTAGCAAGATTGAGGATGAATTAGAGACAACTAAAGAAGAAGTAAGAGATCTCAAAAAGAGATTAAGAGATGCTGAAAACAACAACAGAGTCCTATGGGATGACTTCAAAAGAAACAATATACGCATTATTGGCCTACCAGAGGAAGAAAGAGAAGGGGAGGAAGAAAGCGTTCTCCAGGCCATAATAGCTGAAAATTTCTCTAGTCTAGACAACACCAAAGACATAAAGATTCAAGAAGCCCAGAGGGTCCCAAACAGAATTAACCCAGACCTAAAGACACCAAGACATGTCATACTTAGATTGGAAAGGAATAAGGATAAAGAAAGGATCCTCAAGGCTGCAAGAGAAAAACAAAGAGTCACCTACAAAGGAAAACCCATAAGATTAGCAGCAGACTTCTCCATACAAACACTACAGGCCAGAAGAGAATGGCAAGATATCTATCGAGTGCTCAATGAGAAAGGCTTTCAGCCAAGAATACTATATCCTGCTAGATTGTCATTCAGACTAGATGGAAGCATCAAAACCTTCTCAGACAAGCAACAGTTGAAGGAAGCAACCATCACCAAGCCTGCCTTGAAAGAAGTTCTGAAAGGTTTCCTATAAACAACCAGACCACCACAAATAGAACATATATCAAAACACTCTAAAACTCTACAAGAATGGCGTTAAAATATCTTCAATCTTTGATATCAATAAATGTGAATGGCCTGAATTCACCTATTAAAAGACACAGAGTAGGAAGATGGATCAGAAAACACAACCCAACAATATGTTGTCTACAGGAAACTCACCTAACGCAATAAGACAAACACAGACTTAAAGTGAAAGGATGGAAAACTATCATTCAAGCCAATGGCCCACAAAAAAGGGCAGGAACAGCTATTCTCATATCTGACATGATAGACTTTAAAATAGATAAGATTAAAAAAGATAGGAATGGACACTACTTAATGCTCAGAGGATCAGTCAATCAAGAGGACTTAACAATTATTAATATCTATGCACCCAATGAGAAGCCATCTAAATACATCAAACTTCTACTGAAAGAGCTACAGCAATATATTAACAGTAACACAATCATAGTAGGGGACTTCAACACCCCACTATCTCAACTTGACAGATCATCCAGGAAGAAAATCAGTAAAGACATAAGGGAGCTAAATGAAGAGATAGATAAACTAGAACTATTGGACATTTTCAGAGTCATTCATCCCAAGAAACTGGAATACACATTTTACTCAAATCCACATGGATCATTCTCAAGGATAGACCATATGTTAGGCCACAAAGACAGCATCAGCCTATTCAAGAGCACTGAAATCATCCCAAGCATCTTCTCAGACCACAGTGGAATTAAACTAACACTTAACAATCAACAAAAGATTAGTAACAGTGCCAAAATGTGGAAGCTCAACAGTAGACTTCTTAACAACTTCTGGGTCAAAGAGGAAATAAAAGAAGAAATCAAAATGTTTCGAGAGTTCAATGAAAATGAAGACACAAGCTATCAAAATATTTGGGACACAGCTAAAGCAGTCCTAAGAGGGAAGTTCATAGCTATACAAGCACACATTAGGAAACAAGAAAAAGCACAAATAAACAGCCTGATTGCACATCTAAAAGACCTAGAAGAAGAACAACAAAGGAACCCTAAAGCAACCAAAAGGACAGAAATTACTAAAGTTAGGGCAGAAATAAATAACATTGAGAATAGGAAAACCATACAAAAGATCAATGAAAGTAAATGTTGGTTCTTCGAAAGAGTAAACAAAATCGACAAACCTTTAGCCAGACTCACAAAACAAAAAAGGGAGAAGACCCAAATAAATCGGATAGTAAATGAAAGAGGAGAAATCACAACAGACACTGCAGAAATTGAACATATCATGCGAGGCTTCTATGAACAACTATATGCCACCAAGTTAGAGAACCTGGAAGAAATGAATGATTTCCTAGATACCTACCAACCTCCAAAACTAAGTAAAGAGGAAGTGGATAATATGAACAGGCCCATCACAGCTAATGAAATTGAAACAGTTATCAAAAATCTCCCCAAAAATAAAAGTCCTGGACCAGATGGTTTTACAAATGAATTCTACAAAACTTTCAAAGAAGAACTAATACCTCTACTTTTAAAAGTCTTCCAGAAGATTGAAGACACTGGAATACTCCCTGCCAGCTTCTATGAAGCCAACATCACCCTGATACCAAAAGCAGACAGGGACACAACCAAAAAAGAAAACTACAGACCAATATCTCTGATGAACATAGATGCGAAAATATTGAACAAAATTCTAGCCAACCGGATACAGCAGTATATCAAAAAGATTGTTCATCATGACCAAGTGGGGTTTATCCCAGGCATGCAAGGTTGGTTTAATATACGTAAATCAATCAATGTGATCCACCACATCAACAAAAGCAAGACCAAAAACCACATGGTCATATCAATAGATGCAGAGAAAGCCTTTGACAAAATACAACATCCCTTTGTGATCAAAACACTACAAAAAATAGGAATAAATGGAAAATTCCTGAAGATAGCGGAGTCTATATATAGCAAACCTACAGCCAACATCATACTCAATGGTGAAAAACTGGAAGCATTTCTCCCCTCAGATCAGGTACTAGACAGGGCTGCCCACTATCACCATTACTATTCAACATAGTGTTGGAAGTTCTTGCCATAGCAATCAGGCAGGAGCAAGGAATTAAAGGCATACAGATTGGAAGAGAAGAAGTCAAACTCTCCTTATTTGCAGATGACATGATAGTATACATGGAAAAACCTAAGGAATCTAGCAAGAAGCTTTTGGAAATCATCAGGCAATACAGTAATGTGTCAGGCTATAAAATTAACATTCAAAAGTCAGTGGCATTCCTCTATGCAAACACTAAGTTAGAAGAAATTGAAATCCAGAAATCAGTTCCTTTTTCTATAGCAACAAAAACTATAAAATATATAGGAATAAACCTAACCAAAGAAGTGAAAGACTTGTATACTGAAAATTATGAGTCACTACTCAAAGAAATTGAAAAAGACACAAAGAAGTGGAAAGATATTCCATGCTCATGGGTTGGAAGAATTAACATCATCAAAATGAATATATTACCCAGAGCCATCTACAAATTTAATGCTATCCCCATCAAGATCCCAAGCACATTTTTTAGGAGAATAGAACAAATGCTACAAATGTTTATCTGGAACCAGAAAAGACCTAGAATTGCCAAAACAATCTTGAGAAAAAAGAACAGAACTGGAGGCATCACACTGCCAGATCTCAAACTATATTATAGGGCCATTGTCATCAAAACTGCTTGGTACTGGAACATGAACAGACACACTGACCAGTGGAATAGAATTGAGAGCCCAGAAATGAGGCCCCACACCTATGGACATCTAATCTTTGACAAAGGGGCCCAGACTATTACATGGGGAAAGCAGAGTCTCTTCAACAAATGGTGTTGGAAACAATGGGTTGAAACATGCAGAAGAATGAAGCTGAATCACTGTATTTCACCAAATACAAAAGTAAATTCCAAGTGGATCAAGGACTTGGATGTTAGACCAGAAACTATCAGATACTTAGAGGAAAATATTGGAAGAACTTTTTTCTGCATAAATTTTAAAGACATTTTCAATGAAACGAATCCAATTACAAGGAAGACTAAGGCAAGTATAAACCTATGGGACTACATCAAATTAAAAAGCTTCTTCACAGCAAAAGAAACCACTACCCAAATCAAGAGACCCCTCACAGAATGGGAGAAGATCTTTACATGCCATACATCAGATAAGAGTTTAATAACCAACATATATAAAGAGCTTACCAGACTCAACAACAAGACAACAAATAACCCCATCCAAAAATGGGGGGAGGAATTGGACAGAATATTCACCACAGAAGAGATCCAAAAGGCCGAGAAACACATGAAAAAATGCTCCAAGTCTCTGATTGTCAGAGAAATGCAAATCAAGACAACAATGAGATATCACTTCACTCCTGTGAGAATGTCACACATCAGAAAAGGTAACAGCAGCAAATGCTGGAGAGGATGTGGGGTCAAAGGAACCCTCCTGCACTGCTGGTGGGAATGTCAATTGGTCCAACCTCTGTGGAGAACAGTCTGGAGAACTCTCAGAAGGCTAGAAATGGACCTACCCTATGACCCTGCAATTCCCCTCCTGGGGATATATCCTAAGGAACCCAACACATCCATCCAAAAAGATCTGTGTACACATATGTTCTTGGCAGCACAATTTGCAATAGCCAAAACCTGGAAGCAACCCAGGTGTCCAACAACAGATGAGTGGCTGAGCAAGTTGTGGTATATATACACAATGGAATACTACTCAGCTGTAAAAAATGGTGACTTCACCGTTTTCAGCCGATCTTGGATGGACCTTGAAAAAATCATGTTGAGTGAAATAAGTCAGAAACAGAAGGATGAATACGGGATGATCTCACTCTCAGGCCGAAGTTGAAAAACAAGATTAGCAAAGAAAACACAAGTCGAACCTGAAATGGAATTGGAGTATTACACCAAAGTAAAAGACTCTGGGGTGGGTGGGTGGGTGGGGAGAATACAGGTCCATGAAAAATGATGAATGAAATAGTGGGGGTTGTATTGCTAAATGGGAATCTGGAGAACGTTATGCATGTAAAAAAAAAAAAAAAAAGAAGTAGAAACGCAAAGCAGAAAATGACTGAGTTTGGAGTATGGCACCAAAGTAAGAAAGCAGAAGTATACTAGAGTTTGCAGTGAGTACCTCCCTAATACTTCCTCTCCACTTTTCCAAGCTTTGGGTCCATGATTGCTCAACAATTTGTTTGGCTTTGTATGTTAACTCTCTTTTCAGTCACCAGGTTCCAGGTGTCATCAGGATGCCGGCCAGACTTCCCTGGATTGAAGACACCACCAATGTGTCCTGGAGCTCAGCTTCCCCAGAGACCCATCCTACTAGGGAAAGAGAGAGGCAGACTGGGAGTATGGACCGACCAGTCAACGCCCATGTTCAGCGAGGAAGCAATTACAGAAGCCAGACCTTCTACCTTCTGCAACCCTCAATGACCCTGGGTCCATGCTCCCAGAGGGATAGAGAATGGGAAAGCTATCGGGGGAGGGGGTGGGATATGGAGATTGGGCGGTGGGAATTGTGTGGAGTTGTACCCCTCCTACCCTATGGTTTTGTTAATTAATCCTTTCTTAAATAAAATAAATAAATAAAAAGAAATTAAAAAAAAAAAAAAGAAATTGAGAAAGGAGGGGGAGGGAGAGAGAAAGACACCTGCAGACCTGCTTCACCACTCATGAAGTGTCTTCCCTTCCCCCAAGTAGGGAGCAGGGGCTCAAACTCAGGTCCTTGTGCATTTGTATGCTTAACCAGGTGCACCACTACCTGTCCCCAAGAAATAAACTTTAAAAAATTAGAAATAAAACATAAAATATCTTCTTCCTAGAGTGTGAGGGATGAAGGAAAAAAGGCCATTAAATTCCCTGTCTTGGGTACTTGGGGTCTGGAGTGGCACTAAGGGGCATTCCCTATTCTAGTGGTATCCCTTCTCCATTCCCACCCAGCATGGTTTGGATGGCCTTGACCCTCCCTACCCACCTGCCCAGGCCCCTCCAGTTCAGATGCCATCAGTGAACATAAACTAAGTGACAGAGGTAGGATGCTGACCTAAACAGGAACAGCAAGATTTCTGGGAATAAATTCACATGTTATTGCTGGAGAAGAGACAGTCTCTCTGACTCTGTCTTTCCTGGTGAAAGAGCCAAGATGTGAGTTCTGGAGTTACTCTTGTGACTGACTACATGAGAGAGTAAAAAGGTCATCTGAGAATTGACACAAACAGAAAAAGTGGAAAGAATCAGCCTTTGCAAGAGCTTTGTAAACGCTGCACCAACTCTCACCTGAATCTGATTATCCTAGATTTTATTTACATAAGTCAATAAAATTCCTTTATCTTAAACCTGTTGGAATTGAGTTTACTGCCAATCAAAAGAATCTCAACCTTATATATTCCATAATCATCTACATCATATTCTACAGAAGAAATACTTTATCCACCTGGTTATCTCTTACTGCTTCAGAAGGAAGTCTCTATGCAATCTCTATGGTCTTAGTACACTCACGAGATTCCCCCCCCCAAGTGTAAGCTCAAATCCTTTTCTCTTTCATTTATACCTATTCCTGCTGGTCTTGTCCTTTGAGCAAAGTAACCTTCACAATGCCATGTATTTGACATCTCATTTTTTTGTTTGTTTTTTTCTTCCAGGGTTTTTGCTGGGGCTCAGTGCTGGCACTATAAATCCATTGCTCCAGGCAGCCATTTTTTTCTTTTTCTTTTTTTTTTAATTGGATAGGACAAAGAGAAATTGAGAGAGGAGGGGGAGATAGAGAGGAGAGAGAGAAAAATAGACACCCGCAAACCTGCCTCGTCATTTGTGAAGTATCCCCCTACCAATAGGGAGCCAGATCTTTGTGCTTAATGAGATATTTGCTTAACTGGTGCGCCACCACCTGGCCCCCTGAGATCACATTCAAACACTTGATGGAGACACCTCTCTCTGTCCCAACTCCCTTTTGCCCTACTCACCGGAGTTTGTCACTCCGCCCAGACAGGTTGGTGAGGCCTAGGAGAGCTTCGTAGTTCTGAAGCCCATCTCTCTGCGTGTCCAGGAGACTCACAAGGGGCCGCACCACCTCATATACCTGTGGGAAGGGTTGAGGTGTGGGTGGGGCAGAGATTATGCGTCTCCCACCCCATCCCAGTGCCTAGCTTATCATATATCCAGCTTTGGAATATCTGAAGCACTTGACCAGCCAATGTCTTAACCAATTCTCTCCAAACAGGTGGGATAATTCCCTTTACTTTGTGGATGAAATGACTTAGTTTCCAAGAGGAAAGTTTTTCCCTGTTAGAGCAAAAACCAAAGCCTGGCATGCTGGTGCCTCCAGTTCATAGTCTCTACTGACACACAGCACCTTGCCCTCTTTCTGGCCAGGGGCAAAAACAAGGGGAAAAGGCATTAGGGGAGAGGAGATTCCTCCCATTGCCCCATCCCAGTCACCCAGACATCTACCCGCTCTCCAGGGAAGGCGATGTCAGGATTGGAGACGGCGGCGATCTTTGCAAGGGCATGGGCTGCCTTCACCTTGCCTACGTCTGTGCCCTCCAGAGCCAGGGGAATCAGGGCCTGCAAGAGAGGACAAGTCACTCCTCAAACAGACCTTCAGAGATCTCTCTCCCCATCCTCTCCCTGCAAATGATGTCTCTCTGTCCCATTATATAGTCAGAAAGACTGCAATGTTATCAGCTTTGGAGCATCATGAGAAACAAATACCTAATCATGGATTTCCTTCCCCTGGCCCCCAGCATGCATGGAAGTCCTCACCTTCAGCCCCTAAATCATCTATACATTTGCTTTCGCTTTGGGAAAAACAAATATGTCAATACACTGATAATGTTACTTCCTCCCCAAGTTAATCCTGGTCATAACAGGAACCCCCTGTGAGGTAAATTTTTAAATGTATCTTCTTTCTTATTTTAATTTATTTTTTTTGCCTCCAGGGTTATTGCTGGGGCTCAGTGCCTGCACTACGAATCCATTGCTCCTGGAGGCTATTTTTTACCTTTTGTTGCCCTTGTTGTTTATTTGTTTATCGTTATCATTGTCATTGTTGTTGGGTAGGACAGAGAGAAATCGAGAGAGGAGGAGAAGACAGAGAAGGGGAGAGAAAGACAGACACCTGCAGACCTGCTTCACTACAACCTCCCTCCCTCCCGCGCAGGTGGGGAGGCGGGGCTTGAGCCAGGATCCATGCGCCAGTCCTTGTGCTCTGCACCATGTGCTCTTAAACTGCTGAGCTATTGCCCAGCCCCCCCGCTTTTTTTTTGCCTCAAGTTGCTGGGTCTCAGTGCCTGCACTAGGAATCCACTGCTCCCGGTGGCCATTTTTTCCTACTTTTCTTTCCATTTAAAAAATTTTTTTAACTTCTTTTATTTATTTATTTATTCCCTTTTATTGCCCTTGTTTATTATTGTTGTAGTTATTAGTTATTATTGCCATTGTTGACGCTATTCGTTGTTGGATAGGACAGAGAGAAATGGAGAGAGGAGGGGAAGACAGAGGGGGGAGAGAAAGATAGACACCTGCAGACCTGCTTCACTGCTTGTGAAGTGGCTCGAACTGGGATCCTTATGCCAGTCCTTGTGCTTTGCACCACCTGTACTTAACCCACTGTGCTACTGCCCGACTCCCTTCTTTCCATTTTTTATTCAATAGAACAGAGAGAAGGGAGGGAAATAGAGAAAGATAGACACCTGCAGACCTGCTTCACCACTTGTAAAGCATCCTCGCTGCAAGTGGGGAGTGGGAGCTAGAACCTGGGTCCTTGTGTGGTTCCTTGCACTTAGTACTATGTGTGTTTAACTGGGTGTGCCACCACCCAGGCCCCAAGTGTTTTCTCTAATCCCCTGACATTCTTCAAAGAGTTGTGATACCCTTTCCCATTTCACAGATGAGAAAACTGTGGTTCAGGGAAGTTACATAAGTTGCCTAGGTTAGTTAAAAGAGGGAAGAACAAAGACTCAGTGAAACAAATTCTGCAGCAAAGCCCACAAACTATTTGTACTATGTTTCCTTCCAATAGGGCCCCCTAGTAACTCCCCAAACACATCATCAATTTAGACCGAAAACTGTACTCTAAACACAGCACGGATGCCTGACTGACTAGATTCCAAGTGGGCTGAAGTTGGGTGTACATTATTGGACCAGACAGTGTACATGAACACATAAAAACACCTCAGGTGTGCTTCTCTCCATAGGAGCACCTTCCAGGATGGCAAGAAACTTGTCCTGTAATGAATTACCTTGCCACCACCTTGAGCCACAATGGTGCCTCGGTCCTTTGGGTTGTCACACAATGCTAGGAACACCCTGTGGGGCAAGGATAAAGGATACTCAGTGCAGTGGCATGCCATCCTCAGGCACCAGCAAGGCAGTCAGGCAGACCTAGTGAAGCCCTGGAAAGTGTCAGCACGCACAAGCCTCAGGATGGGCTGTCTCGGCAAGATATTGCCATGGGGGTGAGGAGCTGGAGGGCAAGTGAGGCCAAATGAGGCTGCAGAGAGCACACGAGGCCCTGTTAAAAGAGACACTGCTGACTACCCAGGAGAAATTCTTCAGCATGCAGGCACCCAGGACCTCTGTGATCTGCCCTTTTTCTCCCTCTCCATTCCCCTCTAGCACCACTCCCACCCGTACACTCCATGCTCTGGATGTACTACAGGAAAACCACAAACTCACTCACTCTCCCTCTGTCCCTATGCCTTTGTATAATCTGTGCCTCTGTGCCTGGAACTCTTCCCTCCCTGCATCTGAACTTCAGTCCTTGCACATGGTAATAATATTCAGGTGCAACCAAGTGTGCTACTGCCCTGCCCCTATCCTAGTCATTTCTATCTCCTGCCGGCTTCCTGCTTCCATCACCTCAGACCCCCACCCAGTCTGCTGCCACCGCACCTGGACAGCAGTTCTTTGGTCTGGTCAGTAAGGATGGCACTGTCTGCTTTCACCATGCAGGCCAACGCAGAGATGACACCAGCCTTCAGGAGTCGCTTCACCCGTATGTCTATGAAGTCCTTCTTGTCCTGGGGAGATGAAAGGTGGTGGTGGGATAGGGATCTGGACACCAGTCAGTACTGAAACTAAAGATGGTGTATTTCTGGATTCTTGAGGTAGGCAGAGTAACAATCCTCGAGTATGCCTTCATGCTAAACCCAGGAATCTGTGAGTGCCTTACAAGGCAGTGGAACTTTACAGATATGAGTAATGATTTTCAGAGGAAAGATGATCTTGGATTACCTGAGTAGGCCCAATTTAGTCGAAGGGTTTGAATAAGAGGGAAGCAGGATTAAGTGCACGTGGCACAAAGCGCAAGGACTGAAGTAAGGATCCCGGTTCAGGCCCCCGGCTCCCCACCTGCAGGGGAGTCGCTTTACAGGTGGTGAAGCAGGTCTGCAGGTGTCTGTCTTTCTCTCCTCCTTTCTGTTTTCCCCACCTCTCTCCATTTCTCTCTGTCCTATCTAACAATGACGACATCAATAACTACAACAACAATAAAATACAACAAGGGCAACAAAAGGGAAAATAAATATTAAAAAATAAAGAAAAGAGGGAAGTAGGAAGGTCTGAGTCAGTAGTAAAAGAGACACCAGAAGTGAGAGGGTGGAGTAATCAAGGTCACAAGCCAAGGAAAGTGGTCCTCGGAAGATGAAAAAGAGCAAGGAGCAGATTGTTGCCTCAGAGCCTCCAGAAAGATCCAGTTTTACTGACACCTTGATTTGACCCAGTGATCTTAAAGGTTTTCATCTTCAGAACTAGAAGATAGTAAGCTAATGTTGCTTCAAGTCATTGTTAATAAAAGCAAAAGGAAACTCACACTCTTCTTGCTTCCTTTCCCTCAAGCCACAGCCTAGGGAGAAGGGCAGTGTGTTCTGTTGCTGTGTATGTTCTTTTCCCTCCCCCACCTCAATACAGAGACCTAGCAGCTTGTTTGGGGAGAAAATCACTTCCTAAAGACTCCACCAAGAAGTGAGGAGATAATGCAAAATATCAGGTGACCATATATTCTTGCAAAAAGTTGACTTTCTATTAGGACGTGTGTAAGAGGGAAGGCTGGGGGAGGTAGGCTGGTGTTAGAATGAATAGGGAGCGAATAAAACTGACAAAATTAAGAATTAAATTTTATGGGTCTGGGCAGTGACGCATCCAGTTAAGTGCACATTTAACCAAACACAAAGACTCAAGTTCAAGACCCTGCTCCCCACCTGCAGGGGGGATGCTTCACAAGTGTAAAGCAGGTCTACAGGTATCTTTCTCTGCTCCTCTTTATCTCCCCCTCCTCTCTCAATTTCTCTTTATTCTATCTAATTATATTTTTAAAAAATATCCTCATGCCTGAGGCTCCAAAGTCCTAGGTTCAGTCCCCCACACCACCAGAAGCCAGAGCTGAGCAGGGCTCCAATAAGAAAGAAAGAGGGGAGTCGGGCGGTAGCAGCAGGTTAAGCGCACGTGGCGCAAAGTGCAAGGATCCCGGTTCAAGCCCAGGCTCCCCACCTGCAAGGGCAGTCGCTTTACAGGTGGTGAAGCAGGTCTGCAGGTGTCTATCTTTCTCTCCTCCTCTCTGTCTTCCCCTCCTCTCTCCATTTCTCTCTGTCCTATCCAACAGCAACGACAACAAATAATAACCACAACAATAAAACAACAAGGGCAACAAAAGTGAATAAATAAATATTAAAAAAAGAAAGAAAGAAGAAAGGAAGGAAGGAAGGAAGGAAGGAAGGAAGGAAGAAAGAAAGAAAGAAAGAAAGAAAGAAAGAAAGAAAGAGAGAAATAAAGAAAGAAAATAGGAAATAATTGCCATGGGAGTGGTGGGTTCATAGTGCCGGTACTGAGCCCCAGAAATAACACTGGTGGCAATAAAAAATATATATATTTTACTGCAAGGCCAAAGACAAATCCATGATTGGGAGCCGGGCGGAAGCACAGAATGTTAAGTGCCATGTGTGCTTAACCCGCACGTGGCGCAAAGCGCAAGGACCAATGTAAGGATCCCAGTTTGAGCCCCTGCAGCAGAGTCGCTTGACAGGTGGTGAAGCAGATCTGCAGGTGTCTGTCTTTCTCTCCCCCCTCTGTCTTCCCTCCTCTCTCCACTTCTCTCTGTCCTATCCAACAATGACGACATCAATAACAACAATAATAACTACAACAATAAAACAAGGGCAACAAAAGGGAATAAATAAATACTTTTTTAAAAAGACAGATCCATGATTAAACTATCTCTACAGTGGTCTGGAAGGTGGTGCAGTGGATAAAGCATTGGATTCTCAACCATGAGGTCCTGAGTTCGATCCCTGGTAGCCCATGCGCCGGAGTGATGTCTGGCTCTTTCTCCTTTTCTGCCTATCTTTCTCATGAATGAATAAATAAATAAATTCTTTTTAAAAATCTCTATAATTATGCCTCAAAGTGTCAGGAAAGAGGCTAAAGGTCATGGGCAATTTCTAGAACTTTTGAACTTTACAGCAGCAGAACCTGATATACAATTTTGCCTGTATGAAATACTATGCAATTTTTAATGATTTAGACATACAAAAAATTACTATGTAGTACAATTAAAAATAATGCAATATCATATAGTGATAACTCAATAAGTAAGAGAATTTAAAGGCAGGGGTAGATAGCATAATGGTCAAAAGACACTTTCATGCCTGAGGCTCTGAAGTCCCAAGTTCGATCCCTTATATAACCATAAACCAGAACTGAGCAGTGCTCTGGTATAAATAAATAAAGTAAGTAAATGAATAAACATTAAAGCATCATTGTTCTTTAAAAAAAAAGAAACAGAATTTAGAGAATTACATAGTAATGTGAAAAACATTTCCCCCAAACCAGATACAAGATTGTTACATCTGATTATAACTATAAAAAGAAAAAAAAAAGCCTCTGGTAGCTAATACACCAATACATCAATAATAGACAGGGGTATATAATGTAATTGCTGGTGGTTATTATTTTTTCTCTGCTGTTCATCTTTTTGCTTGTTTTGCAATATTATATATTACCTTTATCATTAATAAGAAAACAACCTAGTGGTCTGGGAGGTGGTGCAGTGGATAAAGTACTAGACTACTCCATCAGGACCCAGAAAGAGAAGAGGTGAAAAGGAAGGACATTTGCAAGTAGGAACAGGTGTAGGTGTGAGTTAACATGGAAGAGAAGGCAGGACCGTATGAAAAATGAGGCAGTATATGTGTGTGTGTGTGTGAGTGTGTGTGTGTGTGTTACATAAATAATAGTCAATCCATATCTGTGACATTGGTAAAACCATTGTAGCTTCCAGTGGAGGGAATGCAGTCACAGAACTCTGGTGGTGAGAATGGTATTGAATTATATCCCTGTTATTTTGTAAATCACTAATAAAAATAAATAAATAAACAAATAAAAAATTTAAAATGGAAAAAAAAAAGCATTGGACTAATAAGCATGAGGTCCTGAGCTTAATTCCTGGTAGCAAATGCACCAAAGTGATCCTCTGGTTCTCTCTCTCCTCCTATCCCTTTAATAAATGAATAAAATAATTTTGAAAATCTAGAGAGTTTTACCAGATGGAGATATAGTTCATATGTCCACATGCAAATCGCATACAAAATATATCCTTATGCCCAGAGAATCTTTCAGGAGGGATTTATGTCACCTGAATTAATATTAATTTGTATCTCTTATTGTTCCAACTTACACCTGTATCCCCAAATCCAGATATCCCAGAAAATAACAATTTTACAAGTGTTGGAAAAGTGAAATATGATGTTTGTAGAATCAACAGCATAAACTGCAAAACATTCATCATGACTATTTGTTTTTTCAAATGTGAATTGTTTCCCCCAAATAGAAAACTGAAACTAAGAAAGTACCTGAGTGCTACCTGGTGAGGGAAATTTACCATTCTCATCCAAAGGTGGAAAATCTTCCCCAACACACAGGCTAGGTGGCCCTGAGATCACTCTCCTTCTGTCCCATCTCTTTGCAGCAGGTCAGATGGTACAACCCCTCCCCCACTGTCCCTGTCCCCACCTTGGGGTGCTCCTCAGGCACGTGCTGCTTGGAGAATTTGGCGAGCTGGACCAGCTCTGGGATGACCTCTTTCACGTCATAGCTGTTGGTGCAGTTCACCAGGGTGGTGGCCACTGAGTACAAAATGGTCTTGTCAGAGGTCTAGGGGTACAAGGTGAGAAGAGGGAGAAAAGGCATGGAGAGAACTTTAAAAGAATGAATCTCTGCTTCCGAAAGGACTCACATATGGCAGGAAGTTGATTTGGGAGGAAAAGTAGCAAAGGAGACTCTGCTTAGAGAAAGACAGCACAGAGAGAGAGGAACAGGGTGGGCAGGAATTTCTCCTGCACCCTCGACAGCAGCCCAGTGAGTATGAGTGGCAGTCCTACATATATGCTCCTTGCTTTGTGGCTCTTTCAAAAGCCCAACCCAGATCTCTTTCCTACCAGGCACCCTGTGATCTGCCGTGGTGGAAAGCACCCACCACTTAGTGGTAGAAAAATGCTGGATGGGGTTAGAAGGCTGAGGGGAGAGGGTGCTGCCCAGCAGAAGGGGAAAACAGTCTTCCTGGAAGAGCTAGGAAGGAAAAGGTGTTCAGAATAGGGAAACACTGCCTCTAGGTCCCTTAAGACCTCATTTCCTAAGATCCCAGAAGAAAAATGGCGTGCTCGTGCTCCCCTTCTGTGTGTGTGTGTGTGTGTGTGTGTGTGTGTGTGTGTGTCTACAAGTGTGTCCACACATACACTCCCCCACTCCCCAACCAGAGCACCACTGGGATCAGGCTTAATGTGGTGCTGGGGATCTCAGAGTCTCAAGCATGATAATCTTTTGTGTAACCATTATACTCTCTCCAACCCCAGCATCTTCTTTTTCATCTGCCTACTTCCTAGAATACATGAAGTGCTGTGGGCCCATTTTAAAGTCAGGGAAAATGATGGCTATAAAGAGGGAAATGGCAATCTCAGTTCACCTAGGTACTAGATGGTAGAGCAAGAATAGCAATTGGGTCTAACCTCCCAGGCTCAGTGGACAGTCCTGGATGCCAGAAGACCTTTCCTAAGGCCAGAGGTCAGAGCCATACTTGCCTTAGCCAGTTCAAACATGGCCTGCAGGGCAGGGAGGTCCTGCACAAAGTCATCCTTGACATCAGCATCCAGTGAGAGGTAGGCCATGCCCTCCACGGCCCATTTCCGGGTCTGGGTGTCAATGGATGCATTGCACAACCATCTGGGTATAGAAAAAAGAAGCTGTGTTGGGTGGTGCTAGGCTTGTATCAAGAGAGTGAAGCTACTCCAGGGTAGTGGGCCATAGCAGATAATGGGCCTCTCACACATGGCATCTGCTAGGGCATGCTCCAGAGAGGAGCTGGCAGACTAAGGAACAAGCCCCCCTTACTTGCGACACTGTTTAGCCAGTTTCTCCGTCGACCCTTCAGCAAACTGCCTGAGACCATAGTCTGTGCCACCTGCGGAGCCAAGCTTACAGAGTCCCTGTGGAAGAGAAAAAACAGTGGCCATTTGCAGGATCAAAGACACCAAGACTTGGGGACCAGAGTGTAAATGACCATCCTCTCTGCATCTCTTTCTAAAGTCTCACTCAAGTATGTCCCTGTAGCTGAAAGACTTGGCTCCCATTTTCTGTGCCTGAGTAAATCTTAGTTTATATCACACAACTTGCTTTGGGTATCATTTCCACTAAAAGTGCCTTCTGTGAGGCTTCTAGACTAGCACAGATGCCCACAAAGGTGGAGGTCTCTACACTGCCCTCCTTATCCCATTCTGGCCCCATGGGTGCTGTGTCTGGTATCATGAAAAGTCAGTACTAGATCACACTGACTACATTTAAAGGTACAGTGGTGAAGCATGTTACAGTTTTATGTAAACAGAGAAATCACAGCTTTCATTAATAAATTCATATGTGTGGACACTGACCCAGCAAAAACTAAACACTTATGTCCAAATATGGGTCTTTGTAAAAGGAAACTTAAAATAGCAGAGGCCAAAAAATTAATTGCTGGGAAATTGTGCCGATGCAGTCACATCTGCCATGTTGTCCCCTCAGGCTACTGCTAGTTCCTGAAAGAGTTGGGACATTCTCGGAGTGCCTGTTCAGCCATGTTGTGCCCTCCTCAGGGCATTGTCTATATCCCCACGATATTTGGAGTGCTTTGGTTACTCCTCCTCCCTCCCATTCTCACGAGAGTTATCATCCTATCCTGGAGTGCTATGGTTACTCCTCCCCCTTCCCATTCTCGTGAAAGCTACTCCTATAAAAGCCCTTCTTCTTCCGCACCTCGCTCTCTTGCCAGCGCTTCACTCCAGTGTTCAGACGCAGGAAAGGTTACTGCGTGAGGCAGCCATTTTCGCTACCTCCATGTGGCCCAACCTGCCTCTCTAGCACCCAACTCTGAGGTGCCAGCGCAAATAAAGATTTGTGTTTCCTCTTCGCTCCGGACCCCCTCTCTCTCTTCTCCGTGGCCCGCACACAACAACAATTAATACAGCCACAGTAACACATACCAATTCTTCACTGCAACTATTTACAAAACAAAGATCAATACAAATGATTTTTGTAAATCATTTTGTAAAATGATATGTAATCAATGTAAAATGATAATGGTAAGAATGAAACAGGTGCAAGTGTGTCCAATAGAAACTGATTAAGGGAACAAACTAACTTTCAGCATTTTCTCTGAAACTGCTGCTGGACAAAAGCTCCTAGATGTCCATGTCATTCAAAAGCTTAAAGGCAAATATTCTTTTTTTTTTTCCTCCAGGGTTATTGCTGGGCTCGGTGCCTGCGCCATGAATCCACTGCTCCTGGAGGCCATTTTTCCCCCTTTTGTTGCCCTTGTTGTTGTAGCCTCATTGTGGTTATTATTATTACCATTGTTGATGTTGTTCGTTGTTGGATAGGATAGAGAGAAATGGAGAGAGGAGGGGAAGACAGAGAGGGGGAGAGAAAGATAGACACCTGCAGACCTGCTTCACCGCCTGTGAAGCGACTCCCCTGCAGGTGGGGAACCGGGGGCTCGAACCGGGATTCTTATGCCGGTCCTTGCGCTTTGCGCCATGTGTGCTTAACCCACTGCGCCACCGCCCGACCCCCAAAAGGCAAATATTCTTAGAGCTAAACTAAATATTCTTAGAGCTAAACTTCTCTGTTCCGGACTCTTGGAAACAGAGTTGGCAGTCAGCTGAGGTAAAGAACAAACACCTCATCACAGACCCCTGCAAGCGTCAACCCGGCTTTGACCTAGCACGCTATGATTGGGCCCTCCTCAATCGAACAGGCCATGGCCGTTGCGCTGCCATGTTCCACCGCTGGGGAGCCAGAGACGACCCGAACTGCCCCTGCGGCTACAGACAGACTATGACCCACATAGTCAACGACTGCCACCTCTCCAGATTCAAAGGAGGTCTCGAAACTTTACATCAGGCTCAACCTGATGCTGTTGACTGGCTACGGAAGAAGGGCAAACGCTAGAAGAAGAAGAAGAAGAAGAAGGGCCTATATTTCTTCTCTTTTTTCCTTTCTTTTTTAAAAAATATTTTATTTATTTATTATTGGATAGAGACAGAGAGATTGAGAAGGAAGGAGGGATAGAGAGGGAGAGGGACAGAGAGACACCTGCAGCCCTGCTTCACCACTTGTGAAACTTTTCCCTTGCAGGTGGGGACCAGGGCCTTGAACCTGGATCCTTGTGCACTGTAATGTGTGCACTCAACCAGGTGCACCACCACCTGGATCCTTCTTTTTCCCTTTTCTTTTTCTTTCTCTCCCCCCGCCCCAAACCAGGATTATCACCAGGGCTTGGCACCTACACGATGAGATAATTACTAGCAGTCTTTTTTTTTTCCTTCTTTCTCTCTCTCTTTTCCTTTCCTTTCTTTCTATTATTCTTTCTTTCTCTCTTTCTTTCATTTGGTAGGATAGAGAGGGGTTGAGAGGGGAGGGAGAAATAGATAGGGAGAGAGAAAGATAGACACCTGCAGCACTGTTTCATTTCTCGTGAAAACTTCCCCCTGCAGGTGGAGACAAGGCCCTGAACTCGGGTCCTTTCACACGGCTACATGTTCCTGTAACCGGGTGCACCACTGCCCAGCCCTGGGCTCAAGTTTCCGAGTCTAGGTCTCACAGCCTCCTCCATATAATCCTGCTCACAAGCTGTGAATGAGTTGGATGCCCCACAGTGTGGTCTCCTCAAGCACAGGGACCACCCCTTTTTCATCCTGGTGTCCCTGGTGCCTGGCACTGTGTCCAGCACTGAGCCCACTCACCACCAGTGTGCGAATCTTGATCTTCTCATTTTTGGTGGTTTTGTAGATATTTTTGAGCAGTGACACGCCATTAGTGATGATGAAGGTGGCACGGCTGAGCTTGGTGGAAGCATGGATGAGGGCCTCCACGGCCACCAGCTGGTCTACCTCACGCTCCGAGCCACACAGAGCCACCATCATCTCCATCACACCTTTCAGCCCCAGCAGCTGATTGCCCAGGTCAAAGGGGCCCTGCAGAATCCCCGACACTGTCTGGATGGCACTGACATTCTTGTCCATGTCCTGGGGGTCAAACTTTCCACTAAAACACAGGATAAACATGGTCAAGAGAATAGCCTTATGGAGGTAGGAAGAGTGAAATTTGGTGGCAGACAGATTTGGACTTGTATCCTGGATCCATCACTCATGTGCTGTGCTACCTAGGATAGTTCACTGAACCTCTCTGAGCCTCAGCTTCTAAATCTGGAAACGAAGGGTGGTACTTCTCAGTTATAGTGAGGATAAATGACATAACAGGAGAGCAGGGAAATAGCACAACTGGTAGAGCATTGGACTTGTGTGCCTGAGGTTCTTGGTTTGAGCCCCAGCATCACATGAACCAAAGTGGTGCTCTGGTTTGTTTCTCCCTCTCTTTCTGTCTCGTGAAATTCTCTGTCATAAGTAACAAATAAAAATAAATCTTTTTTTGGCTGGGGTTATAGCATAATGGGTATGCCATTTTCATGCCTGAGGTTCTGTGGTCACAGGTTCAATCCCCAGCACCACCATAAGCCAGAGCTGAATAGTGCTCTGATAAAAAAAATAAAATAATGAATAAAAAGGGGAAAATAAAGAAAGAAAAAACTTAACAAAAAAATGTAGCTGGAGCAATGGCTCAACTGGCAGAATATTGGACTTTTCTACCTGAGGTTCCCAGTTTAATTGTCTTGCTACATGTACCAGGGTGGTGCTGTCTTATCTTTCTCTCTCTCTGCTTCATGTGAACCTCTATCTCATATGTAATACATAAAATAAATACTTAACAAAACAATATAGCAAAGGCTGGGTGGTAGCACAGTGGGTTAAGCGCACACATATGGCATGAAACACAAGGGCCAGCACAAGGATCCCGGTTCGAGACCCCAGCCCCCACCTGCAGGGGGGTGGCTTCACAAGCAGTAAAGTAGGCCTGCAGGTGTCTATCTTTCTCTTCTCCTCTCGATTTCTCTCTGTCTAACAACAATGACAGCAATGACAACAACAATAATAATAACAATCACAACTATAAACAGCAAGGGCAACAAAAGAAAAAAAAAAATGGCCTCCAGGAGCAGTGGGTTCACAGGGCAGGCACCGAGCCCCAGTGATAACCCTGGAGGCAAAAAAAAATTTTTTTTAATTTATTAATTTATTGATTAATTAGAAAACAATATAGCAGATTGCCATGGATTATGTTTCCACACTCTGAGACGGGCATTGATATGCAGGAAGTTTATTAGTGCAGTATTAATCGATGCGTATTGGGAAAGGGCAGGAAGCAAGACTCGGGCAGGGAGGCCAATGCTGCAACACAGTTGTCCTAAAGCCTCAGCCTTTGAAAAGTGCTAGAGCTGAGCCAGACCTCCAAACTGTTCCAAACTGGGGTGAAGACAAGGCAAAAACCACCCCACTAAGCCACTCCCAAATTCCTGCCATAATGTAAGAGGACAAATGATTATTGTTTCAAGCTGCTAGATATACAGCTGGCTCCTCTGAGGCCTCCAGGAACTCACGTGATATACTCCTCACAGATCTTCCGGAAGTGATCCCGCTCTGGGTCACAACGCAGGTCGTCATACAGTTTGTTGATGAGGATAGAGGCCAGCATGCGGGTGTTGTCGGTCAAGGGCAGGCAGGAGGGCAGATCTGGAACTTGCCCTACAACCTTCAAGATCTTCCTCAGACCTGCAAGATGGGAGAAGATTCTTCCTGAGCTCCGTCTCCACGAGATGGTCCCTTGCTTCTCTTATTTTATCACAGCTTCTCTACTGCCTGATTCCAGTTAGCACATGGCTTACCCAGTCAAGGGCACTGAAGTGGGGCAAGACACCTAAGTTTAACATCCAGCTCTTCCCCTACATTATCACTTCATCTCCTATCATGGGACTCTATCCACATTTACAAAAGGAAGACTGGGTGACCTCAGAGCACTCTACCAGTGCTCACACTCTATGAGTAGGTGTCTACCCATCTTTAAAACAAGTTATATTCTCTTTTCCCTAGGCTTTAGTTTCTTTACTTGTAAAGTGGGAACAACACTCAGAACTCAAGAGTTTTGAGGATTCAACAAGGTAATGTATGGAAATTGCCAGTACCAATCTAGACTTAATATCATTCAACAAAGTATCACACAATAAAACTTCATCATTTTATTGCACCAAAGTAAGACTCTGGGGTAGTAGGTGGAGGGTTCAGGTCCTGGAACATGATGGCAGAGGAAGACCTAAAGGAAGTTGAATTGTTATGTGGAAAATTGAGAAATGGGGTGGAGGGTAGATAGCATAATGATTATGCAAACATACTCTCATGCCTGAGGTTCCAGCATCCCAGGTTCAATCCCCCGCACCACCATAAGCCAGAACTGAACAGTGTTCCGGTTAAAAAAAGAAAAAAGAAAATTGAGAAATGTTACACATGTGCAAACTACTGTAGTATACTGTTGACTGTAAATCATTAATTCCCCAATAAAGAAAAAAAATGCTAAAAATTCATTTATTTAGTAAAGCATAGATTTACTAGTTGTTTTATCTCTTCTCTTTTCTTCAATATATCCTATTACTCATGAGACTAACTCTACTATGATGATTTGTTGAATGAATGAATGAACGGGCTCATTTTTAATATTGACTACCAGCAGATAACTCACCCAGTTGAATGTACATTTTACATGTGTGAGAATCTGACTTTGAGCCCCCAGCACCACATAAGGGCACCGTGCATGGTGTCAGAGGAACACTGCTATGGTGTCGCTCTCTTTCTTTGTCTCTCCCTCTCTATCTAAAACTAAAAAGGGAGGGAGTTTGCTGGAGGCAGTGTAATCACATGAGCATGAAGTCCCAGTGGGTAAAAGACACAATACTGACCTTAAATCTTACAATACAATAGATAAAATAGATAAGGATTACAAAAAGTATGAGAAGGGAGAGTGGTAACACTGTGAATACATGGTTTATACCAAAGAAGGGCTGAAAGCTATTTGGGGCACCTGCTAAGTATCAAGAGCTTTATACACATTATTGTACTATGTTCTAACAATATCTCATGGTTAGGAATCATTATTCCCATAGTTCAAAGCAGAAAACCAAGACTTGACCAAGAAGTCAAATAAATTGTACAAGATCCTACAGCTGACAAATGATATAATAAAGACAAGCTCCCAGCAATGTCTTGTTTCAAAGTGTCTACAACACTAACTGTTAGACTCTGATGCCACTGGGACAATAGAAAGCTGGATCTCCAGTCCAAGCCTCCGGCTCCCCACCTGCAGGAGAGTCGCTTCACAGGTGGTGAAGCAGGTCTGTGGGTGTCTTTCTCTCCCCCTCTCTGTCTTTCCCTCCTCTCTTCATTTCTCTCTGTCCTATTCAATGATGATGACATCAGTAACAACAACAATAATAACTACAACAATAAAAAAAACAAGGGCAACAAAAGGGAATAAATAAATATTTTAAAAATTAAAATGAAAGAAAGAAAGAAAAAGAAAGAAAGCTTGATCTCAGGGTCAAGTTCTAGAGGTGGTCAGACCTTGCAAAGCAAAGGCAAGTGGGAAGAGATACACCCACAGAAAATACAGGGTAGCACAAATTCTGGAGGCTAAGAGGGAGCTGTGAGTGCTCAGCAGTGAAGTTTGCTTTGAATGTATTATGCTAACACAGGAGGTATTGGCAGGGCTGGAGGATAATAGGAAGGAAATGGATGAATCAGTTTAAATCCCCAGCATGGTTCTCAAAGCCTCCATCAAATGTACCTGATTTTCTTCCCCAACCTCCCCTTCCACTCTTCCTTCTACTCCTGCCCTTGCTTTGAAAAACTAATTTCTCTTCTAAAATATTCTAAACCTGCTCCTTGTCTTTCTTTGTCCTTTGTTGACCCACAAGACTCATTTCAGGCATGACATCCTGATGCCTCTCCCACAAATCTCCCAGTCCAGTTTACCAAACATTCAACCCCAATATAGTGGTTTTTCTTTATGATAGCAAGATGTTTAAGTCCACATTATTCTTTCCCCAAGTACTATCTATCCTGGTGCATAGAATAACAAACATTGTGTCCCCTCCATCCTACCCTATAAACTATGTGTTAGGCCTAGATCTTAGTTCCAAGAGAAGAGGCTGGCACCCAATCTTCATAATAGATGTAGAGAAGAAGGAAGCTAGGGGAAAGGTTTTTCAGGGGAGGAGGCAGACATAAACATAGAGTTAATTCTGCAGCCCAGGAAGTGGTGCAGTGGATAAAATGTTGGACTTGCAAGCATGAGCTCTTGATGTTCTGGATTTCTGGTGTTCATGTCTTCTCTCTCTTATAAATAAATCCTTTAATTGTTAAATTCTTTTTTTTTTTTTGCCTCCAGGGTTATTGCTGGGGCTTGGTTGCCTGCAGTATGAATCCACTGCTCCTGAAGGCCATTTTTCCCCATTTTGTTGCCCTTGTTGTTGGATAGGACAGAGAGAAATCAAGAGAGGAGGGGAAGACAGAGGGGGAGAGAAAGATAGACACCTGCAGACCTGCTTCACAGCCTGTGAAGTGACTCCTCTGCAGGTGGGGAGCCAAGGCTCGAACCGGGATCCTTGTGCTGGTCCCTGTGCTTCATGCCATGTGTGCTTAACCCACTGTGCTACTGCTTGCCCCCCTTATTGTTAAATTCTAACCACTTGAACTGTGAAGCTCAAACAAGGAAAGTATACTATCAAAAGAGAATGAATAGGGTGGGGGTAGATAGCATAATGGTTATACAAAGAGACTTTCATGCCTGAGGCTCCAAAGTCTCAGGTTCAATCCCCCATACCGCCATAAACCAGAGGTTATCAGTGCTCTGGTAAAAAATAAAAATAAAAGAGAGAGAATGAATGTCAAACTGATTTGAATTTTTAGAACAAGGTCTATATGTCATTAAACTGATTGGAGAATTTAGAGTAGATTATAAAGCCACAGGCACAAGCAATTAAAGAAACTGATTAAGGGGGCAAGGTGGTGGCATACCTGGTTGAGTGCACATGTTACAATGTGCAAGGACCCAGGTTCGAGCCCCCAGTCCCCATCTGCAGATGGAAAACTTTGCAAGTTGTGAAGCAGGGCTGCAGGTGTTTCTTTGTATCTCTTCCTCTCTGTCTCCCCCTTTCCTCTAGATTTCTGGCTGTCTCTATGCAATAAGTAAATAAAGATTAAAAAATTAGAAAAAAAAAGAATTAAAAAAGAAAATCAACCCAGGTGTCCAACAACAGAAGAGTGGCTGAGCAAGTTGTGGTATATATACATAATGGAATACTACTCAGCTGTAAAAAATGGTGACTTCACTGTTTTCAGCCGATCTTGGATGGACCTTGAAAAATTCATGTTGAGTGAAATAAGTCAGAAACGGAAGGATTAATATGGGATGATCTCAGGAAGGATTAATATGGGATGATCTCACTCTCAGGTAGAAGCTGAAAAACAAGAACAGAAAAAAAAAAACAAAAAACAAGTAGAACCTGAAATGGAATTGGCGTATCGCAACAAAGTAAAAGACTCTGGGGTGGGTGGGTGAAGAGAATACAGGTCCAAGAAGGATGACAGAGGACCTAGTGGGGGTTGTATTGTTATATGGGAAACTGTGGGATATTATGCATGTACAAACTACTGTATTTACTGTTGAATGTAAAACATTAATTCCCCAATAAAGAAATTAAAAAAAAAAAAGAGAAAAAAAAAAGAAAATGATTAAAAAGAGGGATAATACCCTAGGGCTGACAAATTTGGTGACTTTCAACTAGACCATTTTTACTGTATATCATATAATGCACACTTGATTTCACTTCTCCTTTTTGGAAGGCCTATAAAGTATTTTACCAACATGAGATTTCAGGAACTTTTCCCTGTGGTTGGTAGAATCCTGTTTTTGTTTGTTTGTTTGTTGTTATTGTTGTTTTCCACAGTTGTACCCATTCCTTGACTCAGGTGGTTCTGGGTGTGTTTGAACATTTTCTGAATGTGTTCAGGCCCTGTATTCTGAACCTTCTTTACCTATATCTTCGCCATTCCACTGATGGATTCTAGCATGCTAATGTCTTTTTCTGGCTTTTCAGTTGAGACTAAAGATTTCTCCCAAATATACATCTCTACCACTTTCTACTATACCTCTTTTGCCTTCTGCTTAGTACCTGATGCCCTCTGAAAAAGCTGGAGCGAATCCCAGAGCCCCCCACCTCCTCACCATTATCCACCACATAGATGGTACGTGAGTTGTCATGAATGGCCAGGTCCTTCCTGGGGACATTCTTGTTCAGCAGGTTCAAGGCTTGGTCCCTGCCCTGACCGGACACCTTCTTACTAACAAGCATGTCGAGCAGGTGACTGGTGATCTGCTTCAGGTCTTTCTTGGTGTCTAAGGAAGAAGAGGACTGAAGTGAACAGGGATGACTAAGGTTTCAGATACATAGGACCACAAATGGCAGAGGCTACTAGATGTACTCTGGAAATATCAAATCCCTTGCTTCCTGGAGATTGACATGTCCCAAGAAAGTCTAACATTACTCTCCTCATCCTTAAAAAGAAAGAAATCCATGGGCAAAACCCCCAAGAAATCATCCAGTCTGAATAATGCTTTCTGTGAGAACCCTTGAATAGCTCTGGTTCTTAGAAAGCTCTTCACTTCCAGGCAATGACTGGCAGGGATCCAAGGATACTGCATGCAGTTTTTAACATCTTTTATAATAAGATGTTTTCCAGAAAGGAAACGCATACTCCTTACAGACATCTTACTTCCCCCAGACTGAGGCATTCTGGTGCATAGAATAACAAACATTGTGTCCCCTCCATCCTACCCTATAAACTATGTGTTAGGCCTAGATCTTAGTTCCAAGAGAAGAGGCTGGCACCCAATCTTCATAATAGATGTAGAGAAGAAGGAAGCTAGGGGAAAGGAACCTGAATTCAAGCCTTTGCCTGAGATGCCAGCTCTTTTCTGTCCACTGGGGATCAGAAAAGACAAATGTTTTGTGGTTTTTTTTAAGAATTTATCTAAAAAAAAAAAAAAAGAAGAATTTATCTATTCACTATTCATGAAAGAGATAGGAGGAGAGAGAGAAAGAACCAGGTATCACTCTGGTACATGTGCTGCCAGGAATCAAACTCGAGACCTCATGGTTGAGAGTCCAATGCTTTATCCACTGCGACACCTCCCAGACTATAGAAGAAAAGACAAATGTTGTTTCCTGGTTTTGGTTTTTCCTTGGACATCTCTGAGACTTCAAGATTTTTGTTCTATGTCAAGGCAGGTCCCATGCAAGTAGAAAAGGAAAGATCTCTAAACCATGTCATATAAATAATAGATGAAGCAAAGGGACTGTCTAACTGGAGGAGGAAAGATGTGAGTGGACATAGTAACTTGTTTTCAGATAAAAGTATGTCAGGTGAGATAACACACTTATTCTGGAAGGTTTTAGAGGACAGAATTAGGGCCAGAGGTAGATAGAAGATATAAAGAGACGAAACCATTAAACACTCCTTTCCTCTTTCCCTTGTCCCTGGCAACTATCACTCCATTGTCTGTTTCTATGAGTGCCACTATTACCGATACCTCATATAAGTGGAGTCACCCAATATTTGTCTTTTGGGGGGCTTTTATTTTACTTACATAATAGCCTCAAGTTTCAGATGAAACCGCCTGCAAACCGTCCTTTTTTAATACTGCTTAATATTTAGTTCTATATCATTCAAATCACTATCAAATGGCAAATAATCTGTCATCAACTTTCATCCCACATGACTCTTAAACTTACTTTTTGTTGGCCACTATTTATGAGCCAAAGGCAATATATATATATATGCATATATATGTATGTATATATAATTATCATTTTTTATTTATTTATTTTTTTACCAGAGCACTGCTCAGCTCTGGTTTATGGTGATGTGAGGTATTGAACTTGGGACTTCGGAGCCTCAGGCATGACAGTCTCTTTGCATAACCATGATGCTATCTACCTCCAACCCCAAAGACCATATTTTTTAAACAGGCAGTAAAAAGAAAAGAAAAAAGGGGGGGACAGGTGTTGGCGCATCCGGTTGAATGCCCATATTATAATGCACAAAGACCTGGGTTCAAGCCCCTGGTCCCCACCTGCAGGGAGGAAGCAGTGCTGCAGGTGTCTCTGTCTCTCACCCTCTCTATCTCCCGCTTACTCTCAATTTCTGGCTGTCTCTATCCAATAAATAAATAAAGATAATACAAAAATTCAAAGAAGAAGAAGAAAAACCAAAATCTTCACTTAAAGTTTAACTGAATGCTTCCCTTCATAATTTTAATTTAAGACAACTTAGGACAGAAAGGCCTTTCAGTATGATGTAAATTCATTACAACATATGCAGTGCTCCTAATGACCTTGTAACAAAGAAAACAGTCCACTGAGTTTGTACTTGAGCTCAGATCTCCAAATACTTTAGCTATTGTAAATAATGCTGCAGTTTCACAGACTAGGGATTCTGAGGTGGTGGTAACTGAGTACCTCCCTCCCTCCCACTTGAAGCAACACTGAAGAATGTCTCCTACCTAGAACCAGGGCCTCCTCCTTGCCTCGGTGCTCCCGCTTGTCCTCTCCAGACAGAGAGTCAATGATGGCCTGAAGCAGGTTGCAGACGGCCAGGGACATCTCTTCATTCTCCACGGCCATGAGGCTACAGATTCGGTCTATGCGGACTGCATGGAGAATTGCTGTGGCCTAGGTCCCGAGCAAGAACTAGTCAGTATCCTCCCTTCCCTTTTAGTTGCCCTGAAGGTAATGGAATGGACAATAACCATCTTGTGCAGTAGGGAAATATGCCAGACAGCCAGTGAGGAGTATGGTCTGGGCAGGCCTTTGAAACAAGCAAAGCTGCTTTCCAGAGGTTTAGAGCCGCCACCATCCAATATAGCAGCCACATGAGTCACTGAGCACTTCAGGTATGGGAGTCCACAGTGAGATGCGCTGTGACTGTAAAATACACACTATGTCTTGAAGACTCAGTACAGTACCAAAAAGTAGACTATCATAGCTCTTCCTCATAAACCACTTCCTTTTTCTTTTATCTTTTTTTTTTTGCCACCAGAGTTGTTGCCACACTATAAATTCACCTTGTCTGGCAGTAATTTTTTTCCCTTTCTTTTTGCTTTATAGGACAAAGAGAAATTGAGAGGAGAGGGGAAAATAGAGAGGAATAGAAAAAGGGACACCTGCAGACCTGCTTCATTCCTCTGAAGCTGTCCCCTACACGTGAGGAGCAGGGGCTTGAACCTGGGTCACAGCACATTGTAACATGTGCACTCCACCAGGTGCGTCACTGCCTGGCTCCTGTAAGCCGCTTTCAACAATGTTATCTTTGCCAAGACCTACTTTCCGCTCAAAGGAAAAAAGAAAGGAGTGAGCAAGCTCTGTTGGATCTGAAGCCATCTAATCAAGATTGGGGACTCTCTAGACTTTGCATCAGGTTTTATTCATGTCAGCCACAGCCCTGCCCCTCTGTCACCTTCCAGGTCCTGATATTGGCAGCTGTCTGTGCCAAGAGCCCACACCCAGGCCCTCACCCTTGCTCGGTGACCAGTGCACATGCCCGACAGTGTCCGTACTGCAGCCAGCACCAGCTCAGGCTTCTTGGTGTCCATGAGCTGCTGCAGCAGGGCCACGCCATTGCTCTGGAAGATCATCTCCACCCCTGCTTCCTCACGACCTAGGACAATGAGGTTGTTGGCCGCCTGAAGGAGGGAAGAAACAGTGAGGGTCACCAGGGGGGTTTGGCTGTGGAGGTCTTAACAATGTGCCAAGTGCAAGAACAGTCTTTAAAATATCTTCATGTTCTTTCATCCTGTGAGGATCACTCCATGTTCTTACTCCTGGAAATATTGTTAAAGGACAAGATTCAAAAGACGAGACAAAACTGTATAACCACTTTCTGATTTCTTTTTAAAAAAAATATTATTGTTGTTATTTGGTTAGCTGGAGCACTCCTCAGCTCTGGCTTATGATGCTAAGAATTTGAACCATGAACTCCAGCACTAAGTAACCTCCCCAGCTGCACTGTTTTCAATTTTGCGTCTTCAAATCAATTTTCTTATATAAGCTCTCATATATATTTTTTTCCCTTTTGTTGACCTTGTTGTTTTTTTATTGTTGTTACCGTTATTGTTGTTGTTATTGATGTCATCATTGTTAGATAGGACAGAGAGAAATGGAGAGAGGAGGGGAAATCAGAGAGGGGGAGAGAAAGATAGATACCTGCAGACCTGCTTCACCACCTGTGAAGTGACTCCCCTGCAGATGGGAAATCGGGGGTTCAAACCCGGATCCTTACGCCAGTCCTTGTGTTTCGCGCCATGTGCACTTAACCCGGTGGCTACCACCTGACTCCCAGAAAAAAAAAATTTTTTTTCATGAGCTTTTTGTGTATATATAGTGCTGAGCTTTGTGAATGTGTAATTCTACCATCCCCAAACTGACTTTTTCTTTCTTTTTGCCTTCAGGGTTATTGCTGTGGCTTGGTGCCTGCACTGAATCCACACCTCCTGGAGGCCAATTTTTCCTTTTTTTTTTTTATTGGCTAAGACAGAAA
This sequence comes from Erinaceus europaeus, assembly GCF_950295315.1. Taxonomy (NCBI): domain Eukaryota; kingdom Metazoa; phylum Chordata; class Mammalia; order Eulipotyphla; family Erinaceidae; genus Erinaceus; species Erinaceus europaeus. The sequence continues at coordinate 70,126,414 of NC_080173.1, forward strand.
GAAATTGAGAAAGGAGGGGAAGATAGAGAGGAGAGAGGAAGACAGACACCTATAGACCTGCTTCACTGCTTGTGAGGCGTCCCTCCCTGCAGGTGGGGTACCAGGGGCTCAAACCAGGATCCTTGAGGGGGCGCTTGTGCTTCATAATATGTGCACTTAACCTGGTGCACTACTACCCAGCCCCACCAGACTGACTTTTTCCATTCCTCTTATTTCAGATAGGTAAAGAGACTGAGCCAGAAAGAGAAAGATGTCAACCCCCAAATCTCCTCTAATACCATGACACTTTCATGTGGTGCCAGGGCTGAAAACCAAGCCATATACATGGCAAGGTACATATCCTATGTCTCCCTTCCTTCTCAATTTCTGTCTTTATCCAATAAATGAATGAATAAAATAAAAACAATAGCAATAATATTTATGAGGGTGAGTGGTGGCGTAACTGGTTGAACACACATATTACAATGCACAAAGACCCAGGTGTGAGCCCCTAGTCCCCACCTTCAGATGGAGAGCTTTGCAAGTGATAAAACAGGGTTATAGGTGTCTCTCTATCTCCCTCCCTCTCTTTTGCTATTATTTTTAAATTTTTATTTATTTATTATTGGATAGAGACAGAGAGAAGTTGAGAGAGGAGGAGATAAATAAAGAGGGAGAGGGAGAGAGAGAGGGAGAGAGAGATGCTAACAGCATGGCTTCACTACTCATGAAGCTTTCCCCTTGCAGGTGGGGACCAGGGGCTTGAACTTGGGTTCTTGAACACTGTAATGTGTGTGCTTAGCCAGGTACACAGCCACTTGGCCCCCCTCTTTCCCTCTCTCTATCCCCCTTCCCTCTTAATTTCTGGCTGTCTCTTTCCAATTAATAAAGATAATTTAAAAATTAAAAATAGTCATATTAATATTTAATGCAGTATTTAAAAAAACAGTGCAACACACACATACACCCAGGGTTAACAAAATATTAAAAAGTTAAGTAAAGACAGGATCCAGCTTTGTTCTACATGACTACATGACTCCCTTCAGTGGTTTCACTTTAAATTACCCTCTTTTTTTTTTTACCCCCTCAGGATTATCATTGGAGTTCGGTGCCTGATTACAAATCCACTGCTCCTAGGGGACTTCTTTTTCCCCCATCATTCTTGTTGTTGTTGCTGGTATTGTTTTGTTGCTGCTGTTGTTGGAGGATAGGACAGGGAAAAATTGAAAGAGCCCAGGAAGACAGAGAGGGGGAGAGAAAGATAGACACCTGCAGACCTGCTTCACTGCTTGCAAAGCACAACTCCCTTGCAGGTGGGGAGCTGGGGACTTGAACCAGGATCCTTAAACTAGTCTTTGCACTTCACACTATGTGCATTCAATCCAGTGTGCTACCTCCTGGCCCCCAACATTACCTCTTTGTATGATGACTTTGTTTTCTAAAGTTCTTACAGACTTTTTGTGCCTAAGGATCTGAGGTCCCAAGGTTCCAGATCTAATAAACTAGAACTAAACGATGTTCTAGTAGAAGAAAAAAAAAAAAATCAAATACTTAGCCTCTAGCTATATTATTTTTTTAAGTTTTTTATTAATCTTTTTTCCCTTTTGTTGCCCTTGTTATTTATTGTTGCTGTTGTTATTATTATTGTTGTTGGATTGTAGGGAATTGTGAGGATATGGTAGAGCATGGTGGGATGCCCCATTGAAAGATGGGTGCCTGAGGGGCATGACCATCCTATCAGTCTCTCTCTACTAAGAGGTTGAGCAAGGAAGGACACGATCTCCAGGATCTGCCCCACCTACTAGCCTCCCTGCCTCACAAGGACCCTGTGTTTTCTGACACAATAGCCCACTCCCTTGTTATCTATATATCATTGTTCTGCTCTATGAAACAGTAATTGAACAGTAACTCCCGACTTCCCCACCACTTCCGTTACTTTGATCACATCTGATCCATCTTCTCTCTGCCCTCAGGACCCCCCTCTGGCTGCTGGTTACTGATAACCCTGCTTCCTCTTTCCTTTAACTGATTCTGACCCTCCCCCAAACCTTGCCTCTCTGACCATATATGGTATAGACCATTTACTTTCCCCTGCCACCCTTTAAAAACCCTGCTTTGCTGTTCAATAAACAGATTGTTCACCAACACAGTCCCTGGGTGATCTCTTGTTGCGTCACTAGCCACGGGCACTGAGAAAGATCCCGTAAGACTCACTCCTGTTACCTGAGGGCATATTCTCATAGGCAGCCACTTCTGGTGTGCAACAGAGGCAGCCACGCCAGAGATTCTGTACCTGAGAGAGGTCTCCCCACAAGAGCCCGGCATTGGATAGGACAGAGAGAAATGGAGAGAAGAGGGGAAGACAGAGGGGGGAGAGAAAGATAGACACCTGCTTCACCGCCTGTGAAGCAACACCTCTGCAGGTGGGGAGCCGGGGGCTCAAACCGGGATCTTTACGCCGGTCCTTGAGCTTCGCACCAAGTGCGCTTAGCCCGCTGCACTACTGCCCAGTGCCCCCTAAACACACCCAATCTCGTCTGGTCTCAAAAGAAGATATCTTCCATCAACCTGATCCCATTTATTGGTAGTTGTTACCATCTGGGAGGCAGAGGCGAGGCCTGCAGCTACTTAGAGGGTCCTGAGAACACCTCTTGCTGCTCCTGTAGCTGGCCAACACTCACCTTCTCTAGTTTATCAGCCTCACTATTTTCATCCAGAAGGATCTCAAACATCTTCTGCACCCTGGAGTCTGTGGAGAACTGCACACGGAGCTGAGGAGAAAGGAGAAAGTGAGAAAGGAGGCAGACAGAGACCCACATTTCAGTCGGCTCCATAGAAAGTTCATTTCAGTAAATCTTAGAGTATCTACTCTTCACCTCCCCCAACATCATTCATCCATCATTCCATTCAATAAGTGCTTACTGAACAGATGCTACGTGCAGACATTGTTGCAGAAGCTGTGGACAGGCTAGTGAACAGAAGTCCTAAGTATGAACCTTATCATCTAATGACGTGCTAGTCCACTAGTCATCACAAGTCTTGGAAAGCAGGTGATCATCATTTTCGTTTTGGAATCTAGTAAACAAATAGTTACTAGTTTGGGGTTTTTGTTTGTTTGTTTGTTTGTTTGTTTAATTTTACCAGAGCACTGCTCAGCTCTGGCTGATGGTGATGTGGGGGATTGAACCTGGGATTTTAGAGCCTCGGTCATGAAAGTCTTTTTGTGTAACCATTATGCTATCGCTACCATCTGTTATGAGGCATTTAAATACAGACTAAAGCAGAAATATGGCTTCAGTGTCAGAAACTTATGACAGTTTTCAAGTACCGCTTCTAGCAGATTATGTTTGGATGTGTGTTTAGTCACACTTCTGTCCCTACTCCCAGTTCTCTGAGGCTTTCATGAAATGGCTTAACTGTCCTATTATCATGTCCTATTTCTCCAACTCCTGTACTTCCAACTACTTCCTTCTGCTGGTCCATGGTTCCATGTATCTTCACCCTGAGCTCAATTCCTGAGGGGTGGGATAGTTTCATTCACCTCATCGCTCATCACTTGTAACTCTGAGTTTCTCACAGATAGTACACCTGTGTAGCCATTCTATAGCACCTGCCTGCTCTCTTCATCAAGAGTGCAAGCTAGAGGCCAGCAAAATAGAAACAGCTCACTTAGTGAGTAGCTTTCCAATGTGCTCAATCCGGGTTTGAGTCTGACCCCCCACCACAATGAAGGAAACTTCAGAGCTATTGCTGTGGTCTTTTCCCACTCACTGACTTCTCTGTCTGTCTCTAATACATACACACACACACACACACACACACACACACACACACACAATCTGGTTGAGTGCTTATATTACCCAGCTTCAAGCTTCTAGTCCTCATCTGCAGGGAGAAAGCTTCTCAAACAGTGAAACTGTGCTGCAGGTGTCTCTCTATCTCTCCCTCCTTGTCTCCCCTTTCCCTCTCAATTTCTCTCTATCCAATAAAATTTTGAAAACAGAAACCTTTTAAAAAGAGTGTGTGTCCCTGTCCTGGGTTGAGTGGCATCTATCTTGTGGTGTCCATCTCGTATCAGCCAAGGACAAAGAAATCCGTTGTTTATCTCAGCTTGACTTTAGGCCTGTGCCCATGTCTGGTTCATGCCTTAGATAAATGGATTTAAAAAATAATAATAAAGGGAGTCGGGTAGTAGCGCAGTGGGTTAAGCGCACTTGGTGCGAAGAGCAAGGACCAGCATAAGGATCCCTGTTCAAGCCCCCGGCTCCCCACCTGCAGGGGAGTCACTTCACAAGCAGTAAAGCAGGTCTATCTTTCTTTCCCCCCTCTGTCTTCCCCTCCTCTCTCCATTTCTCTCTGTCCTGCAATAACTATAACAACAATAAAAAACAAGGGCAAGAAAAGGGAAAATAAATAATTTAAAAAAAAAGATGTGGTCCGGGAGGTGGTGCAGTGAATAAAGCATTGGACACTCAAATATGAAGTCCTGGGTTTGATTCCTGGCAGCACATGTACCAGAGTGATGTCTGGTTCTTTCTCTCTCTCTTTCTTGCCCTCTCATTGATAAATATTTTTAAATATTTTTTAAAAAATATTTTTAAAAAAGAATGTGGAGGTAAAACCATCCTTGCCCTGACGTCCAGCTTCCCTAATCTGACACCAGTAAAAATGTGAGGAGAGGACCTTGCTTTCACAGCGGGGTGAGAGGAAAAAAAAAATGTGAGGAGATGGCTCACCTTCTCCTGGATGCTGGTGTTGAGCCTCCTCAGAGTCTCCTGAAAGTTCTGGTTTCTTGGCTCAAGAGTGGCACAGCGCTGCACATCCTTGAAGGCCTGGTCCAACTTCCCCAGGTGCTCCAGGGCCTGGCATCTCCGATACAGAGCCTTGATGTCCGAGGAGTTGATGTCAACGGCTAGTAAGGGGGACAGGCAGGGGCTTGGGCGTTTGGGCTTCAGACCACCTTCCTCTCGCCCCCACACAATAATGCTCCCAGCTCGAGGGCTGCTGCATCTTCCCTGAAGTTACTCACCCAGGTGGATCATCTGGTCTAAGGCTCTCCTTGGTTAGGATAGAGTAAGAATTATAGTCTTGAGGCTGGAAGGGAGCCTCAGGGTCATATCATCCAACTCCTGATGCTCCTGCCTCTGAACATGATGATGTAAGTTCTTGTCCAACTAGTTCCAGTGGTGAGGAGCTCCCTCCTTCTCATCAGAAAGCCCTTTCTTCTTCCTATCTGAACTACATCTCTCTATAATTTTGCCCTTTTATCCTCAGTCCAGCCTTGGAACCCCCAAGACGAAACCCAATCATTCTTTCATGTGGCAACCTGTTAAGTATTTGAAGGCATTCCAGCCCACCAGAGTTGATTTCTCTGAGCTAAATACTGCCACTTCCCTCAACTGCTCTTCATAAGATGTGTTTCCAGTCCCCTCTCCAGCTGGTTCTCTGCCTTCTGAACTCACTCCATCCCCTGTAACTCCTATAAGAATGGTAACCAGATAAAAATCAACTATAGACCTGTGTGTGTAGGAGACTTTCTTTCATTCTGCATAACTTGCCCCTGAAAAAGCAGCCAAGGGAAGTCTTCCCACTCTGATCATGTACATTTGCCTAAATTCTCTGAGAACCCGAGGCACTTCTTTGCCTGCACTGGCCTCTACTTCTCCCAGTCTGAGAAGTAAACTACTGTCTGCCTCCTTCCTTCAGGAAGCCAAGCCACTATAGGGTGTCCTAAGCTATTGTTCCCAGTTCTGGGGAGCCTAAGAATAAGCATATTTTAACACACAACAATGTCTCATTTTAATGGCAAAAGATTTCTAGAAACATCTTTTTTTCTTTTTTTGGCTAGGAATTTTTTTTTAGAGAGACAGAGAGAAATTGAAAGAGGAGAGGAAGAGAGACAGAGACATACCTGCAACATTGCTTCACCACTCATGAAGCTTTCCCCACTGCAGGTGGGGACCAGGGGCCTGAACCTAGGCCCTTGTGCACTGTAGTGTGTGTGCCTAACCAGGTGCACCAGCACCTGGTCCTGGTCTAGGAATACTTTTTAACAAAATTTATTATTTTTTATTGGGGGATTAATGGTCTACGGCAAATACAGCTGTTGGTACATGTTTAACATCTCTCACTTTTCTGAAAAAATCTCTTACTCCCAGCCTAGGTCCTCCTCCATCATCGTGTACCAAGAACTGAAAACCTCCTTGCTGGGAGCTGGGCCATAGCGCAGCGGGTTAAGCGCACATGGCGCAAAACGCAAGGACTGGCATATAGATCCCAGTTTGAGCCCCTGGCTCCCCACCAGCAGGTGAGTGCTTCAAAGGTGGCGAAGCAGGTCTGCAGGTGTCTATCTTCCTCTCCTCCTTTCTGTCTTCCCCTCCTCTCTCCATTTCTTTCTGTCCTATCTAACAACGATGACATCAATAACAACAACTACTACAACAACAGTAAAAAAACAACAAGGGCAACAAAAGGGAAAATAAATAAATAAAATATATATATATTTTTTTAATTTGAGCACAGGTAGACACAGACATAAATAAAATATTTTAAAAAATTTTTAAAAGAAAGAAAACCTCCTTGCTGTCAGAGTCCTTTACTTTGGTATAATAGACCAACTTTGACCAACTTTTTTTTTTTTCCTGAGGTTCAGTGTTAGCGCTGGGGCTCAGTGCCAGCACTACAAATCCACTGCTCCTCAAGGCCACCTTTTTTCCATTGTTGTTGTTTTGCTATTATTTTTGTTGTTGCTGCTGCTGTCACTGTTGGATAGGACAGAGAGAAATGGAGAGAGGAGGAGAAGACAGAGGGGGGAGAGAAAAATAGACACCTGCAGACTTGCTTCACCACTTGTGAAGCAACCCCCCTATTCGAGCTGGGGGTTCAGACCAGGATCCTTGTGCCATTCCTTGCACTTCACACTATGTGTGCTACCGCCAGCCCCCCCCCCCCAGACCAACATCTTTTTATTTATTTATTTTTAATATCATGCTGGGAAGGCACTTGGGGTCTGGAAAATGCAAGATACTATTCAACTACTTCCCTAGGCTAATTTTGACCCTATATTTTTTCAGAGAGAGAGACTTATGTACTATTTCATTATCCAGGGAGTTCCACTGTTCCACTGTTTCCTCCTAGGTTCAGTCTATGGTGCTCCCATGTGGTGCTGGGGACTGAACCAAGGGCTTCAAGTGTGGAAGACATGCACTCTACTTCTGAACAATTTCACAGCTCCCCAGAAGCAACTTTTTTAAGACAATATTTATTTTTTTATTTATTCCCTTTTGTTGCCCTTGTTTTTTGTTGTTGTTGTTGTAGTTATTATTGTTGTCGTTGTTGTTGGACAGGACAGAGAGAAATGGAGAGAGGAGTGGAAGACAGAGGGGGAGAGAAAGATAGACATCTGCAGACCTGCTTCACTGCCTGTGAAGTGACTCCCCTGCAGGTGGGGAGCCGGGGGCTCAAACCGGGATCCTCGCGCAGGTCCTTGTGCTTTGCGCCATCTGCGCTTAACCCGCTGCACTACCTCCCGACTCCCCAGAAGCAACTTTTTAAATTTTTAATTTTTTTTACTGCCACCAGGAGCATGGAGCATGTACAATGAATCTATTGCTTCAGGCAGCTTACCCCCATCCACCACCCTCCCGCCCTCATCTCCCCATAGGACAGAAATTGAGAGGGAAGGGAGATACAGAAGGAGAGAAGGGAGGAAAAGACAGAGATACCTGCAGCACTGCATCACCATTCATGAAGCCCCCCCATCCCGCAGGTGGGGACCTGTAGCCTGATCCCAGTTCCCTGCACATGGTAATGTGTACACTTAGCTGGGTGCTCTACTGCCCAGACCCAGAAATTATCATTTTAAGAAGCTTCCGGGACTGGGTGGTGGTGCACCTGGTTGAGTGCACATGTTATAGTGCATAAGGACCCGGGTTCGAGCCCCCGTCCCCACCTGCAGAAGGAAAGCTTTGCAAGTGGTGAAGCAGGGTTTCAGGTGTCTCTCTCTCCCTATCTTCCCTACCCTTTCGATTTCTGACTGTTTCTATCCAATAAATAAAGATAATAAAAAAATTTAAATGTATAATTTAAAAAAAAAGAAGCTTCCCCAGTATATTTAGCATGTAAAAATGTAAAAATGTGACTTGGAGATGATTTTTCTGGAGCTCTTCTTTCACTTAAGAATGGTACAGCTCGTGGTCTGGGAGGTGGTAAAGTGGATATAGCATTAGGCTCTCAAGCATGAGGTTCCAAGTTCAATCCCTGGCAGCACATGTACCAGAGTGATGTCTGGTTCTTTCTCTCTCCTCCTATCTCTCTCATTAAAAAAAAGAAGAAAGAAAGGTATAGCTGAAGCCCAGGATGATGTTTACATACTCTATAATTCCTAAGCACATCAAAAGCCTCTTAAAAATATTTGTTTATTTATTTGATAGCACAGAGAGAAATTAAGAGGGAAGGGGAGAGAGAAAGAGGGACACTCATAGCATTGCTTCACCACTTATGAAGCTTCCCCCTGTGGGTGTGGACCAGGGGCTTGAACCTGGTTCCTTACACATGTTAACGTGTACACTCAACCAGGTGCACCACCACCCAGCCTCTCAAAAATCTCTACGACAAAGCAAGAAAAAGTACAGGTGGGGAACACTGTGAGGGGAGGACAAGGTTAAGGAGATAGGAACTCACCTCGGGAAGCATCAGAAGCTGCCTGAGCATAGCTCTCCTGAGGAGTGGAGAACAAGGAGACTGAGTTACTGTGGGTCCATTGCAGAGACAGGCAGAGAGGCTCCCTGTCGTGGGGGGGGGGGGGGTACTAGTTGCTGCTGACTGTCACAAGCTCAGGGGAGAACCACTTGATGGATATGGAAAAGTGGATGGCTTTGTCATCAGGCAAAATCTGGGTTTGAATGTGAGTTCTATTACTACTTGGAAGACTTTGGGCAAGTCTTGAATTTCTTTCTTTCTTTCTAATTTTAATCATAGCACTGCTCAGTTCTGGTTGGGTACCAGGATTGAGCCTGAGACCTCAGTTTCAGGAATGAGTCTCTCTCTCTCTTTTGCATAACCATTAAGCTATCTCCCCAGCACTCTCTTTCTCTCTCTATTTTAGGCTCCTGGGTTTCTTATTCACAATAGGAGTATAACAACAGCAGCTGCCCAAAGGCTGTCACCAGGATAACAAGAAGTAACATACAGGGATCAGGTGGTGGAGCACCTGGTTGAGCACACAGGTTATAGTGCGCAAGAACCTGTGTTCAAGCCCCCAGTCCCCAACTGCAGGGAGAAAGCTTCGCAAGTGGTGAAGCAGGGCTGCAGGTGTCTCTCTGTCTCTCTCCCTCTCTCTATCTCCCTCTTCCCTCTCAGTTTCTGGCTGTCTCTATCCAATAAATAAAGATAATTTTAAAATTTTTTTAAAAAAGAAGTAACATACAGAGCCCTCTCCATGATATTAGTTTCCATTAAACTGATTCCCATCTGCAGGAAATTCAATTTAAAAAAAGATTTATTGATGGGTGGGGGAGATAGCATAATGGTTATGCAAACAGACTTTCATGCCTGCGGCTCCTAAGTCCCAGGTTCAATCCCCCACACCACCATAAGCCAGAGCTGAGCAGTGCTCTGGTTTTTCTCTCTGTGTCTTTCTCTGCATCTCTCTCAAAAATAAAATAAATAAATAAAATATTTTTAAAATTATTTATTTATTTATTTATCAATTAGAGAGAGACAGAACCAGAGCATCACTCTGGCACATGCAATTTCGATTTTGAACTCAGGATCTCATGCCTGGAAGTCCAATGCTTTATCTACTGCTCTATGTCCCAGGCCACTTGCAGGATTTCTGTCACCCCCAGGAAGGGGTCAAGAAAGCAGTGGGAGGTCCCCTTCTCCAAGCTGAGAGATCCAGGTGAGAGGCTAATGATGAACCATGTTACTGGAGATGAGGGGCTGCCTCCACACACCTGCATGCTATTCCAGCCCTGGCCTCCTGCCCATCAACCCCTTACCGTTTTCAGGCCACAGGCCGCCCGGTTCCGATAGAGAGTAGCCATCAGCGCCTTGTCCTTGGTCAGTTTAAGGGCCTGGCTGTAGCTCTTTGTTGCAGCCTTGTAGTCCTGGATCTGGAAATGACGGTTACCCTCCTCCTTCAGCTGCACTGCCTCAGCCTCTGCCATCTGTCAGGGAAGGGGTAGCTCTGTTATACCAACCCCTTTCCCAGATTCAGAACTGGGGTGCCTACCCACCCGGCTGGAAGGTAAGGATTATTTCTGGAAGAAATATATCCCTAACACCCAAGCCCATTGCCCAGAAGGACATGACAGCTTGTGCTGGAAGCATGGACCCAACTAGAAAGGATTTCAGAGTCTCCAAATCTCCACTTCTATTCCTCCCAGCTGGGCCAGTGAAAACACTGTGTCAAAGGCCTATGCTCTCAATTCAGGGCTTAAGAGTTTTCAGTCTCCATCTTCTCTCCCCAGTCCAAGAAACACTCTGCTTGGCTCACTTTGTCTGCAAGTGCAATGCTATCCTTCTCTCCTCCTATGGATGTGCTGCTCAAAGCTCCAAGTGAACCCCCAGCTAGCAGGTCTCAGTCTCCCCCTAGACCCCGCCCAGCAGACTTTATCGCCTCTGCCAGTGGCTCCAGACCATATTTGGCTACAGGGTCAGGTGTCCCTGGAGTCTGTCATTGATACTCAAGGCCCTCCCCCTCCCCAGACTGGACAGTCATCAACATGTGGAGGTGCTGGCTGACCTCTGTCCCAGAACCCCATTCAGAGGCAGACCTGAGGAACTGAGACACTTATACCCCAAAGGGTAATAGAAAGATCTAGAAGGAGCAAGAACCCCCTTGTAGGACCCCTTTCCTAGACACAGCTATAAAGACCGCTCTCCACCTCCAGCTCAGATAAACAACCTCCTCCCCCTCCCCCTAACCACTGCTATTTTGGGAGCAGAGTGACAGCTGAGGGATTGACAGCTTTGGGTGCAGAGAGCAGCTGCCCACATCCCAGACCAACTGGAGACTTCCAGAAATGCCCTTGGAGAGAGAGAAAATGGAGGAGGAAAGTTCCTTTCTTCTTAACACTCATCCATGCCGCTCCTACTCCTCAGCTTTCATTTATTGGAAGTGTCCTTCCTTTCTAAAAAGGGCCAGAGGACTTTCTTTATTCTTTTTTTTTTTTTTTTTTACCAGAGAGAGCACTGTTCAGCTCTGGCTTATGGTGGTGCAGGGGCTGGAACCTGGGACTTTGGAGCCTCAGGCATGCAAGTCTATTTACTTATGTTATCTACCATTATGCTATCTACCCCTCTGCCAGAGCAGAGAACTTTCTAACTCAGTTTAGTATAAGTGAGCTTTTTATTTTGGTCTGTATGTCTTCTCTTGTATTTCCCCATCTTCATCAAGTGAATATATTCTGCCTGCCTCTCCCATATGGAACAGTGGGTCCTGAGCATGAGCTCTGTGTACATTCACCACACCAAGACTGAAATCCTATCTTAGGGTAAGAATTGTGTCCACTGGGAAATTTCTGAGAATAAGGACTGTGGCTCCTATCTGACTGTAGACTCTCTTGGGACAAGCTGGGTTTCATTCACTACAGAGAGTTTTCCTGTGATAAGAAGTTTATATTTGCAGCCCAAGAGGTGGCATAGTGGATAAAGTGTTGGACACTAAAGCATGAGGTCCCAAGTTTCCCCCCCAACACTGCATATGCCAGTGATGCACAGGTGTGTTCTCTCTAATTAACTAATAAATACTTTTAAAACTAAGTTTGTATTTATCACCAGAAAGGGTTCCCCATAAAACAGCAATTATGGGAGTCGGGCAGTAGCGCAGCAGGTTAAGTGCAAGTGGTGCAAAGCACAAGGACCAGCATAAGGATCCCGGTTCGAGCCCCTGGTTCCCCACCTACGGTGGGGGGGGTCACTTTGCAAGTGGTGAAGCAGGTCTGCAACTGTCTTTCTCTCCCCGTCTTCCCCTCCTCTCTCCATTTCTCTGTCCATTCCAACAACAATGACACCAATAACAACAACAATAATAACTACAACAATAAAACAAGGGCAACAAAAGGGAATAAATAAATAAATAAAAACAGCAATTACTTCTTCCCATCCCACTGAGTGTCCCTGAGGCAATTTTTTTCCCGAGGCAAATTTATAAGCTTTCCTGGACAGCTTTACAAGCTGTACCTGAACTCAGAACTTTCCTGCTTTTTTACTGTTTCCATGTTTGGACGGTGAGCTCCAACCTGGAGGAATGGGACACCACCTTATGCAACTGACTCACTGGCAAAGAAGCTGCCTAGTCAGTACCTAATGTGTGTTTCTTGAGTGGTCGAATGAGCCTGCTTTAGCTTTGATTATTACTGTTCCCCTGCTTCTCTGGATGTATCTTCAAACTTACCCTGACTAGACCAGATATCAACACTGAATAAAAAGCATAATAAATAAGGGCCAAATAAAGAAAGCTTAAGAATACACAAAAAGTGTGAGGTCTGGGAGGTGGTATAGTGGATAAAATGTTGGATTCTCAAGCATGAGGTCCTGAGTTCAATTCCCAGCAGCACATGTATCAGAATGATGTCTGGTTCTTTCTCTCTCTTTCTCCTTCTAGCTTCCTGGAAAATAATTAAAATCTTAAAAAAAAAAAAAAAAAGGTACATAAAAAGTGAAAAAAAAAAAAAAGACCTCAGCTGGGTGAGAGTGTTTTGCAGACACCTATCATGGATAGGTGCGCTGCTTTGCCATGTGCATGGCACAGGTTCGAGTCCAGTCCCTACTGCACTGAATGAAGCTTCAATGCTGTGGTGGTGTCTCTCTCTCTCTCTTTCTCTCCCCCCCCCCCTTTTCTGCTCTAGCTAAAGTAAAATAAAATAGAACAAGAAAAAAGGGGAAAAATTAAAAGCTCCAAGCTTCAATTTCCTCATCTACATAGTAGGACAAGAATTCCTCTTCCGGAGATATGGTTTATATCCATAAGGAATTAAGGAATTAGGAGTGCCTCCAGCGAGGTAGCTCAGAGGTTAGTGTAGGGCTTACAAGAGTGAAGGCCCCTTACGCAGGCCTGGAATGATGACGTTCTGGCTTGCTCTTTGCCGCTCAAAATTGAGTAATCCGGGGAGGGGTTAGGAGGGACTGAAAGAGGAGGCAGAGACCCACGCAAGCAGAGGCTCTGGAGGCGGGTCCAGGATATCTATCACTCCCAGCGCCTGAGGCCCGGCGCAAAGTGACACTTCCCCTCCGCAACACCAGGGGGCGACAGCGCGACTTGCGGCACCGCTGCATGTCCGTCTTGTCGCTCGCTGTCACGCGCCACTTCCTCCTCCACGTGCGGACGCAGGATGGCGGCGCTGGCGGCGGTGGCGGCGGTGGGTGTGCGTGAGTGGGGGCGGGGGCGCCCGGTCCGGGTGTTCGTTCCCGGGGGCCCGGAGAAGGGAGGAGATGGGGGTGGGGGCGACCCGCGTCGGGGCCTCCGGGTGACGCGCTCTGCGCTTGTGCGCGCAGGACGAGGCGGCGGAGGCGCGCGACGTGCAGCGGCTGCTCGTGCAGTTCCAGGATGAAGGGGGCCAGCTGCTGGGCTCCCCGTTTGACGTGCCCGTGGACATCACCCCGGAAAAGCTGCAGCTCGTGTGCAACGCCCTGCTGGCCCAGGTGAGCGGTGCTGCCCGGGTGGGGCCCACAGGGTGGCAGCCACCTACCTTGGGGAGGGTCAGGGGATGTCATCGGTGTGCGTGCACCATGCAGGCCCACCTGCGGGGTCCGCCTTCGGAGAGGGACGGCAATGACACTGAGTGCACTGTCGTGTTGATTTCTCGGCGGCACCACGCCTTATTCATATCCCAGCTTTACAGCGTGTGCCAAAGGCATTCAATCATCCAGTCGATAGCATGCACACTAGGTGGTAGACTTGGAATTGAAACCCAAATGCATCAGACCCCAAAAAAACCCAGTGTTTTCCAAAGTGCTCGTTTCTACTTACGGTAGAGAGGGCGGGGAGAGAGCATAGTGGGGTAATAATGGTCCTTAGCAGTGTAGTATTTGGACCGCATCCCAGGTAGACTCCATGGTGATGGAGATTCTGCATTTTCCACTAGCTTTTTGGATGCTTCGTCCATGTTGTTCTGCATAGTGGATGTAGTTTAGCAGACATTGCGACACAGGGGAAATAGTTCAGCTGGTAAACCACAGGACTTGAATGCCTGAGGGTCCCTGTTAGATGCCTGGTGCCTCATGTGCTGGAAGGATGCTCTGGCTTTCTCTCTTTTCATGTGAAAATAAAGTTGTTGTTGTTGTTGTTGTTTTCAAGGATAGAAAATGCTGCTGGCAAGGTGATACAATGGCTAGAGAGTTGAACTTGAGAGCATGAGGTGCTAAGTTCCACTACCAGCATCTCAGGTGCCAGAGTGATACTCTGGTGTTTTCTCTTTCTCCCTCATTACTAAATAAGTCTTACTAATAAAAAAAAAAAGAAAGAAAGAAAGCATTGCATGATGTATATTCATTCTAATTCAGGACTTTTCTTTTTTGAAGAACACCAAAAAATCTGAATTAGTCATTAGCTATAGGACATTGGATTATTTAGTTTCTCTGAGCCTGTTTTCAAGTACAATGTAATCCTTACAGTTGGTCTTAAGAGGGTGTCACTCAGTGGGGGTGGGATGGGTCACCCAAGCAGTGTGATTGAAAAGAGAAGCTTCATCTCATAGCACAGCAGGGACCTCCTCCCCATCTCCATTATTAAGGGAGGGGAGAGGGTTCAGGTGAACCAGAACGTCATTCCAGTGCATGCAGTGCTGAGGCTCGGACTTGGTACCTCATCCTCTTAGGTCAAAAGGACTAGCTGTTGCACCACCTCCCAGGCTATAGCTTCCTGCTTCTTTGGTGGGAGAGTTACCCTTTTGCCATTGCCCTCTAGGAGGATCCCCTGCCACTGGCTTTTTATGTCCACGATGCCGAAATTGTCTCCTCATTGGGAAGGACACTGGAGTCACAATCCGTGGAGACAGAGAAGGTCCTCGACATCATCTACCAGCCACAGGCTATCTTCCGTGTCCGTGCTGTGACCCGTTGCACCAGTTCCTTGGAAGGTCACAGTGAGGCAGTCATTTCTGTGGCTTTCAGCCCCACTGGAAAGTAAGGATAGCTGTAAAATCATGGGGGTGAGGGGTATAACCTCTGGCTGGGGTGAGAAGAGTACCTTCAAGTTACTATCAATAGAGCCTCTGGCTGACTAATTTAGGTCCAAGTTCTGAGCTCAAGGTATAAGTAAGAGATTTCCCCAGTGGGACTTGGTCCCCAAAGGCCAATGATGCCAGTCAAAAGAACATTTCTGGACTAGATTTCAGGAGATCCAAGTTGCATGCTCGTTTCTATTGCACTCTCATTTCTGCCTCTTCCCAGCTAACTAACCTGGACAAGGCACTTAGCTTTCTGAGTTCATTTTTCCTCTGTGAAACTGCATTTATTTCTCTCTCTTTTTTTTTTTTACAGTTCTGTGAAGATAATGAGATGAATATAAACTTATTTCTTTTATAAGACAGGAGGGAAATGGTCTTCTGGGGTATTCTAGGTTGAATCTTTTCTCTGGAGTGGGAGGAGCGGGGAAAAAAAATTAATCTAGGGGCTGGTGCTGCACCTGGTAGAGTGTACACATTACCATGCATAAGAACAGATTTGAGGGCAGAGGGTAGATAGCATAATGGTTATGCAAACAGACTCATGCCTGAGGCTCCAAAGTCCTAGGTTCAATCCCCTGCACCACCATAAATCAGAGCTGAACAGAACAGTGCTCTGGCTAAAAAAAAAAGAATAGGTTTGAGCCCTTGGTCCCCTGGTCCCAGGGGGGGAGGCTTTACAAGCAGTGAAGGAGTGCTGCAGGTGTCTCTCTTTTGCTTCCTATCTTTTATCAGAGTACTGCTCAGCTCTGATTTATGGTGGATGGTGGCATAGGAGACTGAATCTGGAGCCTTAGGCATGAGAGTCTTTTCCATTATGCTATTTCCTCCACCCTCATCTCCTTATCTCCATCTCTATATCTCTTCTATCTCAATAATAATATAATAATATCTGAGTCCAGATTCTCTACAGAGGATTGGCAGGCAGAAGAAATACACAAGTGGAGTATTTGGGGGTAGACCCCCACTGCAGAGACAAGCAACTTTTGTTCCTCCCCAGGTACCTCGCTAGTGGCTCTGGAGACACCACAGTGCGCTTCTGGGATCTTAGCACTGAGACACCGCATTTCACATGCCAGGGTCAGTATGCATTTAGCCGTTTAATGCAGTGGAGGGCACATAATTTATTTACTCAGCTCTTTTGTTCCTGAGAAGGCTTGGAGCAATCTCCAAGTCCTTAACATCCAGTTCCTAGGAAGGTACCTTGAACCTAACCGATCACTAACCAATCAGCAGAGAATGGGTGAAAGATCAGAGGGAATTTTACTAAGTCTAATGACTAGTAATTCTTCTTGAGAATTATAAAGGATAATGTTTAGGAATCATTACAAAATGGCAGTAACAAGAAAATGGTTGTGGGAATCGGCAGTAGCGCAGCGGGTTAAGCACATGTGCAAAGCGCAAGGACCAGCATAAGGATCCCGGTTTGAGCCCCCGGAGGGAGTTGATTCACAGGTGGTGAAGCAGGTCTGCAGGTGTCTATCTTTCTCTCCCCCTCTGTCTTCCCCTCCTCTCCATTTCTCTCTGTCCTATCTAACAATGACGACATCAATAATAACAATAATAACTACAATAATGAAAAACAATAAGGGCAACAAAAGGGAAAATAAGTAAATCAAATAAAAAAATTCAAACAAACAGATGTGGCCCATCCTTTTTTTTCTCTCCTATGATTACTTAGGGCACAGACACTGGGTTCTGAGCATATCCTGGTCCCCAGATGGCAAGAAGCTGGCTTCAGGTTGCAAGAATGGCCAGGTAGACAGGGACCAGGGTAACTGGGAAAGGATTCTGGGGCTTCCTTTCTTGGAAGATGGTTCTGGATAGGTTCCAGGATCTTTAGGGAGGGTGTGTGGGACACTGGGAGGTGATACTTAGGTGGGACCAGGGACAAACTGGAAAGGATTACTTGGTGAATTTCTGTCTTACAGATTCTTCTGTGGGACCCCAGCACAGGGAAGCAGGTGGGCAGGCCCCTTGCTGGCCATAGCAAGTGGATCACAGGCCTGAGCTGGGAGCCCCTTCATGCGTAAGTGACATCAACAGAAATAGGGTGACTATGGAGACAGGAGCTGAAAGCTGACCCCCTTGATTAGAAGAATTTTTCTGGAGGGACTGAGGCAAACAAATCTTCACACCTGTGTTGCTTATTCTGGGGCCTGAGGATGTCTGTGTTGTCGAGTTGGGTTGGCAAACTGTCAAGGGAGCTGGGTGGTGACTCACCCAGTATAGCATATAAATTGCCATGGCATGAGGGTCTGGGTTCAAGCCCCTAGTCCCTACCTGTAGGGACAGAGTGGGGGGAGCTTCACAAGCAGTAAAATGATGCCACAGTTAGCTTCTGTCTGTCTGTCTATCTCTCTCTTTAAATCCCTGAGCCCTAATAATAATTCTGGTGGTTTAAAAAAAAAGTTGGGGGCCGGCGGTAGCACAATGGGTTAAGCGCACATGGCTCAAAGCACAAGGATCCCAGTTTGAGCCCCCGGCTCCCCACCTGTAGGGTGGGTTGATTCACAAGCAGTGAAGCAGGTGTGCAGATGTCTGTTTTTCCCGCTCTCTGTCTTCCCTTCCTCTGTCAATTTCTCTTCAGTCCTATCCAACAATGGTAGCAATAACAACAACAATGATAAACAACAAGGGCAACAAAAGAGAAAAAATGGCCTCCAGGAGCTGTGGATTCATAGTGCAGGCCCCGACCGAGCCCCAGTGATAACTGGGAGTTTTTGGAGGCAAAAAAAAAAAAAAAAAAGTCCCTTACCCTTGAGTTGGGGGTGGGGGGTGATGAGAAGGCAGATGTTGCCTGGACAGGCCTGAGGTTACATTTCCCTTCCCCTCCAGGAACCCTGAGTGCCGCTATGTAGCGAGCAGCTCTAAGGACGGTAGCGTGCGGGTCTGGGATACAACCGCGGGCCGCTGTGAACGTATTCTTACTGGGCACACGCAGTCAGTCACCTGTCTCCGGTGGGGAGGTGATGGACTTCTCTACTCCGCCTCCCAGGACCGCACCATCAAAGTCTGGCGTGCACATGATGTAAGAGCAGAGACCAGCTTGGGCTAACCTCAGACCAGGAGATGCAGCTTTGGAAGGAGCTTTGACCAGTGTTTCCTAACTGTTCCATTAGCATGGCCAAGCTCTTGAAACTCCTGTTACAGGAATGCTGTTGTAACTTTAATGAACCTGCTGTATCCCGGATTTAGGTGACTGGAACCCTTTTCTCCTGATATATCAATACCTCCTTTCACTGAGACATATTTTCAGAAACATTGGTCTGAATCTGCAGCCTTGTTTTATAAATGAAGAGAGACTTGAGCCTACAGATCAAATCGATTAATATCAGATTGAATGGGGGCCAGGTGGTGGCACACCTGGTTGAGCACATGTTACAGTGCGCAAGGACCCGAGTTCGACTCTCCAGTCCCTACCTGCAGAGGGAAAGCTTTGCGAGTGGTGAAGCAGTGTGGCAGGTGTCTGTCTCTCTGTTTCCCTTCTCTGTCACTCCCTTCCCTCTCTGACGTCCCTCTCGATTTCTGACTGTCTATCCAATAAAGATGGTCTAAAAAAAGATCACATTGAATGTGTGATGAGGCCTCAGGTCTGATGAGTCACGTGGCTCTGTCTTCCGGGGCTGATGTGGGGATGCAGGTTCCTGCAGGTGGGGAGTGATGTGTCCATCTTCATTCTCATTTATCTGTCCTAGGGTGTGCTATGTCGTACTCTGCAAGGCCATGGCCATTGGGTGAACACTATGGCACTCAGCATCGACTATGCATTGCGCACAGGGGCCTTTGAGCCAGCTGAGGCCACAATCAATGCCCAAGACCTCCAAGGCTCCTGTGAGTAAGAGGAAGAAGGATGAGAGAAGACCATTTGGGGAGGAGCTGGTTCTCTAGCTTATTATGTGAGAGTTGAACCTAGGTAGGGGCATTGGCTATTTGTATTGGATATTCTAACTGGCCTTGTTCTTCATCTTTCCCCTTTCTGGTTTCTGGACACAGTGCAGGAGTTGAAGGAGAGGGCTCTGAAACGGTACAACATTGTGCGGGTGAGTGAGTACCAGCCACCAGCAGCCCAGCTCCATGCTCTTTCTCTACTAGTTACAGAACATTGTAGTTAAGCCCCTCCTTTCCAGCCCCAGTTTTGAACATGCTTTTTCTAGGAAGGGTTTTGTTTGTTTTTAAGATTTTTAGTGTTTTATTATAGGTGAGGGGTGGAGGGAGGGGAAGGGTAAGCATCAGAGCAGTGCTCTGCTCTAACTTCTGGTGGTGCTGGGGATTGAACCAGGGACGTTGGAGCCCCAGGCATGAAAGACTTTTTAAAAAAATTGTTATATTTTGGGGGTCGGGCGGTGGCGCAGTGGGTTAAGTGCATGTGGTGCAAAGCGCAAGGACCAGCGTAAGGATCCCGGTTCGAGCCCCTGGCTCCCCACCTGCAGGGGAGTTGTTTCACAGGCGGTGAAGCAGGTCTGCAGGTGTCTATCTTTCTCTCCCCCTCTCTGTCTTCCCCTCCTCTCCATTTCTCTCTGTCCTATCCAACAACGAACAACATCAACAGTGGCAGTAATAACCACAACAAGGCTACAACAACAAGGGCAACAAAAGGGGAAAAAAATGGCCTCCAGGAGCGGTGGATTCATGATGCAGGCACCGAGCCCAGCAATAACCCTGGAGGGAAAAAAAATTGTGATATTTTACTAATCTTTTGTATAATCATTATGTTATTTCTCCAACTCAGGAAGTTATTCTTGATAATCCTAGTTAACAGTCTTAAAATCTTAATGTGCTGGAATCATTTTGCTTTTGTCTATTTATTACATTCCCAAGATTCATTTTATTTATTTCTATCTTTATTTCTTATTGTATAGGACAGAGAGAAATTGAGAAGGGAGGGAGGGAGAGAGAGAGAGGTCTACATACCTACTTCACCACTTGTGAAGTGACTCCCTTGCAGGTGGGGTGCTGGGGGCTCAAACTGGGATCCTTGCATTTTGTACTATGTGCACTTAACCCAGTGTGCCACTGCCTAGCCTCCTATCCTTATTTATTTATTGGATAGAGATAGCCAGAAATTCAGAGGAAGAGGAAGGTAGAGACAGGAGTCAGAGAGGCCTACAGCACTGCTTCACTACTTGTGAAGCTTTCCTCCTGCATTGGGGACTGAGGGCTTGACCCTGGGTCCCTGCACATTATAACACGTGCACTCAACCAGGTGTGCCATCATTCAGCCCCCCCAAGATATATTTCATTTGTTTTAAGTGACACATTCACCTGGTCTAAGGTTTAAAGAATACAGAAAGTTAGAGAGTCTCTTTGTCACATCTTCTAAGACCACGTTCAATGCACTGTGCTTTCTGCCTTCCCCAGGGCCAGGGCCCAGAGAGGCTGGTGTCTGGCTCAGATGACTTCACCCTATTCCTGTGGTCCCCAGCAGAGGACAAGAAGCCCCTCGCAAGGATGACAGGACACCAGGCCCTCATCAACCAGGTGCTCTTCTCCCCTGACTCACGCATCATCGCCAGTGCCTCCTTTGACAAATCCGTCAAACTGTGGGATGGCAAGACAGGCAAGTAAGTAGGGGCTGTGGGGACGTAGAGGTGGGATTTTAACTTTGCCACTTTCTATCTATGGTGGCCTTGGCAAGTGTGGATTTTCTGAACTCCTATTTCTTAAGTAATATGTATACTTTCTTTTTTTTTTTTTTAATCTTCTTACCAGGATGAAATGAGGTGGTATATTTAGGATCAGCACTAGGTAGGAACTGGAAATACTAGTTCACTTATCTAAAGAGAAAAATACTCTTAAAACAGGGCCAGGGATGTAGCAGAAGTGTGGATTTGTGTACTGTCATTATCTGGCTCTCCACAAAGTGTGGTCCACACACCAGGGGTTTCAGCATCACTGGGAGTTCAGAACTCAGGACCCCATCCCAGACCCTGTGAATCCAAATCTGCATTTTAATAAGATCACTGGGTGATTCTGCTTGCTGTTAATGTCTGAGAAACACTCATGTCATGAGAAATATGCCCTTGGGAATGATTTGGTTGGAAGAGAGGGAAAAGATTGGGCAGGGTAAAGAGAAGGGGGACCCTGGTTGATGCTGAAGGAACAGTTGTATATCAGTCACTGTATTTGCCCACCACCACCCTTTGAAAAAGGTCATTCTCATTCAGCTCTTTAACATAAGGAAACTCTTTGCAGTGACTTTTTTAACTAGAAACAGCATCAATAATGCCCCCATTGTTTCAGGCGGGCCTGGCCCACTATTATTCAGTGCTTCCTGTCAGCAGCTTTTGTGCTGTGGGTGGAGAGAGGCAGATGGGCTAAGCAGATGGCTGCGATGAGTTCTATGGCATGCAAAGTCAAGCAGGTACTGGGACCTGGCAAGAACCACCTGAGAAGCAGTTCATTTAGAGAAGTTTTATAAAGTCATAATGACCGGTAATTATGAAATTGGCATGATCTTTCCCTGGCCCAGGTACCTGACTTCCCTGCGTGGGCACGTGGCTGCTGTGTACCAGATTGCCTGGTCAGCCGACAGCCGGCTCTTGGTCAGCGGCAGCAGTGACAGCACACTGAAGGTGTGGGATGTGAAGGCCCAGAAGCTGGCAACAGACCTTCCAGGCCATGCAGACGAGGTATAATGAGTCCTTGTTGGCAAGAAGCAGGTATAATCAAACTGTCCTCTCCCCAGAGCCCTCCTCACTGTCTCCTCTTACCCACCTGACAGGTATATGCTGTCGACTGGAGTCCAGATGGCCAAAGAGTGGCAAGTGGTGGGAAGGACAAATGCCTCCGGATGTGAGTTTTGCAGATGTGGTGGTTGGTGTACTTGGCCCCTCTGCTCTGATATCAGTTACCCTGCAACTTTCCTACAAGGTGTAGAGTTCTGAGAACTCTCTGGGTGCCCAGACTGTCGTGAGATGATGTGTGGAATCAGCTGTTCAGTGAGCAAATGAGAGGTCTGTGGAAACTGTAGGGGTTATGGGAGACCCAAGAAGTAATGGGCCACTCTTGTGAGGGTGAATGTGACAGTAGCTCCTTTTTAGAGCACTGGGCTTTGGATTCCCAAGACCTAGTTCAAATCCTGATTTTGCTTTTCAGTTTTAGAGAGCTGACCTCTTAGAAGTTCTCAGATCTCAATAGACAAGGTCACAGGGGTGAAATATTGAATTGTCATTGAACAGCCTTAGTGAAATCCCAGGGGCCAGGACCTGGGAAGTGGGCCTCAAAATCTTAAGTTTAGTGACAAGAGCCAGAGTCTTGATGACTGAGGATGAGCACTGCACTGTGCTCCTGGCATTGTAGGGCAGCCTCCCTTGCTGGAGGTGGGACCCCCATCCTGTTCCTCCTCTTCTCTTCTCTACAGATGGAGGAGATGAGGAATTCTGTGGGTCTCTCTGACCCCCACCTGGACTCCACCTCTGCCAGCTGCCTGTTCTGACAGACCTAAGGCCAGCATAGTGATCCTGAGAAAGAACTTGACCTGCTGTCCTCGACCAGGTCCCAGTGGGGATCCTCCCAGAGCAGGAGAGAGAAGGTCGAAGGAGAGTCAACTCTGCCCTTGGCCATGACCCTGCCTTGCCAGTGCTGGCAGGGGTGGCAGGAGGCCAAGCAGTGGTTGGACCCCTGCTGCTACCCCTGCTTCCTTTCCTGTGTCATCTTAGTTTAAGGTCACATCCCAGATTCTGTGACCAAATAAATAATTTATATTTTGTGTGTTTGGATTATAATTTCTTGTTAGAATCCTAGGGCATACCCAAAGTTTGTGTTAAGTCCTTCTGTCCTGTAATTTACCAAAACTATACTGACCAAAGTGTTGCTTTTCTTCCATTCCTCAGGTCCCGCTCTGGCCAGGGAAACTGGCTATGCCACTGTGTGCTGGGCACTGGCCATGTGTGGCTATTCCCATTAACTAGAATTCCACAGTGGAAAAGACAGTTCTCAGACACTAGCTCCAGGCCACTTGCTATGTTGGGTAGCACAGAGAGAGAACCTGTCTTCCAGGGAGTTTTGCATACAGCTGGCGAGGGGATACTACCCTCTGCCTCTCCCACAGCATACCTTGGACCCTGCCACACATCTAGAGCTGTGTCAGTGCCATGCTGGGTGCTCGGGGTATGGTGAAGAGGGTGCTGGCTGCCTCAGATTGGCTCCCTCTCCATAGAGCTGCAATGACAGGGTGAGTGCTCTAGCCAAGTGGTTGTGCTGTGCTATAGGAGGGTGGTTCTCTGCCCCATGAGGACTTTTCACAAAATGAAAAGACTCCTCACGTGGATCTCCTTGGACCCTTAACCAAGACCGTACCCTCAAAGCTTCCTGCCTCTTTGTCCTGTTCCAGTGCTAGTAAGACCTGCTCAGATTGGTTTCCCAACCATCTGAGATCCAGCCAGAGCATTCCTCACCTCTTGTGCCATCTCACCTCCCCGACTTTCATGATTTCACACTTGCCTGGATCCACCTTGTACAACACTGAGATGAGGGCCAAAGGTAGCTACTCCTACTGTGTGCTGACACTATTTTTACTGTGCTCTTTTGTGCAACCATGATGCCTGCAGCTGCTCCCCACATGCAGGGGTGGGGGGGTGTCACTTCACGGGTGATGAAGCAGGTCTGCAGGTGTCTGTCTTTCTCTCCCCCTCTGTCTTCCCCTCATCTCTCCATTTCTCTCTGTCCTATGCAACAAGGACAACAAAATGGGAAAAATGGCCTCCAGGAGCAGTGCATTCATAGTGGATTCGTAGTGCAGGCACCAAGCCCCAGCAATAACCCAGGAGGCAAAAAAAAAGGGGGGGGGGGGCTCACATCTCCAGATTTATGGTGAGGAAACTGAGCCAAGGGAGGGCTCATATCCTGAGCGGGCCAGGGCTAAATCAAACTGTCTCAAAATGTGTACTTTGCACTGTCCCTCCAGAGTTCCTCTCCCACTCAGTTCCTGGACTACCGCCACCTCTGTCCAGCATTGATGTTTTCCCATCTTTTCTTCCACAGGGAAAGGGCTGGTATTGACAGAATGACGCAGTAAGTGCTAGCAGCACCACCACTGCCCTGCCACCTTTGCTTTTCCTTCCCCTAAACCACCTGACTTTGGCAAAAGCTAGAAAGCAGTGCAGCTGATGCTGTCTACAACATAAAGCAGAATTTAGGGGTGCTGGGTGACCTGCAGTTCTTTAATGAGGGACCTGGGCCCAGCCTAGATCTGGGGGTGAAGGGGCCTCACAGCTATGAGCTGTGGTTGGGCCTGGCCTGCAGATTTTGGGTGGATGGAGCTCTTAATCTAGCCTCACCCCAGTCCAGGGGTGGATTCCTGCTGCCTTTGCTGTCAGGCCCTGGGCCGGAGGAGTGGTCAGTGGTTCCTTGGCATAGTGCTGGTGGTACATTTTATGGTTCTGGTTCCTGAGGGCTCTGGGTGGAAGCTGATGAAAGGTTTCCTGGGATCTTCTCCCTTAGTAGGGAAATAGGTATTCTAGGTCTTCTAGCCTCCGCATGTCCTCCAACCCTAGGGACACAGTTTTCCGCTGGGGTTCCTTGCGCTGCACAGTGATTTGGATGGGATTGTTCTCAGGGAAGCTGTTCAAGTCAGTGGCCACAGTTGCAAACTGAAATAGAATGAGAAAAATCCTCTGAATTCCTTAGCTTTACCAACCTATTTAGTGTCAAGTAGTTGACACTATTTCCAGTGTCAACTGGAAGCAGCTAAAAATTAGGCATGATCTAAATCTGCCTCCTCAGCTTTTTAGTGTTTCTTACTGCAAGGTTATCTGTACTTGAAACTTTTCCCCCACTTCCCCTGCCTGCCTCTAGGCTGCCCCCTTTCTTGGTCTTCACCCTCTTCCCTGTTTTCCTCACTGCCCTTCACTTCCTGGCCCATCCACAGTTACTAATAACAAGATGAAAAATATATAATGGCTGGGTGGTGGTACAATTGGTAGAACACATTACCATGTACAAGGACCTGGGTTCAAACCCTCAGCCCCCACCTGCAGGGGAGAAACTTCACAAGTTGGTGAAGCAAGTCTGCAGATGTCTTTCTCCCTCTGTATCTCTCCTTTCCTCTCTCAACTTCTCTGTCTTACCAAGTTAAAAAGGAAACCAATGACTTTGGAAGATGAACATTAGAGGTCATGAATGTATTTACATTCCCTTGTGAGTAATTTAATCCTTAAACCTCCCAAGAGAGAGCAGTCTGAAATTGATGCTATTTGCCCAGGTAAAAGGGAAGCAAGAATGGAGATAAGTCATGGGAATATAAAGGTTTCCACAAGCTCTAGAGCTCCCCGTTCAGCCCTCTCCCTGGCCTCAGCCCTCTCCTCTCCCGGGGCTCACTTTGTAGGGCTTGCACCACTTCCCCACCCCAGCTGTGTTGGCTGCACGAACAGTGAGGCAGTAACTTGTGTTGGGCTTCAGCTCCATCAGCTTAACCGTGGTGCCCAAGATCTTGTTGAAGATCCATGGACGACTCTTTGCCTTGGGTGTCCCATCACTGTTTTTCTTGGCCACCTCCTGCAGCAGGACCTGGTAGAAACTGACCTGCTGCTTTCCCAAAGCATAGGTCCAGGAAATCTAGGAAAAGAGAATCCAAGGCCTCGTTAGATCCGGTCTATTCACCCCTCACCCTTGCATCACCCACACCTCCACTGAGATCAGAATATCTGACTCCAATTTCCTCTTGCCAGAGCTGATAAAAAGTTTTAAGGTTCTCCAGTGCTGGATATGAAACCACCATCCCATAACAACCTCAGGGTACACCCTCAGTCTTTGTATTTTCTAGATTGTCAGTCTATTTTCTGACAGTATGTGTTTCCTAGATCATAAAGAGATCTCATCTCCCCCTGCTAATTGCAGATGGGGATATAGATTCAGGGAAGGTAAGTGACTGACCTATGATCACAGAGCAATTAAATGATGAACCAGAACTCAAACAATAGTCCATCACCCATATAATTTGTAGTGTGCAATAGTAGTTACTAAACTCAGATAAGGATCTGAAGAAGTTCTTATTGTAGACTTCAGACCTTACTCTCTCCTGTCTGGTCACCCATTTCTAGTTTCTCCTCCACCTAGGTCAGTAGTCCTCAAATTTAGTGTACATCAGAATACCCTGAAGTTCTTGTTAAATTGTTAGCCTACAGTCCCACAGTTTCTGATGTTTGGAGCTGAGAACCACACTTTGACAAACACTGAACTATATAGTTCGCATTGTACCCACTGATTGATAGAAAGCTTTGCTAAAAGCTATTCCTTATTACCTACAAACAAACAATCTACAAGAGGTTGAAGGACATTAGAAAATGACTCCAGGGTGGAGGAGATAACATAATGGTTTATGCCAACAGACTTTCATGCCTGATGCTCCCCAGTCCCAAGTTCAATCCCTTGTACCACCACAGCTGAGCAGTGCTCTGGAAGAAAAAAAGAAAAGAAAATGACCCCAGATTAACTTTCCTCCTGCATCTCCCTTCCTATGCTCTAGAACAGTGCTACTAATATGTGGTCCATGGGTCATCAGCACCGCCTGGGAATTTGCCAGCCACACCCTTAACCTACCAAAGCAGAACCTCTAGTGAAGAGACCCAGTGTTAGCAGGATGACCAGATGTGCAGGCTCATGAAAGTACTAAAGGGCCCTGTAACAGGACCTGGTGTTTCCACTCAAAATCTCCTGCCTCTGTGAATCTTTGCTAGACTCAGTCTCTATAAAATATCTTTACTACACTGCTAGATATTTAAATCTTGCCTCTTGTGCTCCAGTTCAAGTATTTCCAAAGCCATCAAGCTTATTCCTGCATTGGAAGTAATATTTTCTTAAAGTCCTTTTTTAAAAAAAAAAAATCTATTATGAAATAGATACAGAAATTGAGAGAGGAAGGGGATATTGGTAGGGAAAGGGACAGAGAGACACTTGCAGCCCTGCTTCACCACTCATGAAGCTTTCCCTCTGCAGGTGGGGACCAGGGATTTGAACCTGGATCCTTGTGCACTGAAATGTGTGCACTTATCCAGGTACACCACCAGCTGGCCCTCTGAGAGTAATATTTCTTTCCCTCCTAATGACTATAGATCTGAACCCTTACTACAGCATTGGGCCCTTTTTAGCTCACATTGGCATTCTTCACAGACATTCCCTCTCCTAACCCATGAACTTGATGTGAGGATGCGGTGGTAGGCATCATCACATTCCCATGGAGCTCAAGTTCATTGCCTGGTACACAGGGATAGCTGGTAAACCTTTGCTGAATATATGAGGAGAGAAACAACATACCACAGCCGTGGAATCACTGACAGTATGCTCACAGATGAAGGGTGCCTCTGGCACGTCCATGACCACAGAGGACTCTGAGGGTGTCGAGGAAGTGTCCGTGTCCACTTCGGGGTTGTCAAGATCAAGCAGGCCCCCAGGTGCTATTTGGGACTTAGACTGGGAGCACAGAGCCAGGTCCCCTTTTTCTGTGTTTTTGGGCACTGAGGTGAAGCTGAGTTTGTTTAGCTCACCCTCTAGCATCCCTGCAAAGAAGCTGCTATTGGGCTGGGTCACAGCCAACTTGATGGGATTTAACAAAGTAGATGAGATGGGGGAAATGCTGGTGTCATCAGAGCTGCATTCAGAATCTTCCAGTGGCATGGGTTTCCTGGAGTGGGAAGAAAGGCAGTTGAGTCAGATGGAAAAGGTGACCCCAATATATGCATCCTGGAAGCCCCTGGAGGACTTGCCACCGTCTCTCACTGCTTCTCAACACCTCAGAACATTTTTGTTACTCTGCAGCAGGGCATCAAACCCACCAGGGCACTAATTGAAAAAAAAAAAAAGCAAGCTAGAGAGATAGCTCAGCAAAGAATACAAGACTTGCTTGCCTGAGGACCTAGGTTCAATCCTCAGCACCAACATAAACCAGAACTGAGTAGTGCTGTCCCTCTCCCATTAAAAATAAATAAATCCAGAAGCACTGGAGGTGACATAGTGGACCCATAGGCACGAGGTCCTGAAGTTTGATCCCCAGCATCACATTTGCAGAGCTCTGGTTCTCTTTCTTTTATCAATAATTACATAAAATATTTTAAGACAATAAGAATGTATTAAGCAGTCAGGAAAGTCGTTTAGTGGGTGGGATATAAGACTTGAATGTGTAAGTTCCCATGTTCAGTCTTTAGCACTACATATGATAGAGCAGTGCTCTGATCTTTTGCTCATTAAAAAAATAAAAGTTTTCCTAGGGGGTGAAAAAAAAAAAACATCTTAAGCTTCCATTTAGCCAACATATGACTATATGACTTAGACCTTATCAGGCACCTGGATAATTCTCTCCCTTACCTCACTTCTCATTCCCTCCTCCCAGTAGCCTGCTCCAAACTAAGTAGCTGTCATCTACCTGGCACTTTTAAGTTCCTCTTCTCTGCATCCATTCTACCATCTCAACTCCTCTAACCAGGTGCAATAGCCATATGCCATTCCATAACACTTCTAGCTTCATGCATGATGGGTGACACTTTTCCTTTCTGAGCCCCATTGGCCTCCTAAGACATCCCTGTCAGCTCAAACCTATGCTAATTCTTTGTGGACACTTAGAATAGGTGACCCCCCAGCCCCCAGCCCACTGAACTTATCTGTAGGTCAAATTCTGAGTACCAGTTGTCACTTATACTTAAAATTGCCCTGATGAATCTGCATTTTAGATTTATTTATACAAAACAGCAGTGGTGAAATGGACATGGAAGATGGCTAGGCACCATGCTATATAGTAGAACATCTTTCTGATCTTCACAATAGTCCTGCAGAGCTGCTGTTAGCTCCGTTTTGCATTTGAGAGGCTGAAGGTTCCTGACCTTAACATTTGTACAGTGAAATGGTAGTTTTAAGTGGCAGAACTGGAGATGCATTGGATCGACCTTCCTGTGGTGCATCCTGTGAGTACCCATTCATTGGGGAAACTGACGATCCTTCCTAGCCGACTGAATCCACATGGATCCCAGTCACTTTCAAAGCCATTAACTGGCTACGGAAGAAGGGCAAACGCTAGAAGAAGAAGAAGTGGCAGAACTCTTGATTTGAACTTGAGTTCCTAGCCCAAGACTCTTCCACTAAACCGTGAAGCTTCCTACAAGTCTCTGTCACTTTACCACATCTGCATACTTATATCGCTTAGGGAATGGACACCATCTTTATTCGATAGTTCAAGTAATCTGAATTACCCATGTAGTTTTGGGGGCCTCTTTATCTACACTTAAAAGAATTTCAGTGACATCAGGACATTAAACCAAGTACAGGGCCCTTCTAAGTGTGGGCCTGTGTGTTACCACACATGACACTGCCTTCTAAACAATTCCTTCATTCACATCACTACACCACCGCACTTCACTGGCTAACACCTTCCCTTTCTAGGAGATTCATATATCATCTCCAAGAGGCTCCCCTTAACTGCACTCGCTCCCAAGCTCCATTTGTTATACTTCCAGCTCTTTAAGATGTCCTTTTACAACACAGGGCATACTATACTACTGTGTAGGACTGACTTAATTTTTCTTATAAGCAAGCCTATGGTCAATATTAACGGTATTCTAGAAATGAAGTAAGCGTGCATTCTAACTATTATTGAAACACACATATCTGTGAAACCACAAAAATCCTGATAGAACCTATAGAAATGCATGGCATAATTCCTGGCTTCTAGTGTCAGTATTCATTTTGTCAGGATTTTATTTACCTATTTTTGAATCGAGACAGCAATTGAGAAGGTAGGGGGAAGAGAGTGGGAAAAAGAGAGAAACCTGCAGCACTGCTTTACTGCTTATGAAGCTTCCTTCCTGCAGCTGGGGGCCAAGGGCAAGTTTAGCTTTAGTCTCTTGGATGTACCCGCTTCTTATGTTCAAATTACTGTCTCAGTTTGAGGGGAATTTAAACATTCCTACAACCTAACATTGTCTTATCCTCAGTTATTGCCTGACATTTCCCCAGCAAACACATCCCAGACTGGAAACTCCTTGAGGGCAGAGACTACTTTCCAATTCTGCCTCCCAGAACTTAACACTGGACCAGATACCTTGCAGGTTCCCCAAGAGTTTTATGACATGAAGTAAGAGGGGGCTGAACCAAAATCACGGACAACCCAGGTTCAGGCCCTAGGTCCCCACCTGCGGAGAAGCTTGATAAGCAGTGAAACAGTGCTGCAGGTGTTGCTCTCTCCCATTTCTCCTTTCTAGATTTTTTAAAAATATTTTCTTTAAAAATTTTTTTATATTAGCTTTATTTATTTACTGGATAGAGACAGCCAGAAATTGAGAGGGGAGGCTAAGATAGAGAGGGAGAGAGACCCCTGCAGCCTTGCTTCACCACTCATGAAGCTTTCCCCCTGCAGTTGGGGACCAGGGGCTGGAACCTGGGTCCTTTCACATTGTAACATGTGTGCTCAACCAGGTGCGCCACCACCTGGCCCCTCCTTTCTATATTTCTATCTGTAGCCAAGAAAAAAAAAAAGAAAGAAAGGGAGGCCGGGCGGTAGCACAGTGGGTTAAGCACACATGGCACAAAGCCAAGGACCAGCATAAGCATCTCGGTCGAGCCCCCGCCTCCCCACCTGCAGGGGAATCAATTCACAAGTGGTGAAGCAGGTCTCTCTTTCTCTCCTCCTCTCTGTCTTCCCCATCTCTCAATTTCTCTCTGTCCTGTCAAACAACGACAGCAATAACAAAAACAATAACAACGATAAACAACAAGGGCAACAAAAGGGAGAAAAAGAGCCTCCGGGAGCAGTGGATTTGTAGTGCAGACACTGAGCTCCATCAATAACCCTGGAGGCAAAAAGAAAAGGCAGACTGGAGAGAGAACTCATTGGGTAGAGTGCATGCTCTGCAGCTCAGTAGTGCACCTGGTTGAGCGCACATGTTACAGTGCACAAGGATCCAGGTTTGAGATCCTGGTCCCCACCTGCAGGGAGAAAACTTTGAGTAGTGAATCAGTGCTACAGATGTCTGTCTCTTTCCCTATCTCCACCTGCCCTCTCAATTTCTGGCTGTCTCTATCCAACAAATAAAGATAATTTTTAAAAATTAAAAAAAAAATAAGCCCTAAAATTGACTCCCCCCATTATGCAAACTGACACGCACAGCAACGGATCTTAACATAAAGAATTACCTGACCTGGGGCAGGGGTAGATAGCATAATGGTTATGCAAACAGACTGTCATGCCTGAGGCTTCCCAGGTTCAGTCCCCTGCACCACCATAAACCAGAGCTGATCAGTGTTCTGGTAAAAAATAAATAAATAAATAAATAAATAAAACAAAGAATTACCTGACCTGATGAACAGTTGTCTCCACAGAACACCTAGCCCCAGAGATAAGACAAAAATACATACATAGCTTGATGTGACAAACCCTTCCTTCTAACTGATAATGCATTTTTTTTTTATATTTCCTGCCTTTTACTTCTGATTCTGCCCTGAGAATCTCATTGAGACAAATAAAAGCCCCTGTGCAACCGTTTTTGGGGCCCAGATTTAGAGCACAAATTGGCTGGGACCATGCCAGCATAATAAAGGTGTGCTCTCCTCCTAATCTCTGAGTGACACTTGGTTCTTGCTAACCTGTAATTTCTGCAACAGTACCATATGGGAGGTGGTGTTGCACTCACCACAGGAAGCTTGAGTGCTGTGGTACTTCTTTGTCTCTACCTGAATGATAAAGCCTCCTGGAGCACAAGACCTGAATCTTCCTCCCCTCCACACAAGAATCACAACTCCATAGTTCAGCCTGCACACACAGTCCAACTTTGGGGACCAGGGCCAGGCCAAGAAAGTAACACCCTCTTCCTACCCCCAGTCCCCACCTGAAAAAGAGGAAAAGACTTGGGTTATATCTTACAGTAGATTGATGGAATCTTCCTCTGAGAAGTTAATCAAACTGCCCCTGGAGGAAAGTGGGAGTCCTTTGGTAGTGAGGGTCCTGTTCATAGGCTTGGGGTTTGAAAAGGGCTTCGGCATTTGATCAAGTGCATTCAGAACATCTAGTGTTTCCTTTTTCAGCATGGCCTCTTCCCCACCTCCCACTTTACAGAACATTTCTGATGCCATTTTGGTTTGTTTGGGGCCACAGCCCTCACCCTACAGGACAACCGAGCTGACAGGAAGCAGAGAGAGACTGGGGACAGTGGACCCACCCTTAGTTTGGGTGGGATTGAGGTTCAATGAGCTGACTTCATAATCATCAGAGTAACAATTACAGTCTAGCCTCCCCTTTGAGCGGGAGTTGCTGTGGCCTCTGCCAGTGTGGGGAGTGGGGCAGAGCCCAGGAATAGGCCATCCCCTAGACCCTTCCAGCTCTGATGTTAACAGCACTTGCCTTTCTCCAGAGCTCTCATAGTGAGTACCATGCATATATATATATTCAGAGCCCCCTGAGAAGGAGGAAGATTGTATGGGAAACTTGATATACAAATCCTGAGGTTCATATATCCACAAATCCCAGGCAGCAAAACCCTAATATGTATGGAAAGCCCAGATGCTTCATAAAGTCATAGCTTACACACATTTGGGTTTTATAGCCAGAATTCAAAACTTATCACATCCTTACTCCAGATGTTTTCATATGCTGACTAAATGGTGGGTCTTTCAGAAGAACACAAAAATTGGTTTTTTTTTTTTTTTTTTGATCCCCTGGAAACTACAGTATGAAAACATACAACTTTGGGGTATGGCCATGCACTCTGAGGGGTCAGTTAAAGCGCTGGCTTTGCATTTAGATGTGGACTTGTCTTTTCTAAATCCAGCTCTGCCCTTACCTGCTGTGGAACCTTTGCCAAGTGACTTCACCTCACCACTCCTCTCAGTGGACTGAGAGGAGATACTCTCTAAAGTTTTGTCTCTTCCAGAAGTTGAAACAAAGTAAAAGGCATTAAAAATACCAAATCTGGGGAGTCCGGCGGTAGCCAGTGAGTTAAGTGCAGGTGGCACAAAGTGCAAGGACCAGTGTAAGAATCCCTGTTGGAGCCCCCCACCTGCAGTGAAGTAGCTTCACAAGCAGGTCTGCAGGTGTCTATCTTTCTCTCCTCCTATCTCTCCCTCCTTACAACATTTCTCTCTGTCCTATCCAACAACGACATCAATAACAACAATAATAACTATAACAAAAACAAGGACAACAAATGGGAATAAATAAATATTTTAAAAAATACCAAATCTGGTGTGATGGCACAGGAACTTTGGTGGTGGGAGTGGATAATCATACAGATACACACAAACTAGTGAAACTATCTCTTTAACAAAATCTTATTGTAAACAAAAATAAGAGAATTTTTTAAAATACCAAAATCATATGTTCTTGTTCATTTAAAGAAACAGAGAGGGGACAGGAGGTGATACAGTGGATAAAAAATTAGAATCACCAGCATGAGGTCCCAAGTTTGTTCTCAAACATCATATGGACCAGAGTTGGGCTCTGGTTCTCTCCCTCTCTCTGTCTCTCTTTTCTCAATAAATTTGGGGAGTCAGGTGGTAGCGCAGCGGGTTAAGCGCACGTGGCGCGGGCAAGGACAGGCGTAAGGATCCTGGTTCAAGGCCCTGGCTCCCCAACATCAGGGGAGTCACTTCATAGGCAGTGAAGCAGGTCTGCAGGTGTCTTTCTCTCCTCCTCTCTGTCTTCCCCTCCTCTCTCCATTTCTCTCTGTCCTATCCAACAACAATGACATCAATAACAACAACATTAACTACAACAATAGTAAAAAACAAGGGCAACAAAAGGAAAAATAAATAAATAAATTTGAAGAAAATTGAAAAAATTGGGGGAAGGAGTTAGGCGGTAACACACCTGATAAAGCACATACAATGCTCAAAAACTGGGTTCAAGCCCTCAGTCCCCACCTGCAGGGGAAGCTTCACAAGGAGGGAAGGAGGGGGGCGGGCAGTAGCGCAGCAGGTGAAGTGCACATAGCGCAAAGGGCACCGGACTGAAGTAAGGATCCCGGTTTGAGCCCCCGGCTCTCCACCTTTAGGGGGGGGTCACTTCACAAGCAGTGAAGCAGGTCTGCAGGTGTCTGTATTTCTCTGTCTTCCCCTCCTCTCTCGATTTCTCTCTCCTATCCAAAAACAACAGCAATGACAATAAATACAGCAACAAGGGCAACAAAAATTGGGGGAAATGGCCTCCAGGAGCAGTGGATTCGTAGTGCAGGCACCGAGACCCAGTGATAACCCTGGAGGCAAAAAAAAAAAAAGGGGGAGGGGGAGGGGCAGGCCATAGTCAGGGGAAAGTGGTGGAGCAGGGCTGCAGGTATCTGTCTGTCTCTATTATCCCCTTCCTTCTCAACTTCTGTCTCTATCTAATAATAAATAAAAATATTTAAAAATAAAAAGGGGGTGGTGGCAACTAGGGAGGAGGTCCGGTGGGTACAGGGCAGGACTTACAAGTATGAGGTTCTGAATTCACTCCCCAGTATCCTATATGCCAGAGCCTTGCTCTGATTCTCTTTAAAACTTGGGGTGGAAAGGGAAATACAGAGATGTGACACTCTCCGCACTCTGCTGCTTAGCATTTATCCTATAGTCTGTAACGATCTGTATTATTGGGAGCCGGGCGGTAGCAAAGCGGGTTAAGCGCAGGTGGCGCTAAGCGCAAGGACCGGCATGAGGATCCCGGTTTGAGCCCCCGCTCCCCACCTGCAGGGGAGTCGCTTCACAGGTGGTGAAGCAGATCTGCAGGTGTCAGTCTTTCCCTCCTCCTGTCTTCCCCTCCTGTCTCCATTTCTCTCTGTCCTATCCAACAACGATGACATCAACTACAACAATAAAAAGACAAGGGCAACAAAAGGGAAGATAAATAAATAACAATTACCAAAAAAAAAAAAAGAAAAAAAACTATCTGTATTATTTAATTCCACTTCATTGTCCTCTCTGGTCTTGTGAACTTTCTGGTGGGGCGTCTAGAACGGAAGCCAGTGTCTGGGACAGAGAGCGAGCGGGAGAGGGTGGAGACGAAAATCTTAAATTGGGCATCAGAGGGCGGCTCTTCGTGCGAGTCGGGGGTGTGCGGGTTCTGGCCAGAGAGGG
Source organism: Erinaceus europaeus (assembly GCF_950295315.1). Taxonomy (NCBI): domain Eukaryota; kingdom Metazoa; phylum Chordata; class Mammalia; order Eulipotyphla; family Erinaceidae; genus Erinaceus; species Erinaceus europaeus. Next base: position 70,161,588 of record NC_080173.1, read on the forward strand.
GCGCTGTGGTCGCGGTTGGAGCAGGTCTGGCCCACGTGGTCTCCGCCCCAACCGCCGCGCGCGGCCAGCAGGTGGCGCCGCAGGACAGGTGTCCTGAAACCTGGAAGCCGGAAGCGACAAAGCGGCAAAGCGGAGCGGCGCTACCGGGGTGGGCGGCCGGGCACTCGAGAGCCCGCGGCGGCTGTGCCCTTCACGCCGCTGCCCGCACTTTTCCAGAAAGGGGCGCCGAAGGGCGTCTGGTTGGGGCCCCACGGATGCCCACAGCAGGAGCAGCCCCGAGCCCAGCGCCGCCCCGGGCCCACGGGGAACATGGGCGTACTGAGAGCCGGGCTGTGCCCGGGCCTCTCCCAGGACATGGTCCAGCTTCTACGGAGCCGCGGGATCCGGACAGGTGGCCGCGTGCGCGCGCACTGCTGGGCCAGTACCGCTGCCCGCTTTCCCCGGGAGGGGGCCGCACCCCACCCCGCCCCGCCTGGGCCGCACCCCCCCCCACCCCCCAGGGCTGGGCAGGGTGGGAGCCGGCGAGCCGAAACTCTGCTGGCGCCTATCACAGAGCTCCCCTGGCCTGCCCGCTCTGCGGAAGCTTCGTGACCCGGTTTTACAGAGGAGGCGGCGCCCAGTGTAGGAGGCCGGGCCTCCCTCCCTGCCCTTCAACTGCACGTGTTGTGTTTTGTCAGTGGTGGACCTGGTTTCTGCAGACCTGGAGGAGGTAGCGCAGGCCTGTGGCCTGTCCTATAAGGTGAGCGGCCGCCTCCACGCTGCACTCCTGGGCTAAGTGCTCTCCTGAGGCCAGGGAGTAAAAGCTGGGGCGGGCGGGGGTGGAGGCCCGGAGGGGTGGGGTGCAGGGGAGGAATGAGACAGTGTCTCGCCTGCTCCACCATTGCGGAACACTAGGGCTGTTTCGGGTTCAAGTGCCCCGGGCGGACCCTAGTGACTCTCTACCCCACCCCCTTCTCAGGCCCTGGTTGCTCTGAGGCGGGTACTGCTGGCTCAGTTCTCATCTTTCCCCTTCAATGGCGCCGATCTCTACGACGAACTGAAGAGCTCCACTGCCATCCTGTCCACCGGCCTTGGGAGGTTTGTGTGTGTAGTCGGGAAAGAAATGAGAGGCAGGAGTTGTGGCCGCCTCCAGCTCAGCTGTTGATGTTTGAATCTAGAGAGAGCAGCCAGCATGGGTGGCCCGCCAGGAGTTCTGAGTTTGTTTTACTCTGTAGCAGTGTTTCCCAACCTTGGCCCAGAATTTTCAATTATATGGGGGTGGGGGTGGGTACTGGCCTGTACCTTGTAGGACGATTGGCAGCATCTCTGACCGCTACTCACTAAAGGCCAGTAACATTACCCCTCACCCTATTGTGACATGACCCCCTGGGGCAGAACCTGTCCCAGAACACAGCATACTGTTACTGTTCAGCAGATCTCTAGCCCTGCCTCCCATTTCACTTAATGGGAAAGGAGGGGAACGGGTGGTGGTACACTTAGTAGAGCACACACATTACCATGCACAAGGACCCAGGTTCAAGCACCCCCTCACCTGCGGGGGTACGTGGTGGGGGAGGAGCTTCATGAGCAGTGAAGCAAGTGCTGTAGGTGTCAGTCTCCCCCTCTCAATCTCTTCCTCTACCAAAATGAAAAAAAAATGACTGCTGGAAATGGTGGATTCGTTGTGCAGGCACCGAGCCCCAAGTATAACCCCCTGGTGACAATTACAAAAAAAAAAAAAAGGCCAAAGAGATGTCTCTTTGGCCTGTTTTTTGTGTGTATGTCTTGCCAGTAGCACAGCCCAAGTCTGAGTCCTAGCACCACATGGGAGGTATTATCACGTGGGAAAGCTGTGTACTGCTGTAGCCTCTCTCTCTCTCCCTCTCTCTCTCTCTGAATGGAAATCCACTGTGAATGGAAAAGTCTCTAATAAATTTCGCTAGGAGCAGTGATTTTGTGCATGGATGGGGTAAAGTAAAAATCAATGGGGCAAAAGAGAAAATGGAAGGATTACAATGTACCGAGTGCCTACCATGTGCCACCACAAACTAGGAACCTCTTCATTGACCCTACCAGTAGTGTCGATTGATCTCATTTGAGTTTAGCTCAGGAGGAGCATGTGGCAGAAAAGGAGCCCAGACCCCAGAGTACTGGATCTCCAGGAACTTGGTTTATTCCTCACAGTGTGCAGTGAGTAAGAGGGGCCAGAGAGCTTCCTAAAGGCCATGTTGGTACTTTCCACCAAATTATTTGGAAAGGGAAAGACTTGGAAGATGACAGGTAGTTTCTGGCCAAGGCACTCTGACCTCTTTCCTGGCCTATCTGAACAGAATTTGATGAAAGAACTCTACCACCACAAAGGTCTCTGCATTAGCCTGGCTTGTACTGTTGCCATAAAGTGTCCCTTTGCCAAGGTTCACACAGCACAACACGGTGCTTGCTTCTCTGGGGCTTGAGTCTAACCTGCATCAAACACTGAGTACCTACTGGGTACTGCACAGTGTGAGGTTGCTCCGGTGTCCTTCCCTGAGGACCCCTTTGGGTGCCAGGTTCATGCTGATGGTATAGGTATGAGTGAGGCAGGGCTCCTGCTTTGTGGTGTGGGGACTAGGTGGGAGAGACAAGAACAGGTGAACACCAGAAGTGTAAGCATAAAGACAGAGTGGTTAATAGGAAGCAGACTTGGCCTTTGCGTTCGGGCAGCTTATAAAACCAGCATACTCTAGGAAGCTTTAGGGAACAATCATGTGGTAAACTGGCAGGATGGCAGCCGCAGTGGGTTACTGCAGGGGAGAGCAGAGTACTCCCGGAAAGCTCTGTGAAGGAGGCAGGCCTCGGGCACTGAAGAGTACAGATAGGTTTACAGTGAGTACTTATCAAGAATCAGCACTGATTCTTGGTACCACTTCATGGTACATGGTTACATATATTTGTCACCAATGAGCACGGTGTGACTAAAGTATAGGGAGGTAATGAGGTGATTTGCTCAATATTGAATAGGTAGGGCCTAGGAGATAGCTCACCCAGTAGAGTGTAACTCTTTTTTTAATTTTTTTTTCTTTTTATTTATTTTCCCTTTTGTTGCCCTTTTTGTTGTTGTTGTTGTTGTTGTAGTTATTGATGTCGTTGTTAGGACAGAGAAATGGAGAAAGGAGGGGAAGACAGAGAGGGAGAGAAAGATAGACACCTGCAGACCTGCTTCACTGCCTGTGAAGCGACTCACCTGCTGGTGGGGAGCTGGGGGTGCAAACTGGGATCCTTAAGCCGGTCCTTGTGCCACGTGCACTTAACCCGCTCTGCTACCGCCCGACTCCCTAGACTGGATTCTTTACCCTGTGCAAGGACTCAGGTTTGAGCCTCTGATCACCACATAGGAGCATCTGCATCAGAAAAGCTTCACAAGCAATGGAGCAGTGCTGTGGCATCTTTTCTTTTCTCTCTCACTTTTTTTTTTCCTCGTTGAGTCTAACCCTCTATTTAAAGAAAAGTGGCCAGGAATGGTAGAAGCCAGGAAAGGTGGCCAAAAAAAAAAAAAGGATTGAGCAGAGCAGGTCATATTTGATCAACCAGACATTGGAAATCATGGCTGTTACATTCCTTATGAACTTCACTCATGAGGGGTAAGTGGTGGCCTATTTGGTAGAGCACACAGATTACCCTGCCCAGGGACTCAGATTCAAGCCCCCACGCCCCACCTGTAGAGGAGAAGCATCGTCTACAGTGAAGGAGTGCTGATGCTGTGTCTCTTTCTCCCTCTCTAACTCACTTCCTTCTCCTTTTCTGTCTCTACTAAAAAGAAAAACAACTGGCCTCCGGGAGTTGTGGATTCATCATGCAGGCACGGAGCCCCAGTGATGACCCTGGTGACAGTGAAAAGACATAGAAGAGGAGGAGGAAGAAGGAGAAGAGGGAGAGGCAGGGGGAGGAGAAGGAGGAGGAGAAAAAGACCATGACCACCACTCTTTTAAAAAAATATTTATTTATTTATTTATTTATTTATTCCCTTTTGTTGCCCTTGTTGAAGTTATTATTGCTGTTATTGATGTTGTCGTTGTTGGATAGGACAGAGAAGTGGAGAGAGGAGGGGAAGACAGAGAAGAGGAGAGAAAGATAGACACCTGCAGACCTACTTCACTGCCTATGAAGCGACTCCCCTGCAGGTGGGGAGCCGGGGCTCGAACCTGGATCTTTATGCCGGTCCTTGCACTTTGCACCACATGAGCTTAAGCCACTGCTTAAGCCCGACTCCTGACCACCACTCTTAACTGGAAGACCTGCCTGGAAAGACACCGCCTTGTGACAGTAAGAGCTGTAGCCATTGGGGTATAGATGTGTGAGATGTGTGGGGTGAATGGGGCTGGAAGGAGCGAGGCCAGGGGAGAGCTATGCCAGTGTTGGTGGGAGATGTTACGTCTTCCAGCTAGTGGAGACATAACAAGCTATACAAACTGGTGGGGTGTAGGCAAAGGTAGTGGGAGTCGGGGGGTAGCACATTAGGTTAAGCACAGGTGGCACAAAGCGCAAGGACCAGTGTAAGAATCCCAGTTCCAGCCCCCAGCTCCCCACCTGCAGGGGAGTCGTCTACAGGTGTCTATCTTTCTCTCCCTTTTTCTTTTTCTTTTTTTTATTTTTTTTAAAGATTTTATTTATTTATTGATGAGAAAGATAGGAGAGAGAGAAAGAACCAGACATCACTCCGGTACATGTGCTGCCAGGGATCGAACTCAAGACCTCATGCTTGAGAGTCCAATGCGCTACCTCCCGGACCACTCTCTCCCTTTTTCTACCACCCATCCCTTCTCAATTTCTCTCTGTCCTATTCAACAGTGACAGCAATAACAACAATAAACAAGAGCAAGAAAAAATTAATAATAATAGAAGAAAAAGAAAAAGATGACTCACTAGATTTCTAGACGTCTTCACAGTGTTGATGGACAAGTTCAATGAATATAACTTTTTTTTTTAACCAAAGCACTGCTCAGCTCTGATTTACTATAGAGCTGGGATTGAGCCTGTGGTCACAGAGGGCTCAGGCATGCAAATTTAGCACTCTAACAGGATAACTACATCTTAGCTACATACTTTTTTTTTTTCTCTGCGGCTTGGTGCCTACACAATCACTTGCTCCTGTGGCCTTGTTTTTATTTTCTGATTTTTTTTACACACCCAAACTCTTTAATTTATTTATTTTGCCTTTTGTTGCCCTTGTTTTTCATTGTTGTAGTTATTGTTATTGATGTCGTCATTGTTGGATGGGACAGAGAGAAATGGAGAGAGGAGAGGAAGACAGAAAGGGAGAGAGAAAGACACCTGCAGACCTGCTTTACTACCTGTGAAACAACCCCCCTTCAGGTGGGGATATTTTCTAATTTTTTTTGGATAGGACAGAAAAATTGTGAGGGGAGGGGGAAGATAGAGTGATAGAGAAAGATAGACACCTGCAGACTTGCTTCACCGTTTGTGAGGAGACCTCCTACAGGGGGGGATCCTTGCACCAGTCTTGTGCTTCGCACGCACTATGTGGACTTAACTCAGTGCACTACTACCCAGTCCCCTGCAACATACTTCTTTTCAAAAGATTTTTCTCCGCATCTGCAGGGGGAAAGCTTCATGAGTGGTGGAGCAGGGGGCTGCAGGTGTCTGTCTCTCTTCCTCTCTATCTCCCCTCCTTTCTCAGTTTCTCTCTGTCCTGTCCAATAAAATGGAAAAAATGGCCGCCAGGAGCACTGGATTCTTACTGTAGGCACTGAGCCCCAGTGATAACCCTGGAGGCAAAAAAAAAAGGCAAAATTTTTTTCTAGTGATTTTTTTTTTTTTTAACTTAAAGATTAATGAGAGGGAGACCCAGAGCATCACTCTGGCATACGGACTCCATGCTCAAAAGTCCAGCAATTCATCCATTGCATTACCTCCAGACTTTTTTTTTTTTTTCTAATGATGATATAGAGAATCACTAGTCCAGTCTAATGGTTTTCAGACTTGAACTCACTAACCAGATCACCTGGATGTCTTACTGAAACTCGATATGGTATATTGCCAGTCTCTGATTGGGGTAGGACCAGAGAATTTGCATATCTAACCAGTTCCCAGCTGGTGTTGATTCTGGTATGAGGACAACAGAGAGAACCACTGCTGTCCTGGTACTCGGGGTCCTCTGATCACAGAAGGAGAAATGGAATCCAGGACTTGGTGTTTATTAAATGGAGATGAGGGAGCATCATTGTCTGAAGAACTACAGGCCTAGAGTAGTAACTACAGTGATTTGACCTGTGCTTGTAACCATGAAGTTTCTGGAAGTGAAAAAGAAGGTGCTTAGTAAGATGCGGCTTGAAAAAGGAAAGGAAGAATGCAAAGAATATGCAAAGGGTCACAGGAGATCTTTAAGAACCATTTCAGGGACTGAAGCCCGTGATGATGACTGCAATGTAGGAAAGGTAAGGGTGTGTGTGTGTGTGTGTGTGTGTGTGTGTGTGTGTGTGTGTATGGGTGTGTGTGTGTGTGTGTGTGTGTGTGTTCTGAATACAGAGGCATTGGTATAGGCTATAATGGAGGAGGAACTTAAGCCTACAGGTTGTGGAGTGTGGGTGGTGAGCTGTCTCATGGTGTAGGGCTATAATCTGGATGAGGATTGGCCTAGTTGGCGAAATCTTGTGTATATCCTAAGGCTTCCATTGTAAGGTAAGGGTGTGTGTGTGTGTGTGTGTGTGTGTGTAAATAGAACTAAATAGAACCATTGTATCATTATTTCTCTTGGAGCATTTATTATGTGACAGGCACTGTGCCAGTGCTGGGAATGTGATAGAATTTTGCCCAGGGCACTCTGGGCCAGATGAGGAAGGCAGACAAAAACAAGCAAAATGAAAAATAATTGTAAACACCTAGAACTAACGAGTGAGTTTAACAAGGTCATAGGATAATAAGATCAACACATAAAAGTTAATCGCATTTCTCACAGTGAACATGAGGAAAAAAATTAGGAATGTAATACCATTTACAGTTACTCCAAAGAAAATGAAATATTTCAGTATAAATTGAGCAAAGCACATATAGGATTCATCTGCTGAGAAAAAAAAAGTTCTGATGAATCAAAGGCGACCTGAAGATTTTAGTTTTTCCCAAACTAATCTGTAGACTTAATGCAGTTTCTACCAAATTGCAACAGAATTTTTTTTTTAAAAAAAATTTACTTTATTACTTATGAGAAAGTGTTGCACATGAGACAGACATAAACTAGAGTACCACGCTTGTAGATGGCAGTGCTGGGGTTTAAACTGGGAACCTCTGGCATGCAAGTCTGATGCTCTACCAGTGGAGCCATCTCCCCTGATTCTACAGTGGAATTTTTTTTTCTTTTTAGAAGTAGGCTTAGTCTAGGAAGTCGAATGGTAGTGTAGCGGGTTAAGCGCAGGTGGTACAAAGTGCAAGGACCGGTATAAGGATCCAGGTTCGAGCCCCTGGCTCCCTACCTGCAGGGGAGTCACTTCACAAGTGGTAAAGCAGGTCTGCAGGTGTCTGTCTTTCTCTCCCCCTCTCTGTCTTCCCCTCCTCTCTCCACTTCTCTCTGTCCTATCCAACAACAACGACATCAATAATAATAATAACTAGACCAATAAAACAAGGGAATAAATAAATATTAAAAAAAGAAATGGACTTAGTCTGAAAAGTTACATAGGAAAGCCAGTGACCTAGAACAACTAAAATAATTTTGAAAAAAGAATAAAGTTGGAGGAATCACTTTACCACATATTAAGTTTTAATACTTAGATACAATATTAAAGACAAGCATGGTATTGATGAAAGGATAAACACAGAAATTAGTGAACCATACTAGAGAACCCTAAAAAAAAGACGCACATGACTATGTCAAGCTGATGATTGGCAAAGGAGCAAAAAGCATTGTAGCTGAGAAGGGATAGAGCCTTTGAACAAATGGTGCTGGAGGCATTGAACATCATAGATAGTACATAAAGAAGTCTAAGCCTCAGCTTCATAAGCTATACAAAACTTAAAAATGGATCATCTGTATATAAAAATGTAAAATTAACAAGCTTTTAGAACAAAATTGTTTCACCAAAAGTATGATCATTTTTTAAGATAAAAATTTAATCAAATGGGACTGGGCAGTGGCACATTTGGTTAAGCACACATACTATCAAACATAAGGACCTGGGTGTGAACCCCCACTCCCACCTGCAGGAAGGATGCTTCACAAGTTGTGAAGCAGATCTGCAGGTGTCTATCTTTATCTCCTTCTCTCTGTCTCCCCTTCTCAATTTCTTTCTTGTCCTATCTAATAAAAATTAGGAAGGAAAAAAAAAGCTGCTGCTGATGGCACTGAGCAATTGTTAAATAAGTAATCAAAACCATAAATTAGTCAAGGGCCAGGGAGGCGGTTTAGTAGTAAAGCATGTGTATTGCGTGCATAAGGCCCTTGTTTTGATCCCTAGCACTGCATATGCCAGAGTGGTGCTCAATTTTTTTCTCTCACACAAAAAGTGTAGTAATTTTAAAATAAGCTTGCACACCAATGTTCCTAACTGTTTTATTCAGAGTCACTCCAAACCGGGAACAACCAAATGGTCTTCAGGTAGTGAATTGTTAGGCAAACTGACATATCTATACCATGGGATACTACTCTGTGGTAAAACAAACAAACGGTGATGTCACACCCGATTAAGTGCACATAGCACTAAGCACAAGGACCGGAGTTCAAGCCCCTGGTTCCCCACCTGCAGGGGGGACAAACTTCACAAGTGCTGAAATAGTGCTGCAGGTGTCTCTCTCTCTCTGTCTCCACCTTCCCACTCATTTTCTCTCTGTCACTGTCCAAAATAAGGAAGTAAATAAAAACAAACAAATGTCGATATACACTACTTAGATGAGTTTCAAGGGAAGGCTGAACTGACCTTCAGTCCCAGCCTGTGTCTAGCAGTACTGATACAGCCATGGTAGAGATGCAGAGTAGGTTAGCGGTTGCCAGGGACTTGAAGTTGCTAAGAGGGGTATAGTTGTGCAAAAGGTAGTACAAGGGAACTTAATGGCAATGAAAATGTCCTCTTGGGTGGAGGGTAGATAGCATAATGGTTATGCAAAAGACTCTCATGCCTGAGGCTCCAAAGTCCCAAGTTCAATCCCCGCACCACCATAAGGCAGAGCTGAACAGTTCTCTGGTTAAAGAAAGAAAGAAAGAAAGAAAGAAAGAAAGAAAGAAAGAAAGAAAGAAAATGTCATCTTTCTTGATTGTGGTGGTTATATAAACCTACATGGGTGATAGAATGCACAGAGCTTTACAGACCAGCACATGTATAAACTCTGCTTCACACCAGTGTCAACTTGCAATATGCACTCTAGTAAAACACTTATTTGTAGTGCAGATGGTGCCATTAGAGGAAACTACAGTACACAGACCTCCCTGTACTTAAAACAAAAGATTTTTTGAGGGTCAGGCGGTAGTGCAGTAGGTTAAGTGCACATGGTGCAAAGCTCAAGGCCTGGCGTAAGGATCCTGGTTCATCCCCCGGCTCCCCACCTGCAGGGGGGTCACTTCACAATTGATGAAGCAAGTCTGCAGGTGTCTTATCTTTCTCTCCCCCTCTGATTCCCCTCCTGTTTCGATCTCTCTGTCCTATCCAACAACAATATCAGTGGCAACAATAACAACAACAAGGGCAACAAAATGGGGAAAAATGGCTTCCAGGAACAGTGGATTCATTATGCAGGCACCAAGCCCCAGCAATAACCCTGGAGGAAAGAAAAGAAAAAGATTTTTTGAAACTTCCTGATTCTATAGTTATTTCAAAGTTAAAAAAAAAAAAAAAAAGGGAGTCAGGAGTAGCTCAGCGGGTTAAGCGGATGTGGCGCAAAGCAACCGGCGTAAGGATCCTGGTTTGAGCCCCCGGCTCCCCACCTGCAGGGGAGTCACTTCACAGGCGGTGAAGCAGGTCTGCAGGTGTCTATTTTTCTCTCCCCCTCTCTGTCTTCCCCTCCTCTCTCCATTTCTTTCTGTCCTATCCAACAACGACATTAATAACAACAACAGCAATCACTACCAACAATAAAACAAGGGCAACAAAAGGAAATAAATATTTTTTTAAAAGTTATTGGAAATGCTGTCAAGGAAACCACAAAGGGCTGGAAGGATTTTTTCCCCCCTTAATTGCCACCAGTTATTTGTAGGGCTCGGTGCCTGCATGACAAATCTACTATTCCTGGCTACCATTTTTTTTCCTTTATTTGATAACACAGAGAGACATTGATAGGGGAGGGGGAGGGGGAGATAGAGAGGGAAAAAGAGACCTGCAGACCTACATCACTACTCATGAAGCTTCTCTGTAGGTGGGGAGTGGGGCTTGAACCCAGGTCTTTTTCCATGGTAGCATGTGTGCTTTACCCTGGCCCTTCTTATTTCTTCCTCTGCTCATTTCCCCTTAGTCCTCTGGATTGATTCTCTTTTCTCCTCTTCTCCCATCAGCCTGGACAAACTTCTTGATGCTGGCCTCTATACTGGAGAAATGACTGAATTTGTAGGAGGCCCAGGTAGTGGCAAAACCCAGGTATACATGTGGCAGTAGCCAGGAGGTTTGGGAAAGTGTTGGGCCTCTGAGGGAGTTTATGAGCAGTGTGGAATGGGACTTGCTCTTGGTTCTTTCAATTTGCTGGGCTTTGAGTAAGATTTGGTGGGGGAGTTCACATTCTGGGCCCACTTTGAAGGCTCAGGTTTACCTCAATAAGCCACCTCTCTTCAGGTATGTCTTTGTGTGGCTGCAAACGTGGCCTGTGGTCTGCAGCAGAATGTTCTCTATGTTGACTCTAATGGAGGGCTGACAGCCTCCCGCCTCCTCCAGCTACTTCAAGCCAGAACTCCTGATGAAGAGACACAGGTAGGAAGGCTGGGTTTCTTAAAGGTTCTGACACAGAAAGAACATTGTCCCTTGCCTTGCAATACTTTTGGCCATTTGGATGAATAGTCATTTCTGGCTTTGAAATTTGCTCTTCTATTACCACTTCCTGTATTCTTCAAGCCTTCCCAGTTATCATAACAACTTGGAGGCTCTCCACACATTTTTCCAGGAAACTCTTGTCACATGCCTTTATTCAGGGCTGTTAAATGCCCAGCATCTGTGTTTTTGCCCTATTTGTTGCCTCAGGAAGACATCACTAATCAGCCCTATAGCTTTTTCCAGAGTTATTATTTATTTATTTATTTATTTATTTATTTTTGCCAGAGCACTGCTCAGTTCTGGCCTATGGTGGGATTGAATCTGGGAGGTTCAGGCATACATTGAGTTATTTTTTCTTTAAATGATATATGCATATGTGTGCATATATGATACATAACATATACATACATATATTTTTACTATGTGCACTTAACCTGGCGTGTCACTTTCTGGCCCCCATATACATATATTTATATTCTAGTTCCTGAACAAGAAAGGGAGGCCAGAGGGCTTGGGAGATAGCATAATCGTTATGCAAAAAGTCTTTCATGGGTGGGGCCGGGTGGTGGCACACTTGGTTGAGCACACATGTTACAATGTGCAAGAAGCTGGGTTTGAGCTCTCATTCCCACCTTCAGGGGGAAAGCTTTGCAAATGGTGAAGTAGTGCTGCAGGTGTCTCTCTCTATCATCCCTTTCCTCTCAGTTTCTGGCTGTCTCTATCCAATAAATAAATGATGATAATAATAATAATAATAAAGGTTTTCATGCCTACGGTGCCAAAGGTCTGAGGTTCAATCTCCAGCACCACCATAAGCCAGAGCTGAACAGTGGTCTGGTTAAAATAAGAAAATAGGCCTGGAGAGACAGCAAAATATTTATGCAAAAAGACTTTGATGCCTGAAGCACCAAAGTCTCAAGTTCAATCCCCAACACCACCATAAGCCAGAGCTGAGCAATGCTCTAGTTAAAAAAAAAAAAAGTAATAATAAAGTGAAAATAAAAAAGAAGCCAATGCAACACTCTGACATAAATGATGCCAGGGATTGAACACAAGACCTTGTGCTTATAGGTCCAGAGCTCTACCCCCTGCTAGGTTGCTTCCCACTGAGTACTTTTCTTGTTTGGTTTTACAGCTCAGCGCCCAAGTAAACATCACTGTGAGAACAGGGCCTTTAGGCAAAACCCAGTTACCCCTTCTCTGCTTTAATATCCTTCTTTTTGGTATTTGACTCCATGCTTCATCTTATCCCAAACTCTGCCTCGTCTTTCCCACCCCTTAGGCCAGAGCCCTCCAGAGGATCCAGGTCGTGCATGCGTTCGACATCTTCCAGATGCTGGCTGCGCTACAGGACTTCCGGGCCACTGTGGCTCAGCAGGTGCACCTACTTTTCTGTCCTCTCCTGCTTTACCCAGTTTGCCAGGTGCTATCTGTATGTTGTCAGGTATCCTACTACAGATTTTGTTTGGAACTACAGATGTGCAATCCAGTGAATCCAGCTGAGCTAGCCACTACCAGAGCAGAATTCCTGAGTGCTTCCTATGCCTCATTGTTCACATACCTTTTCCACACTAAATCTCTCCAGTGTAAGAATCATGTCATTCATCTCTGCAGTTTTTTTTTTTTTTTTTTAGATTTTAGTTATTTATTTCTTTATTAATGAGGAAAATGAGGAAGATAGGAAGAAAGAGAAAGAACCAGACATCACTCTGGTACATGTGCTGCCAAGGATTAAACTCAGGACCTCATGTTTGCAAATCCAATGACTTATCGACTGCACCATCTCCCAGACCACCATCTTTGCAATTCTTTACTGGGTCAATTAGGCTTACTTTCAGCTGCAAGTAATAGAGTCTATATGACAGACACTTCAAACTGAAGGACTTTTATATGCATAGGTGTCTGAAGGTTAGTAGGTCTGTAATATTGGGACACTAGGTTGGTGTGTCTGACTCTTTTTTTTTTAAAGACTTTATTTTTTTATGAGAAAGACAGGAGGAGAGAGAAAGAACCAGACATCACTCTGGTACATGTGCTGCCAGGGATCGAACTTGGGACCTCATGACTGAGAGTCCAAAGCTTTATCACTGCGCCACCTCCCAGCCCACATGACTCTCTTTTTTAAAAAATATTCCCCAACACCACCATTAGTCAGAGCTAAGTAGTGCTCTGGTAAAAAAATAAAAATAACAAATAAAATGCTTTAATAGGCAGAGAGAAGAAAGAATATTAAAAAAAAAAAAGAGTCCAGGCTCAAACCAGGATCCTTACGTAGGTCCTTGCACTTCGTGCCACGTGCGCTTCACCTGCTGCGCTACAGCCCAACTCCCAGTACAGAGATGTCTACAACACTCCTAGGTTGTATCAGGGTTTGAACCTAGACCACAATACATGGCAAGACACATATCTTACTCAGTGAACTATTTGGCACCTAGTTCTGATTTAATCCAATCTTCTCTCTTTTTTTTTTAGAGATGTGTGAGGCCAGAAAAGTTCAGTCATTGGTTGCCCTGAGGCACCTACTTATTTAAGACAAAAATTAAACATATCACATATCTCTCAACTCCTAAGCCAAGAGACTATATTCTTTATTTTAGGACAAGTAGATGGCTTATTATCTGTTTTTATATAACATATTCCCACAAACTTGATAGCATAAAACAAAACAACGCATTTATAACCTCACAGTTTCTTTGGGTCAGGAGTCTAGGCACAGGGTAATTAGATCCTCTGCTCAGGATCTTACTAAACTGTATCTAAGTTGTCAGCTGTATTGTTTGAGTTTTTTGTTTTGTTTTATTTGTTCATCACTGAAACTTTATCACTTGAAGCTGACTTTTTCAGATAGAAAGACAGAGACAGAGAGAAAGGGACCAGAGAGAGAGAGAAAGGAACCACAACACCAAAACTTCTGTTGAGGGGGGGCGGGGGGAGGCTCAAACCTGGGTCATGCCATGACAAAGCAAATACAATGTGTGTGTCTGTGTTTTAATACGTGATAAATCATGTACTTACCTGCTAGGCTATCTTTAAGGCACCTACTAGGGTATGTACTATAAGTAGGATTCTTGGTGGGTTTTTTTGTTTGTTTTTAAGATTTTTTAAATCATTAATGAGAAAGATAGGAGAGATATTTAATTCAAGATATTTAATTAATTTCTGTTTATTCATTTAAACCAGAGGATCACTGTGGCACATGGGGTCCTGGGGATCATACTTAGGACTTCATGCTTCAAAGTTCAGCGCCTTACTCACTGTGCTACTCCCAGGCCCCCAACCCATAGCTTCTTTATTCTGTCACCCATAGATAGACATTTAGGTTACTCCCATTCCTTGGCTACTGTGAATAATGCAGTTATAAATGTAGATAGTGCACAGTCTTTTTTTTTTTTTTTAATTAGGGCAAAGAGAAATTGAGAGGGAGGGGAGGGAGAGATAGAGAGGAAGAGCGACAATGAGATGAGACACCTGTAGCCCTGCTTCATCACTCATGAAACTTTCCCCCTGCAGGTGGGGACCAGTGGCTTGAAGCTGGGCCCTTGCACACTGTAATGTGAGCACTTAACCAGATGCATCACCGCCTGGCCCCAACACACAGTCTTATAAATAATACTACCTAGTCCTCTGACATATTAGTCAGAGGCAAGTCACAGGATTAAATCGTAGTGAAAGAATAGAAGTTTTTCAAAGTATTGACAACTAGAGTTGAGGCTCATAGGACAACATTAGGTCCTGGCTGAAACAGATAACCTGATAACTCTTTAGTTACAAATAAGAAAAAATCGCCATACTTTTTACCCAGAAACTTCAACCTGCTTGTCCAGAAGTGGTATGGATATTTTTTCTTTTTGTCATCACTAGGTCATTACCACTCAGGACTGATTTTTTCAGTAGGAAGCAAAGGTGGAGGTTAGAAGATAGAGAAGGAAAGACTGAAACTTCCTTTCTTTTTTTCTTTTTTAATATTTATTTATTCCCTTGCCCTTGTTTTATTGTTGTAGTTACTGATGTCATTGGTGTTGGATAGGACAGAGAGAAATGAAGAGAGGAAGGGAACAGAATGGGGGAGAGAAAGACACCTGCAGACCTGCTTCACTGCTTGTGAAGCAACTCCCCTGCAGGTGGGGAGCAGGGGGGCTCAAACCGGAATCCTTATGCTGGTCCTTGTGCTTTGCACCACCTGAGCTTAACCCACTGCAATACCACCAGGCTCCCAAAACTTCCTTTCAAATGATAGGGACCAGGCTTAAACCTGGGTTGTGAATATAACAGAGCAGGTGCACTATCCAAGTTAGCTCAAGTGAGCTATTTTTCTGGCCCTAGAGATGGTAAGGAAAGGCTAAATGATTTGTTTTAACATTGCTTTTCTGTACTTTCATCTCTTAAACTGATGACTAGACAAAATTAAGTAACTGGAAGATAAAGGAATACATGCAGGTGATGCTGAATAGCTGAGATTTGAGTAACATTAAGCAAAAAAGCTTAAAAAAAAAAGTAAGGGACTAGGTGGTGGCACACCTGGTTGAGCGCACATATTACAGTATGCTGCCGGGCTTGCGTCGCAGGATAGAGACCAGGAACTCATGGCGGAGTGATAATACAATTCTTTATTCATGTGGGAGCCCCAGAGTCGGGTATGAGCACAATGGGTTAAGCTCATGGCACCAAACCTCTGTGGCCTGCGTCCGCCTCCCTGTCTGCACACCTGCCCTCCTCCAGGTCGGGACACGGAAAGAGAGAAACCAGAAACAGAAGTGGTTTTTTATAGGATAAAAACCAGAAGTGGCAAGTCAGAAACGGAAATGGCTAGGAAAAGGGGTGGAGAAAGGAATAAGGCACTCTGGGAGCTTTCTTAGCAACTGTTGTGATGATTTCACCTGGTGGGATTAATGTTACCCTACAGGCAGGGTGGGTCTTGAGGTAGAAAGAAGATAGATCAATGGGTGGGGATCTTTCAGGCAAAACAGTTATTATGTAAGTAGGCCATACTATCAGCAATGCAGGATGGAGCAGGGGGGCTGGCTTAATGCCCGACAGTAGGCAAAGACTGGGGTTCAAATCCCAGTCCCTACCTGCAGGAGGAAAGTTTTGTGAGTGGTGAAACAATAATACAGGTCTCTCTCTTAAAAAAATTTTTTTTATTATCCTTATTTATTGGATAGAGACAGCCAGAAATAGAGAAGGGGGAGATAGGTAGAGAGACAGAGAGACACCTACAGCTCTGCTTCACTACTCACAAAACTTTCCCCTGCAGGTAGGGACTGGGCTCAAATCTGGGTCCTTGCACATTGTAGCATGTGTGCTCAACCAGGTGTACCACCTCCTGGGCCCTCTCTCCCTCTCTATCACCTCCTTCCCTCTCAATTTCTGGCTGTCTCTATTCAGTAAATAAAGATTAAAAAAGGAAAAAAGGAGGTGCTGAGCTTTAGTGCACTGGGTTAAGCAAACACAGTGCAAAGCATAAGTACCGACACAAGGATCCCAACCCTACCTGCAGTGGAGTTGCTTCACAAGCAGTAAAGCAGGTCTGCATGTGTCTGTCATTCTCTCCCCCTCTCTGTCTTCCCCTCCTCTCTCAATTTATCTCTGTCCTATCCAACAACAACAGTAGCAACAACAATAACAACAACAATGGAAAAAAGGGGAGGGCTTCTAGGAACAATAGACTCATAGTGCAGGTACTGAGCCCCAGCAATAACCCTAGAGGCAAAAAAAAGTTGTGGAAACAAAAACAACGTATGACTTGTATCTAAGAGAAGCATAGGAAGCTGGGGTTCATACAAACTAGGAGGATCCTAAGGCTAAACTGAGCCATAAATTTTGGTTTCAATAGATGGCATTAGTGCTCCTCATAAGTAAAAACTATCTATATTTGCCCTCATTTTATACATGGGAGATGAGCCCAGAGAGGAATGATATAAGAGACAATGAAAGAACGAGAAGGTGAAACTCTAGCAAGGAAAGCTAGGAATTTAGGAAGCTAGCAGGGGGCCAGGCAGTGGCACAGTTGGTTGAGCACAAGCTACAATCCTCAAGGACCCGGGGTCAAGCCCCTGGTCCCCACCAGCAGGGGAGGAGCTTCACAAGCAGTGAAGCAGGTCTGCAGGTGTCTTTCTCTTCCCTTCTCTGTCTTCCCCTCCTCTCTCCATTTCTCTCTGTCCTATCCTATAACAACAATAATGGCGGCAACAAAAGTGAATAAATAAATAAATATTTAAAAAAAAAGAAGTCACCCCAGGGAATTTAAACCCAGTGACATCACAGAGAGAGGGAGTTGGGTGGTAGCACAGCGGGTTAAGCGCAAACACGTGGCGCAAAGTGCAAGGACCAGTGTAAGGATCCCGGTTCGAGCCCCCGGCTCCCTACCTGCAGGGGGTTGCTTCACAAGCGGTGAAGCAGGTCTGCAGATGTCTGTTTCACTCTCCCCCTCTCTGTCTTTCCCTCCTCTCTCCATTTCTGTCTGTCCCTTCCAACAACGACAACATCAATAACAACAATAACTACAACAATAAAACAACAAAGGCAACAAAAGGGAATAAATAAATATTTTTTAAAAAAACAAAAAAGGCCACTGACAAAACCCCTGACTCTTGAGTTGAGATTTCTCAAATTTAGTGGCTTGAGATATGTGATCTATTGTGATTTCAAACCCTCTCTGTGTACCCAAGTCTTGTAAATGGTTACACATAGAAATGAGTTGGGAAGAAAAGACAACTGCTAAAATTCTAGGGTGCCTGGACAGCTGTATTTTGGGTGGAAGGAAGTTATGTATTGCCAATTTGTCCTGTAATGGATGTCCCTGGAAACCAACTGGTTCATGGCCATTGTTTCCACCTACTTCTCACCCCCAGGTGAGCAGTTCTTCAGGGACTGTGAAGGTGGTGATTGTGGACTCAGTCACTGCAGTGGTCTCCCCACTTCTGGGAGGTCAGCAGAGGGAAGGTGAGTGGACTCTGGTCAGAGCCCTGGGTCAGGGGATGTGATCCCACCTCCCAACTATGGAATCATGTCTGGCTCACCTGCCCATTCCTTGCTGCACTCCTCTCTTTTCTTCCTCCAGGCTTGGCCTTGATGATGCAGCTGGCCCTAGAGCTAAAGACCCTGGCCCGGGACCTTGGTGTAGCGGTGGTGGTAAGGAAGTGGGTGTAACAAGAGTCTGTCTTATCTATGAATCTGGGCTTCCCAAAAGGGGAGATAAACTTGATGTGTAGTTATAGCTGTTTTATTTCTCTTAAAAGCAGCTCTGTACCCAAATAGTGACCCTGTAGGATGGATGCTATCTAGGAAACTGGGACAGTGAAGGGTTCAGGCCACAGATAAGCAAGGGATCAGGGCTAATTTTGTGTTCTGTTTTTAGATTTATTCATTTATTTTTATGAAAAATGGAGAATGAGAGAGAAAGAAGACTGGAAAACTGCTTAGCTCTGATAGATGATGGTGCTGAGGCTCAAACCTAGGGCCTCTGGGACCTCAGGAATGCAAATGCTGTGTGTTTAGGAATAATAAGTGAACATCCATTTTTTTAAGGGTCACAGGGCACATCCATCCTTATTTCAAATTAATTTATTATGTTTTATTTGCAGGGACAGAGAGAAACTGAGGGGAGAAAGTGAGATAGAATATCTGCAGCACTGCTACACCACAAGTGAAGCTTCCCCCCTGAAGGTGGGGGTTGGGGACAAGAACCTGGGCTCTTGGGGGTCAGGTGGTAGCATGGCGGGTTAAGCGCAGTTGGCATGAACAAGGGCAAACAACAAAGGCGGCAGTCGGGCTATAGCGCAGTGGGTTAAGCACAGGTGGCGCAAAGCACAAGGTCGGCATAAGGATCCCGGTTCGAGCCCCTGGCTCCCCACCTGCAGGGGAGTCGCTTCACAAGCGGTGAAGCAGGTCTGCAGGTGTCTGTCTTTCTCTGCCCCTCTCTGTCTTCCCCTCCTCTCTCCATTTCTCTCTGTCCTATCTAACAACGACGACATCAATAACAATAATAACTACAACAACAATGAAAAACAACAAGGACAACAAAAGAGAAAATAAATAAAAATATTAAAAAAATTTTAAAAACAAACAAAGGCAACAAAGGGGGAAAAAAACATACTTAAAAAAAAAAAGAACCTGAGGTCTTGCACATTGTAGCATGTACATTCAGTCAGGTGTGCCACTGCCCACCCCACTGAATATCCTTATAACTAATCTTTCTTCATATGTCAAATTATTTCTCATATGCATTTATTTTTTTAATTTTTTAATATTTATTCCCTTTTGTTGCCCTTGTTTTATTGTTGTAGTTATTATTGTTGTTGTTATTGATGTTGTTGTTGTTGGATAGGACAGAGAGAAAGGGAGAGAGGAGGAGAAGACAGAGGAGGAGAGAAAGATAGACACCTACAGACCTGCTTCACCGCCTGTGAAGTGACTCCCCTGCAGGTGGGGAGCCGGGGACTCGAACCGGGATCCTTAACGCCAGTTTGTGCTTTGCGCCAACTGCACCTAACCCTACTGCACTACCACCCGACTCCCATGTATTTGTTTTTTATTTACTGGATAGAGAGGGGAAGATATTGAGGAAGGGACAGAGAGAGACACCTGTACCCCTGCTTTACCACTTGAAAACTTTCTTCCTTCACATTGTATCTGGAGGCTTGAACCTGGATCCTTATGTGTAGGATACTCAGCTCCTAGGTCCACATTATTTCTTTTTTTTAAAAAAATGCTTATTTTTATTATTGCATAGAGACAGAAATTGAGAGGAGAGCAAAAGAGAGGGAAAGAGACAGACACCTGCAGCCCTGCTTCACCACTTGGGAAGCTTTCTCCTTGCAGATGGGAACCAGGGGCTTGAACCTGGATCCTTACACACTGAAATGTGTGTGCTTAACCAGGTGAGCCACTGCCTGGCCCCTCACATTATTTCTTTAAACTCCTGAAAATATAACAACTGAGTTGGTAATGCTTTTATTTTAAATGTTTAAATATGACATTGTATGGCCTAGGAGGTGGCACAGTGGATGAAGCAGTGGACTTTCAAGCATAAGCTCCCAAGTTCAATCCCCAGCAGTGCTTGTGCCAGAGTGATGCTCTGGTGTTCTGAGTTGGTTGAGCACAAGCTACAACCCTCAAGGACCTGGGGTCAAGTCCCCGGCTCCCCACCTGCAGGGGAGTTGCTTCACAAGCAGTGAAGCGGGTCTGAGGGTGTCTATCTTTCTCTCTCCCTCTCTGTATCCCCCCCCCATTTCTCTCTGTCCTATCCAACAACAACGGCGTCAATAACAAGAACAATAATAACTACAGCAACAATAAAAAACAACAAGGGCAACAAAAGGGAAATATATATATGAAAGCAACAAAGATAAAACAGGTGGAACTCCATGGATGGTGGAGCATCCTCTACGTCTTTCTCACAAAAACAAAAGTTGAGACAGGGAGATAACGCAATTGTAGAATGCATACTTTGCAAGTGTGAGGCCCTGGGTTGACTCACCAGCATCACTGGTGAGATAAAATTGGGCCGTAGAGGAGGTAGCTTACTAGGGAAGGTGCATACCTTGCTAATCAAGTGGCCCAGGTTCAAGCCCCAGCATCATGGGAGTTGCTATGGCACCAGAGGAGGCTCTGATATTGTGATGTATCTTTCTGAATAAAAAATCAGCCTGGAGCAGTGAAGTCGTATATGCATGAGGGTCCAGCTCTGCCAAAAAAATAAAGAAATAAAATAGATAGGACATTGCTAGATTTCCAGGAAGGTTGGCTATATTAATTTGTGCATCCATGGACAATGAAAGAGGATCTGTTTTCCTATTCTCTGGTTCTTAAAGTGGATCCCAAGACCCATATTCCCCTAGTTTAGGATGTATGTAATCACCCTGTCTGTGCCAGGCTTTGCCTTAAGCAGTGGAAATTTGATGATGAACTAATCACAGCTCCTCCTCTGGGGACGGGCGGACTTTATCAGAGACTGCTGAGACTCACATTGCTTCCCCATGACTAGCCTGGGCAGATTAGAGCTGGCTGACTAGAGCAGGATCCCTCTTTTACCATCCTCCACATCCTCCCCACTCCCAGTATACACAGACACTGTCCTCTATACAAAGGGCTAGGTAGGCAAGGTCTCAGGAGGCCTGTCTGCTGAACTGGGAGTGTAGAAGGCCCTCAGGAAAGTGCTGCCAACACTGCTTATTAACAGTCACATGCTCTATCACCATCTGACTGGTGTCAAATCTGAGCCATTGTTGTTCAGTGGATAGAGATGGGCATAGTGAGAAGCTCAGAGTTCTGTTTTCAGGCCTCCTGCTGATAAGTTAAAGAACCCTGGGAGAATCATTTTTCAGTGGTAGGCCTCAGTTTTCTCATCTGTTTAATGAAGTAGGAGACCTATTCTGTTAAGTTATCTATGTTAATATTATGGATCTACAAATCTCTGGCTTTTCCCTTTTTAAAAATATTTATTTCATGAGAGAGAGACTGAGCCAGAATCCCTTATACTGGGAGCCTCAGTCTTACAAGTCTCATGCTTTACCATTGAACTATTTTCCCAATTTCTCTTTGGCTCTTTCACTGTAGGTGACTAATCACGTGACCAGAGACAGGGACAGCGGAAAGCTTAAACCTGCCCTTGGACTTTCCTGGAGCTTTGTGCCCAGCACTCGGATTCTCCTAGATCTTGGCGAAGGGACAGGAGCATCAGGCAGTTGGCGCTCTGCATGTCTGACCAAATCTCCCCGTCTGGTGAGCTGGCCCCTGGGGAAAGCTGGGAGTCTCAACCCAGATGTCTCAGTTCTTGGATGCTGAGACCCTGTGACATCTTACTGGGTTGCTTAACTAAAAAACTTAGACTTCTCTCATTTTTCCAGCCAATAGGTTCCCAGGAGATGGTGGACTTTGAGAGCTGGGGGGCTCCAGAACAGAGCCCAACATTATAGGGAGACCCAGTATGACTGTACTGTCAATAGAAATGGGAGAAGCATGGAGTCTTTTCTGTTCCCTGCCACTCAGCACTTAGGGTGGCAATAGAAGTTCTCAGGCTGAGAAGAAATGACATCTTGGTTTCCTCAGCAACTCTCTCTGAAACTGCAAGCCAGAGAGGATATTGTGGTGGAGACACCAAGACGTTCATAATGATTGATGCCTTTGTTTCTACTACACATTTCCAGTGGGAGCCAAGTTCACCCTGGCTTGATGTATGTCTGGAGAAATCTTTAGAGACTACATGGGTGACTACATGGGTGACTATAGGCACCATCATGTCTGTGGTCCATCCTAGCCCAGTGGCGGAGCCATGAAGTCTTGAACTTTCTTTTGCTTGTCTTTTTTGTTAATGTTGCCTCTGTTTTTCCATCTGTAAAATAGGGTTGCCTTTCCCTTAGCTGTCTCTGAACTGCTGGCTGGAACTTTATACATGCAAAATTCTTCATCTGTTTCCTACCTTAAAAATATAAGAAATTTTCCTGAACCCCACTGTCACCTGATTTCTCCTCAGAGGTTGTTTTTAACCCTCTCCCCCACCACTATGGGTCCCCAAAGTGGTTATTCCTCTTGCTGATTTGGTTTCACACACCTGCAGGCATCACCATGGCTAGGTGAGAATGTGAGCTCACTACAGTCCCAGGGATATAATTTACAGGAAATGACCTGCTAGTGGGGAATCCAGCTACTTGTTTAATATGCATGGTGCTCCGTGGGGCCCCACTACAGGATAGAGTAACCAAGGGTGCTGAACCATGGCCTCGTCCATAAACAGATAGTGTAGAATTTGCACAGTAAATAGAGCCAGCTGGGAAAATTGATGCTGACGTAAATAATACATGGCAAATGTAGTCCTTTATGCAGAAACTCATTGCTGGTGGCTCTGAGGTACAATATAATTACTCCTCTCTTCCTGCCAGCTGTACTACAGCCTAGTGCCCATGTGTACGAAATCACCTCACTGTCTCTTAGCAGCAATGCACCCATCCATTTGTCTGAGAGCTGTAACCCTGGCGAGAGGCATGGAGGACACCAGGGAAGGGAAATAAAGGCAAAAAAAAGAAATGAGCAGGATTGTTTATTGATCACTTTTTTTTTTTTAAAGGGAGGTGGCCTCTCGGGTAGAGAGCCTGTTGTGTAATTAATTAGTTATCTCAGCTGCAGGAAAGGGGTCACAGTTACAGGAGGAAGATTATATTTAGTGATGACAAAGGCAACAAGGATAGAAAAGCAAGAAGCACAGAGGATTAAGAAAGAGCAGCAAACTGGCCTGACGGTATGTAGGTGCCTGAGTGAGGATCGGGTTGGTGAGCCTGAGACTAGGGTATACTGACATTGCTGCTTTCACAGAAGACCCACAGGAGCAATTAATCTTCCTCTGACCATGGGTGGGTGACAGTTTCAGTTGGTAGGAAGCAATACCTTATGCTAAGGAGTAGGACATAGAATCACCATTCATACCTTTTGGGTACCCTGACCCAAGATAACAAGCAATCAGCATTCTTTTTGACTCCAGGGGGTATGTTTTGCAGTTTTTCTGCACAGAACAATAAAAGTTGGAGTCAGTAAATATTCCACCCTGAGCATATCTGCCTTGTTCCCTGTATGTGGTAAGTCAGGGACTGTTCCCCTGATTGAGAAAGTAGAATAATGTCATTGGAGAGGCCTATCAGGATCATCTCACTAATCTCATCACCAGGGACTTGCTCAAGTATGCTACCTATATGTCCTTTACTGCTGAGTCACCTCCCCAGTCAATTTTCTTTTCTTTTTTCTTTTTTTAAAAAATTTTTTAAAAAATTCCTTTTCGTTGCCCTTGTTGTTTTTATTGTTGTAGTTATTATTGATGCCATTGTTGTTGGACAGGACAGAGAGAAATGGAGAGAAGAAGGGAAGACAGGGGGAGAGAAAGATAGACACCTGCAGACATCTTTGTTTATGCAGATAGACACTGCGACTCCCCCTACAGGTGGGGAGTCATGGGCTGGAACTGGGATCCTTACACCAGTCCTTGAGCTTCTTGTCATGTGTGTTTAACCTGCTGCGCTATTACCCAGCCCCCTGGGCCCCCTATTTCTATGTTTTTATGAAGGAGAGAGAGGGAGAAACACCAAAAACACCACTCCACCACCCATGGATTCAACCTGTTTTTGTCTTTAATGCTTTCATATGGTTCCTGGGATCAAACCCAGGCCTTTAGGCATAGAGGGCATGTGTTTTACCTGCTGAGCTGCCCCTTGTCTCCCAATCTGTCATTTAATAGAGAAGAAAACAGGCCTAAAGAGACATGACAATCCCATTGGCAAAACAGAGACTGAACTCCAGCATTCCTCATTTCTTTTTTTTTTTTTTTTTTGCCTCCAGGGTTATTGCTGGAGCTTGGTCCCTGCACCACAAATCCACTGCTCCTGGAGGCTGTCCCCCACCCTTTTTTAAAAAAATAGTTCTTTTTATTTTTTTTATTTTTTTATTATCTTTATTTATTTATTGGATAGAGACCGCCAGAAATAGGGATAGGGAAGGAAGGGTTGGATAGAGAGGAAGAGAGACAGACACCTGCAGCACTGCTTCACCAATCATGAAGCTTTCCCCCTACATGTGGGGACCAGGGACTCAAACCTGGGTCCTTGCACATTGTAACATGTGCACTCAATCAGGTGTACCACCACCCAGCCCCTTTTTTTCCCTTTTGTTGTCCTTGTTGTTTTTTATCTTTGTTGTGGTTATTATTATTGTTGTTGTTATTGATGTTGTGTTGGATAGGACAGAGAGAAATGGAAAGGGGAGTGGAAGACAGAGATAGGGAGAGGAAGAGAGACACCTACAGACCTGCCTCACCACATGTGAAGCGACCTCCCTGCAGGTGGAGGATCCCTGCGCCAGTCCTTGCTTTGCGCCTTGTGCGCTTAACCCGCTGCGCTACCGCCTGGCCCTCCTGCATTCCTCATTTCTAGGTTAGGATTTCTGTCTCCTTTCCCCATGTTGCATTTAGCTTCTTTTTTTTTGATTTTTTTTTTTTTGATTTTTTTTATTAAAGAAAGGATTAATTAACAAAACCATAGGGTAGGAGGGGTACAACTCCACACAATTCCCACCGCCCAATCTCCATATCCCACCCCCTCCCCCGATAGCTTTCCCATTCTCTATCCCTCTGGGAGCATGGACCCAGGGTCATTGAGGGTTGTAGAAGGTAGAAGGTCTGGCTTCTGTAATTGCTTCCTCGCTGAACATGGGCGTTGACTGGTCGGTCCATACTCCCAGTCTGCCTCTCTCTTTCCCTAGTAGGATGGGTCTCTGGGGAAGCTGAGCTCCAGGACACATTGGTGGTGTCTTCAATCCAGGGAAGTCTGGCCGGCATCCTGATGACACCTGGAACCTGGTGACTGAAAAGAGAGTTAACATACAAAGCCAAACAAATTGTTGAGCAATCATGGACCCAAAGCTTGGAAAAGTGGAGAGGAAGTATTAGGGAGGTACTCACTGCAAACTCTAGTATACTTCTGCTTTCTTACTTTGGTGCCATACTCCAAACTCAGTCAATTTCTGCTTTGCGTTTCTACTTCTTTTTTTTTTTTACATGCATAACATTCCCCAGATTCCCATTTAGTAATACAACCCCCACTATTTCATTCATCATTTTTCATGGACCTGTATTCTCCCCACCCACCCACCCACCCACCCCAGAGTCTTTTACTTTGGTGTAATACTCCAATTCCATTTCAGGTTCGACTTGTGTTTTCTTTTCTAATCTTGTTTTTCAACTTCAGCCTGAGAGTGAGATCATCCCGTATTCATCCTTCTGTTTCTGACTTATTTCACTCAACATGATTTTTTCAAGGTCCATCCAAGATCGGCTGAAAACGGTGAAGTCACCATTTTTTACAGCTGAGTAGTATTCCATTGTGTATATATACCACAACTTGCTCAGCCACTCATCTGTTGTTGGACACCTGGGTTGCTTCCAGGTTTTGGCTATTACAAATTGTGCTGCCAAGAACATATGTGTACACAGCTCTTTTTGGATGGATGTGTTGGGTTCCTTAATATATCCCCAGGAGGGGAATTGCAGGGTCATAGGGTAGGTCCATTTCTAGCCTTCTGAGAGTTCTCCAGACTGTTCTCCACAGAGGTTGGACCAATTGACATTCCCACCAGCAGTGCAGGAGGGTTCCTTTGACCCCACACCCTCTCCAGCATTTGCTGCTGTTACCTTTTCTGATGTGTGACATTCTCACAGGAGTGAAGTGATATCTCATTGTTGTCTTGATTTGCATTTCTCTGACAATCAGAGACTTGGAGCATTTTTTCATGTGTTTCTCGGCCTTTTGGATCTCTTCTGTGGTGAATATTCTGTCCAAGTCCTCCCCCCATTTTTGGATGGGGTTATTTGTTGTCTTGTTGTTGAGTCTGGTAAGCTCTTTATATATGTTGGTTATTAAACTCTTATCTGATGTATGGCATGTAAAGATCTTCTCCCATTCTGTGAGGGGTCTCTTGATTTGGGTAGTGGTTTCTTTTGCTGTGAAGAAGCTTTTTAATTTGATGTAGTCCCATAGGTTTATACTTGCCTTAGTCTTCCTTGTAATTGGATTCGTTTCATTGAAAATGTCTTTAAAATTTATGCGGAAAAGAGTTCTTCCAATATTTTCCTCTAAGTATCTGATAGTTTCTGGTCTAACATCCAAGTCCTTGATCCACTTGGAATTTACTTTTGTATTTGGTGAAATACAGTGATTCAGCTTCATTCTTCTGCATGTTTCAACCCATTGTTTCCAACACCATTTGTTGAAGAGACTCTGCTTCCCCCATATAATAGTCTGGGCCCCTTTGTCAAAGATTAGATGTCCATACGTGTGGGGCCTCATTTCTGGGCTCTCAATTCTATTCCACTGGTCAGTGTGTCTGTTCATGTTCCAGTACCAAGCAGTTTTGATGACAATGGCCCTATAATATAGTTTGAGATCTGGCAGTGTGATGCCTCCGGTTCTGTTCTTTTTTCTCAAGATTGTTTTGGCAATTCTAGGTCTTTTCTGGTTCCAGATAAACATTTGTAGCATTTTTTCTATTCTCCTAAAAAATGTGCTTGGGATCTTGATGGGGATAGCATTAAATTTATAGATGGCTCTGGGTAATATATTCATTTTGATGATGTTAATTCTTCCAACCCATGAGCATGGAATATCTTTCCACTTCTTTGTGTCTTTTTCAATTTCTTTGAGTAGTGATTCATAATTTTCAGTATACAAGTCTTTCACTTCTTTGGTTAGGTTTATTCCTAGATATTTTATTGTTTTTGTTGCTATAGAAAAAGGAACTGATTTCTGGATTTCAATTTCTTCTAACTTAGTGTTTGCATAGAGGAATGCCACTGACTTTTGAATGTTAATTTTATAGCCTGACACATTACTGTATTGCCTGATGATTTCCAAAAGCTTCTTGCTAGATTCCTTAGGTTTTTCCATGTATACTATCATGTCATCTGCAAATAAGGAGAGTTTGACTTCTTCTCTTCCAATCTGTATTCCTTTAATTCCTTGCTCCTGCCTGATTGCTATGGCAAGAACTTCCAACACTATGTTGAATAGTAATGGTGATAGTGGGCAGCCCTGTCTAGTACCTGATCTGAGGGGAAATGCTTCCAGTTTTTCACCATTGAGTATGATCTTGGCTGTAGGTTTGCTATATATAGACTCCACTATCTTCAGGAATTTTCCATCTATTCCTATTTTTTGTAGTGTTTTGATCATAAAGGGATGTTGTATTTTGTCAAAGGCTTTCTCTGCATCTATTGATATGACCATGTGGTTTTTGGTCTTGCTTTTGTTGATGTGGTGGATCACATTGATTGATTTACGTATATTAAACCAACCTTGCATGCCTGGGATAAACCCCACTTGGTCATGATGAACAATTTTTTTGATATACTGCTGTATCCGGTTGGCTAGAATTTTGTTCAATATTTTCGCATCTATGTTCATCAGAGATATTGGTCTGTAGTTTTCTTTTTTGGTTGTGTCCCTGTCTGCTTTTGGTATCAGGGTGATGTTGGCTTCATAGAAACTGGAAGGGAGTATTCCAGTGTCTTCAATCTTCTGAAAGACTTTTAAAAGTAGAGGTATTAGTTCTTCTTTGAAAGTTTTGTAGAATTCATTTGTAAAACCATCTGGTCCAGGAATTTTATTTTTGGGAAGATTTTTGATAACTGTTTCAATTTCATTAGCTGTGATGGGCCTGTTCATGTTTTCCACTTCCTCTTTACTTAGTTTTGGAAGTTGGTAGGTATCTAGGAAATCATTCATTTCTTCCAGGTTCTCTAACTTGGTGGCATATAGTTGTTCATAGAAGCCTCGCATGATATGTTGAATTTCTGCAGTGTCTGTTGTGATATCTCCTCTTTCATTTACTATCCGATTTATTTGGGTCTTCTCCCTTTTTTGTTTTGTGAGTCTGGCTAAAGGTTTGTCGATTTTGTTTACTCTTTCGAAGAACCAACATTTACTTTCATTGATCTTTTGTATGGTTTTCCTATTCTCAATGTTATTTATTTCTGCCCTAACTTTAGTAATTTCTGTCCTTCTGGTTGCTTTAGGGTTCCTTTGTTGTTCTTCTTCTAGGTCTTTAAGATGTGCAATCAGGCTGTTTATTTGTGCCTCTTCTTGTTTCCTAATGTGTGCTTGTATAGCTATGAACTTCCCTCTTAGGACTGCTTTAGCTGTGTCCCAAATATTTTGATAGCTTGTGTCTTCATTTTCATTGAACTCTCGAAACATTTTGATTTCTTCCTTGATTTCCTCTTTGACCCAGAAGTTGTTAAGAAGTGTACTGTTGAGCTTCCACATTTTGGGACTGTTACTAATCTTTTGTTGATTGTTAAGTGTTAGTTTAATTCCACTGTGGTCTGAGAAGATGCTTGGGATGATTTCATTGCTCTTGAATAGGCTGATGCTGTCTTTGTGGCCTAACATATGGTCTATCCTTGAGAATGATCCATGTGGATTTGAGTAAAATGTGTATTCCAGTTTCTTGGGATGAATGACTCTGAAAATGTCCAATAGTTCTAGTTTATCTATCTCTTCATTTAGCTCCCTTATGTCTTTACTGATTTTCTTCCTGGATGATCTGTCAAGTTGAGAGAGTGGGGTGTTGAAGTCCCCTACTATGATTGTGTTACTGTTAATATATTGCTGTAGCTCTTTCAGTAGAAGTTTGATGTATTTAGATGGTTTCTCATTGGGTGCATAGATATTAATAATTGTTAAGTCCTCTTGATTGACTGATCCTCTGAGCATTAAGTAGTGTCCATTCCTATCTTTTTTAATCTTATCTATTTTAAAGTCTATCATGTCAGATATGAGAATAGCTGTTCCTGCCCTTTTTTGTGGGCCATTGGCTTGAATGATAGTTTTCCATCCTTTCACTTTAAGTCTGTGTTTGTCTTGTTGCGTTAGGTGAGTTTCCTGTAGACAACATATTGTTGGGTTGTGTTTTCTGATCCATCTTCCTACTCTGTGTCTTTTAATAGGTGAATTCAGGCCATTCACATTTATTGATATCAAAGATTGAAGATATTTTAACGCCATTCTTGTAGAGTTTTAGAGTGTTTTGATATATGTTCTATTTGTGGTGGTCTGGTTGTTTATAGGAAACCTTTCAGAACTTCTTTCAAGGCAGGCTTGGTGATGGTTGCTTCCTTCAACTGTTGCTTGTCTGAGAAGGTTTTGATGCTTCCATCTAGTCTGAATGACAATCTAGCAGGATATAGTATTCTTGGCTGAAAGCCTTTCTCATTGAGCACTCGATAGATATCTTGCCATTCTCTTCTGGCCTGTAGTGTTTGTATGGAGAAGTCTGCTGCTAATCTTATTATGGGTTTTCCTTTGTAGGTGACTCTTTGTTTTTCTCTTGCAGCCTTGAGGATCCTTTCTTTATCCTTATTCCTTTCCAATCTAAGTACGACATGTCTTGGTGTCTTTAGGTCTGGGTTAATTCTGTTTGGGACCCTCTGGGCTTCTTGAATCTTTATGTCTTTGGTGTTGTCTAGACTAGAGAAATTTTCAGCTATTATGGCCTGGAGAACGCTTTCTTCCTCCCCTTCTCTTTCTTCCTCTGGTAAGCCAATAATGCGTATATTGTTTCTTTTGAAGTCATCCCATAGGACTCTGTTGTTGTTTTCAGCATCTTTAATCTCTTTTTGAGATGAGTTGTCTCTAATTCATCCTCAATCTTGCTAATTCTGTCTTCAGCCTCATTGATTCTATTCTCTCTGCCCTCTACTGCTTTCTGGAGTTCATCTATTTTGTTGCCCTGCTCTGATACTGTTTTAGCTTGTTCAGCTAGTTGCCTTCTTAGCTCAGCAATTTCAGCTTTCAGCTCTCTGATAACCATGAGATTATTAGAATTTTCTTCCATATTCTCATTTGTTGTTCCTGCAGTTCTGATTACAATTTTTTCAAATTCTTTACTCACTCCTGTTATTATTTCCTTAGCTAATGTTTGGATGTTGAACTCGTTGTTTTGTGCTTCGCCCTCTGGAGGACCTTTAGCTGGACTCTTGTTCTGGTTCGAGTCTCCATTATTTTTTCTTGTTGTTTTAACCATTTTATATAAGTTAACAGTTTTTTCAATCCCTGAGTTGGAGTTCAGTGGTGTAAAAGCCTTTTTTTTTTTTCCCCTGTAGGCTATGGTAGCCTGAGGGCTTTTAAACTATCAATAGGCTTCTTGGCTTAATCAATGACTCCTGACCAAGAGATAAAGCAGGGTGTGGCAGAGATAATCCAGTGGTTATGCAAAGAGACTTTCAAAGCCCTTCAGCTATGCCACCGAGGTATAGGTCTTCTCCTGAGTTTCCCGGTTAGATCTCTGTGCCCTGGTGTCCCTCCCTGTTGCTGCTCCAGATTCTGAGGGTAGTAGCAATGGAGACTCAGAGTTGTACTTGGTGAGTCTCTGGGGAGTCCTTTCCTCCCTTCAGCTGTCCCCTTGTTGGTGGAGCAGACTGGAGGTGGTGTCTCCACTGAGAAACTGTCGAACTGTTAGCAGTCACTTAATCTCTTCTTAGGCCCCTCTCTCCTCTCTGTCACCAGCCATGCGTGTTTGTACTCACGGGTGATTTACTGGGTTTCTGTGGTCATTCTAGTCCTGTCTTGTTTCGGTCTGGGTGGTCTCCTTTGGTATTCCTAGTTGATCCGGGAGAGGAGAGGAGAGGAGAGAAAGCGATCTGCTGCTCGTAGCTCCGCCTCCGGAAGTCGAATCGCATTTAGCTTCTAATCCACGTATTTTGATTCCTGTGGAAGCCTCTACTCTAGCTTAAGACACCATAGCCTTCACGTGGTTTCTACGAGAAAAGGTCCCCCATTCACTGCTATTCCAGACCTGCTCCTGTCATTCCTGCAGGACCTTGTCCTTCAGAACTTGCTTCCTGCTTCAGACTTTGTTCTCAGTTCATCTTGCCCTGTGGGCTGCTATTTTGAACTCATCGTACTGTTCAATTTCCCCTCTCCTGTCCCTTTGCTTAGGTGTCTGGTGCACACCCACCCTGACATCCTCCCTTTGTTCTGCCTCAATTGAGGTCTAGATAGATGTTTATAATAACCCTACTACTGCTGCTACCATCACTGCCACCTCCACCCAACCCCCATTCACTCATCTGCTCAATTTTTATTTTAAGAGCTCCCATGTCAATTTTTTCTGTCTCCATATCACGGGGAGTCAGCAGTTGTCAAATATATTAACTTCACTGCATTTGAAAGATGGTAAAGAAGGAGGGATGGAGGAATGTTTTTACCTGTCAATAGATAATCACTGAGTCACTAGAGTTTCCTGTTACATATCTTTCTGTGGAGGACAGTTGTATGTCCTTAGATATGAGACAAAATTAATGTTGAAGTCTTTATTGTGTGTGAGCCTTGACAATATTAAGTCAGGCAGTTGCACTCCTGAAGACTCAAAGGTCTCTGTGTCATTGAGGCTGCTCTGCATTGTAAGTAGTAAAATGGCATAAAGAGGTTTCGGCAATAAGAACATTTATCTATAGTAACATGAAACTCAAAGTTGGTTCATTCAGTGCCTGATGTCAATGGGTGTAGTCTTTCCATCATTCTGCTCTGTTCTCCTTTTGTGTTGTTTTTGCCTTCCACTCACATCAAAACCTGACTGCAGCCATTGTGTGTGAACATTAGTTCAGACATGACAATATCTTCAAACCGGAACATGATTATTACCCTTACTGTATTTTTTATATATATATTTTATGTTTATTTGTTTATTTTCCTTTTTGTTGCCCTTGTTGTTTTTATTATTGTTGTAGTTATTGTTGTTGTTATTTATGTTGTCATTGTTGGATAGGACAGAGAGAAATGGAGAGAGGAGGGGAAGACAGAGGGGGAGAGAAAGACAGACACCTGCAGACCTGCTTCACCGCTTATGAAGCGATTCCCCTGCAGATGGGGAGCTGGGGGCTCGAGCCGGGATCCTTAGTTGGTCCTTGAGCTTAGTGCCACCTGCGCTTAACCCACTGCGCTACCGCCCGACTCCTACCCTTACTGTATTTTTAAAGGACAAGGGAAATTCAGAATTACCTTCCAACCAAAGCCAGTTTACCTTGTATTTCATTGGTGCAGAATTGCTCCATTCATTCACATCTAAGTAATATAAGGGAAACATGACCATTGTGATTGGTTCAGACCAACTTAGAAATAGCCCTTGAGCTGGGACTGGAGACAAATGCTATGATCATTGAAAAGAAAATGGGAGGGGGGGGAGTCAGGCTGTAGCGCAGCGGGTTAAGCGCAGGTGGCTCAAAGCACAAGGACCAGAATAAGGATCACGGTTCAAGCCCTGGCTCCCCACCTGCAGGGGAGTCGCTTCACAAGCGGTGAAGCAGGTCTGCAGGTGTCTATCTTTCTCTCCCCCTCTCTGTCTTCCCCTCCTCTCTCCATTTCTCTCTGTCCTATCCAGCAACAATAATGACAACAATAATAACTACAACAATAAAACAACAAGGGCAACAAAAGGGAATAAATAAAATAAATATAAAAATATTTATTAAAAAAAAAGAAAATGGGAGGGGGCAGGTGGTGGCACACCTGGTTTAAGTGTTCACATGACAGTACACAAGGACCCAGGTTCAAGTCCCTGGTCCCCACTTGCAGGGAGAAAGCTTCATGAGTGGTGAAACAATTCTGCCGGTATGTGTGTCTCTCTCTCCCACTCTTATCTCCCCGTTCCCTCTCAGTTTCTCTGTCTATCCAATAATAAATAAAAATTTTAAAAAAGAAAATGGGATGTTTGGTATACTGCACCAAAGTAAAGGACTCTGGGGCATGGGGGTAGGGGGTGTTCAGTCCTAGAACATAATGGCAGAGGAGGACCTAGGTGGGGGGTTAGAGTGTTATGTGGAAAACCCAGAAATGTTACACATGTATCAATTACTGTATTTTGCTGTTATAATGTAAAGCATTATATATATGAGAGTTTTACACGACAGGTGGCAGGACAGGGTACGAAGAGGAAGGGGAGACAGACAGACTGACTGAAGCCAGAAACAACAACAAAATGATAGTAGGATTTGCAAACCATGCTTCTACTAATAAAAGAAATAATGTGATTTATTTGTTTCACTGCAATTTGGGGAAAGGTCTGTGCTTCATAAATATGTATTGCAAAGTACTTAGCAAATGAGTAGAAATAATAAAAACATGTCAGAGTAAACAGCTCCTATAAATATGTCACTTGGCAGACAAATCAGTGTTTTATTACTTCTAAATACTCTTGCTTGCCGAAAAGGATTTCAGATTACTTGCACAATGGGCACATTATTGGGTGCCTCTGCAGAAGGGCACGATAAAGATGAATAATAGTGATGGTGATAATGCTAAAGGTGGAGAAAGGAGGAGTGTGGTTAAGTGCAGCTCTGAGGCCTCCTCACTGTACTCACATGCACATTATTGAGCAGTATTCCAGTGATTTAGCTGTAAGATGGTCCAGGGGACCTAGGAAAAGAATATTTCTGCATGATGTCATGAGTTCAGACTCCAATTGCTGGGTCTAATCATTGGATGAACCACACACTCTTTCAGAACTGAATATTCAGTTTGTAAACTTAGCTTGCAGGGCTGGCAAGCTAACTCACCTGGGAGGCTGCCTGCTTCACCATTCTCATGACCCACATTTGAACCCAGCCCACACTGTAATGGGGGAAGCTCTAGTGCTGTGGTATCTTTCCAGCTCCTGCCTTTTTTGTTTGTTTTTAAATATTTGCTCCACATGGTCCGGGAGGTGGCACAGTGGATAAAGCTTTGGATTCTCAACCATGAGATCCTGAGTTCAAGCCCTGGCAGCACATGTACCAGAGTGATGTCTGGTTCTTTCTCTCTCTCCTCCTATCTTTCTCATGAATAAATAAATAAGCTCTTTTAAAAAAATATTTTAGGGCCAGGCGGTGGCGTACCTGGTTAAGTGCACACATTACAGTGTGCAGGGACCCAGGTTCAAGCCTCTGGTCCCCACCTGCAGGGGGAAAGCTTCACGAGTAGTGAGGCAGGACTGCGGGTGTCTCTCTGTCTCTTCCCCTCTCTATCTCTCCCTCCCCTCCCCTCTCAATTTCTCTCTGTCTCTACCCAGTAATAAATAAATAAAGATATTAAAAATATATATATATTTGTGGGTGGAGGGTAGATAGCATAATGGTTATGCAAACAGACTCTCATGACTGAGGCTCCAAAGTCTCAGGTTCAATCCCCTGCACCAACATAAGCCAGATAAGCCAGAGCTGAACAGTGCTCTGGTTTAAAAAAAAAAAAAAAAAAAAAAAAAAAAAATATATATATATATATATATATATATATATATATATATATATATATATTTGTTTCGTGAGATAGAAACAGAGCAAGGGGGCAGTGAACCTGGTAAAGTGCATATGTTACCATGCATAAGGTCCTGGGTACAAGCCCTTGGACCCCACCTGCAGGGGGAAAGCTTCACAAACAGTGGAGCCAATGTTGCAGGTATCTTTTCTCTCTTCCTTTCTTTCTTCCTCTCTCTCTCTTCCAGGGACTGAACTCAGAACTCTATGCTAGCAAATCCAGCACCTTATCTGCTGCAGCACTTCCTGGACTATGTCACTTTTTATCTGAAAAAATCATATTTGAGCAGAAAAGCCCCAGTGATGACAAAAATAATTAAATATAAATAAACTAAGTTTATAAAAGTCATTTCTGGGTTTCACCCATTCTTGTTATTTTAAAAAATATATTTATGTATTCATTTTAATTTTAATGAAAGGTAGAGAAGAGTACTGCTCAACTCTGGGTGCTTAGCTTTGTTTTTCTCCTACAGTACTATTCAGCTCTGGTTTATGGTGGTGTGGGGGATTGAACCTGGTACTACAGAGCCTGAGGCATGAGAATCTTCATATAACCATTATGCTATCTCCCCTGCCCTCAACTGTGGCTTATGATAGTGCTGGGGATTGAATTTGGAAGTTTTGGTGTCGCAGGCATGAAGGTCTTTTTGCAGAACCATCATGCTGTCTCCCTAACCCACACCCATTCTTGTCCTGGACCTATCAACTTTCTGTGACTATAATTAACAGAATGAGAGATGGGGTGAGAATGCCATGCTTTAGTCACAGGTCATGAATCCATTTCAGAAGTAAGAGAAGATGAATACTGTGTCCTGAGATTCAAAGGAAGAGGAAAGAAGAGACAATCAGTGTCTTCATGGGGAGAAATAAGTCCCTGTAGAGAAGCAAATTACTGTCTAAAATAGGTAGGCAAAAAACAGGCACACTTAATTCAGGTGCAGAAGGCTGGTCTTTCCATGCCTGCATGCCTCCTGGTGTAAAGACTTCATTTTACATTCCATCTTGGCTTTTTTTTTTTTTTTTTAAGATGTATTTATTTATTAATGAGAAAGAAAACCAAGCATCACTCTGGCATATGAGGTATTGGGGATGGAAACTGGACCTCACATTTGTATGTCCTATGTTTAAACACTATGCCACCTCCCTGGCTGCTCAACTTGGCCCTTCCTTCCTTCCTTCTTTCCTTCCTTCCTTCCTTCCTTCCTTCCTTCCTTCCTTCCTTCCTTCCTTCCTTCCTTCTTTACTTTCTTTCTACCTTTCTTTCTCCCTGTCTCCCTCCATCCCTCCTTATTTATTTATCTACATGACAGTGAGAACTAGGGCATTACTCTCATAACTTTCGATGCTTAGGATTGAACTTAGGACTTCATGCATTGAAATCCAAAGTTCTAGCCACTGTGCCACCTTCCAGACCTCAGCTTGGCCTTTTGCTAACTGTCTGATTTTGGGTATATTGTTTAACCTGCACCTTTTTGTTAATTACATGGGAACAATAGTATTTCATTTACTGTCTTGTGAAGATTAGAAATGCTTGTAAAGCAGTAGAGCCTGCATGCATTGATAATTTTTTTTACTTCCTTTCAATACTCTATTATTTATTTTTTTAAAGATTTTATTTATTTATGAGAAAGATAGGAGGAGAGAGAACCAGACATCTCTTTGGTACATGTGCTGTCAGGGATTGAATTGGGACCTCATGCTTGAGAGTCCAATGCTTTATCAACTGTATCACCTCCTAGACCACTATACTCTTTATTTTATTAGATTTATTTATATTACCTGTTTATCCTTGTATAGTTTTCTTCCAATATATAGCTTTTTAGTTTTATAGCCTTGTTTATTTGATAATCTTTTAGTTAACTTGAGGTTGAATTTCCAAATAAATTTTTGATGCTGAAATGTTTCACTGATTTTTTTCCTTCTATGTGTTTTATAGTTTCAGGTCCAATATCCTGGTATTTGATCCATACTGAGTTAATTTTGGTTTATGGTGTTCAGTGATAGTCTAGTTCCATCTTTCGATATTTGGACGTCTAGTCTTACCAGCACCATTTCTTTAAGATGCCTTCTTTTCCCCCACTGAAGAGTTTTGGCCCTTCTGTTATACATGTATGTCCTAGATTTACTTGTAGAATAGAGAGAATCAGTATCATTCAGGTGTATGTGTGCCAGGGATTCAACTTGAGATATATGCATGCAAGTCTTGACACTCAACCCACCTCACAACCTCCTGGGAAATTACTACTTATCATATTTTCTTCTTTTTTTCTTCTTCTTTTTATTGATTTCATAATGATCAACAAGTCCGTTGGATAAGAGGGGTACAGTTCCCACCACCAGAGTTCTGCATTCCATCCCCTCCATTGGAAGCTTTCCTATTTATTCCTCTAGGAGTATGGACCCAGGATCATTATGGGGTGCAGGTGGTGGATATTTTAATTTTTGGATATTTTATTTATTGTGGTGCCAGCACTTTGTTCCTGCATCATTTCATTTCTCCTGGCAGACTTTTTAAAAAAATGTTTTTCGGGGAGTCAGGCGGTAGCGCAGTGGTTAAGCGCACGTGGTGCAAAGTGCAAGGACCGGAGTAAGGATCCGAGTTCGAGCCCCGGCTCCCCACTTGCAGGGGAGTCGCTTCACAGGCGGCAAAACAGGTCTGCAGGTGTCTATCTTTCTTTTTCCCTACCTCTCCATCCCCTCTCAATTTCTCTCTGTCCTTTCCAATAAAATGGAAAAAAAAAATGCCTCCAAGAGCAGTAGGCACTGAGTGAGCCCTAGTGATAACACTGGAGGAAAAAAAAAAAATCACAAGTGTTAATCCACTGGACTAATTACCCTTGGTATCATTGTGCTCCCATGTAGCACAAGGGCTGGAACCTAGGTCCCCACTCATAGTTAAGTCTGTGCTGTACCAGATGAGCTATCTTCCCTTTTCTTCTCTTCCTCACTTTTTTCCCCTTGTGTTGCCTTTGTTGTTTTTTATTATTGTTGTAATTGATGTCATTGTTGGATAGGACAGAGAGAAATGGAGAGACAGGGGGAGAGAAAGATAGACACCTGCAGACCTGCTTCACCGCTTGTGAAGCGACTCCCTTGCAGGTGGGGAGCCGGGGGCTTGAACCGGGATCCTTAGTCAATCTTTGCGCTTTGAGCCGCCTGCGCTTAACCTGCTGTGCTATCGCCTGACTCCTCCTCATTCTTCTTTTTAAGATTTATTTATGGAGGTAGGGCAGTAGTGCAATGGGTTAAGTGAACATGACGCAAAGTGCAAGAACTGGCATCAGGATCCCGGTTGGAACCCCTACTCCCTACCAGCAGGGGAATCGTTTCACAAGTGGTGAAGCAAGTCTGCAGGTGTCTTTCTCTCCCCCTATCTTCCCCTCTCCTCTCCATTTCTCTCTGTTCTATCCAACAACGACGACATCAGTAACAACAACGATAAACAACAAGGGCAACAAAAGGGGAAAAATAGCCTCCAGGAGCAGTGGGTTCATAGTGAAGTCATCAAGCCCCAGCAATAACCTTGAAGGCAAAAAAAAAAAAATACACACACACACACACACACACACATATATATATATATATGAAAGGGGGAGGGAGAGAGGAAGAAGAGGAGGAAGTAGAACAAGAAGAACAGAACCAGAGCAGAGAGAGAAAGATTGCGAACCAGAGCATTACTCTGGCGTATATAAGACTGGGTAAGGTTGACCACATGACTCATGCTTGTTAGTCTAATAGCCTTATCCACTGCACCACCTCCTGGGTTGCCTAGACTTTCTTTTCTTTTTTCTTTAAATATTTTATTTATTTTCCCTTTTGTTGCCATTGTTTTTTTTTTTTTTTTTTATTGTTGTAGTTATTATTGTTGTTTTCGTTGTTGGGTAGGACAAAGAGAAATGGAGAGAGGAGGAGAAGACAGAGAGGGGGAGAGAAAGACAGACACCTGCAGACCTGCTTCACCGCCTGTGAAGCGACTCCCCTGCAGTGGGGGGCTCGAATCGGGACCCGTATGCACTTAACCCACTGCACTACCGCCCAACTACCGACTTTATATTCAAATACAAATTGATCAGCACTGGAAGAGGTCTCAATAGGAACCTAAAGTATAAGAGAAACCACTAGACACTAGTCAGAAGAAGGATTAGAATCTGTGTTATTGGGAGCTGGGCGGTAACGCAGCGGGTTAAGCGCCCGTGGCGCAAAGTGCAAGGACTGGCATAAGGACCCCACCTGCGGGGGGGAAGTCACTTCACAAACGATAAAACAGGTCTGCAGGTGTCTGTCTTTCTCTCCCCTTCTCTGTCTTTCCCTCCTCTCTCCATTTCTCTCTGTCCTATCCGTAAACAACTACAGCAATAACAATAACAAAAATGATAACAAGGGCAACAAAAGGGAATAAATAAAAATTAAAAAGATGTTAAAAAAATTCTTTAAAAAAATGTGTTCTTGTACTATCTTGTAGATAGTATAATGGTTATGCAAAGAGACTTCAATCCCCACCACCACCACCATAAGCCAGAGCTGAGCAGTGCTCTGGTGAAAAAAAAAAAAGCGCTTGCACTAGGTATCCACTGCTCTTGCCAGCCATCCCCCCTCTCCCCCCGTTGTTAATGCTGCTGCTGTTGTTGTTGGACAGGACAGAAAGAAATTGAGAGAGGAGGGGAAGACAGAGAGAAGGAGAGAGAAATAGACACCTGTAGACCTGCTTCACCGCTTATAAAGCAACACCCTTGATGGTGAGGAGCTGGGGCAAGAGTCGGGATCTTGCGCGGGTCCTAGTGCTTCGTAGCATGTGTGCTTAACCGGGTGCACTACCGCCCAATTCCCCAGAATCTGTATTGTTTTCAAGACTAATTATTATCCTAGCTATGCTAGTTAGTGCTTCCCCGGGGAATCTTGATGCATCAGAGCTTACTAAACACTTAATATGTGTACAGTAGCTTAGTTAGTCTCGCAGCAACCTCCATTTCAGAGATCAACAAACTGGAGTGGAGATAGGCTCAGCACCATGTTGAAAGACACATGGGAGGTATAGTGGTGGAGCTCCGGACTTCCAAGTAAGAGGTCCCAGTTTGTTTGTTTTTTCATTTTTATTTATTATTACTTTTTAAAATTTCTTTATTGGGGGATTAATGTTTTACATTCAACAGTAAATACAGTAGTTTGTATATGCATTACATTTCTCAGTTTTCAATACTACAACCCCCACTAGGTCCTCTATCATCCTTTTTGGACCTGTACTCTGCCCCCACCCACCCCAGAGTCTTTTACTTTGGTGCAATACACCAACTCCAGTTCAGGTTCTACTTGTGTTTTATCTTCTGATCTTACTTTTAAAAAAAAATTTATTTCTTTATTGGGGAATTAATGTTTTACACTCAACAGTAAATACGATAGTTTGTGCATGCATAACATTCCCCAGTTTCCCATTTAACAATACAACCCCCACTATGTCATTTATCATCCTTCATGGACCTGTATTCTCCCCTTACTTTTCAACTTCAGCCTGAGAGTGAGATCATCCCATATTCATCTTTCTGCTTCTGACTTATTTCACTTAACATGATCTCCTCAAGCTCCATCCAAGATAGGTTGAAAACGGTGAAGTCACCATTTTTGATAGCTAAGTAGTATTCCATTGTGTATATATACCACAACTTGCTCAAGAGTTCCCAGTTTTAACCCCCAGCAGCAGAGTGCTGCTCTGACCTCTCTCTCCTTTGTTTCTATCTCATGTAATAAATCTTAAAAAACAAAACAAAACACGGGAACAGTTCATGTGAGTTCTTTTTTGTTTGTTTTTGTTTTTTGCCTTCAGAGTTATTGCTGGGGCTCAGTGCCTGCACTATGAATCCACTGCTCCTGGAGGCTAATTTTTTCCCTTTTGTTGCCCTTGTTTTTTTTTTGTCACTGCTGTCATTGTTTTTGGATAGGACAGAAAGAAATGGAGAGAGGATGGGAAGGCAGAGAGTGGAAAGATAGACACCTGCAGACCTGCTTCACTGCTAGCGAAGAGACTCCCCCCCCTGCAGGTGGGGAGCCAGGACGCCAACCGGGATCCTTATGCAGGTCCTTGCACTTTGCGCCATGTGTGTTCTTTTACACAGAATCATTTTCGTCACATCAAGGCTGTTCTCTGAGCAGTCTCATCTTTCTCAGGTGAAGCCAGCTATCATAATTCCAGGAGGTCTATACAGTACAATGCTAGAGGAGAAAGGTGTCAAACATGGGTTTTGATGTCTACAGATATGCCTTCCTATGTCTCTTAGCAAGACGTACTTGAATCCAGCAGTGAGCCCTGATGACTTGGTTTACTACAGTGCCATGTAGCGAGCCATTATCATCACCGAGAGCACTGTTGTGAGGAGCATTAAGACAGAAAAGTGAGGCAACTACCCAACTTATTATG
This sequence comes from Erinaceus europaeus, assembly GCF_950295315.1. Lineage (NCBI taxonomy): Eukaryota > Metazoa > Chordata > Mammalia > Eulipotyphla > Erinaceidae > Erinaceus > Erinaceus europaeus. Next base: position 70,202,737 of record NC_080173.1, read on the forward strand.
AGATAAGTTCAGACGTGTCAGCCGACTCGCTCAAGGTCACCAAGCCAACCATGACCCAGCTGAGACTAGAACCTGGACCGTTCAGCTCCTCGCATGGAGGTGGGTGCTCCAGACTAGGAGGAGGAACAGATAACAACAGGAATCACTCTCCTGGGCCTCAGAGCCGCGCAGTTACCGCGTCGGTCAGCCTCGGCTCCGCCAGGGGGCGCTCACGGAGCCGGCGCTCGAGCCCCGTCGCCCGCCTCGCCCCTCTCTATGGTGGCTCGCGCGCGGCGGCAGCGGGGGCGCGCTCCCAGGGGGCGGGGCCGGGGCGGGGCCTCGCGCGGGGCGGGATCAGCCGGGCCGGCCGGGGATGGGTGGGGGGGCCAACTTCCTGGGGCCGCGTGTGAAGATGTCGCGACCGCCCCCCAGTGCCCCTCAGCCCGGGAGACATCGCGGCAGCAGAGCCCTCAGACCCCCAGCTTGAGGCGTCGGCGGCGCGGATCCGGCCCCTCCCCTCTCTCCCAGGTGCGGGCTGGGCAGGCGGTGGCGGCAGGTGAGGCGGCAGTGGCGGCGGCGGCGCCGGGAACCGCGGGGCGCTTGTCGCCGGGGGTGGGGGGGCTGTGCGGGGAGACGCCGAGGTGCTGCGGGGGGCTCGGCCGCCGGGCTCCCCAAGCTGTGGCGGTCCGGGGGCGGCGCCTCTCTGCCTGGCGCGGCCTGGGACTCCTTCCCCTCCTGAGATGGGGGAGTCTCCTCATTCAGGGGAGTCACTACCTGTCCCGTTAAAAGGCCCCCCACCCAAAGAAAGCGTCTGACCCGTGTTTGGGGGGAGCAGTGCCCCGGGGGGATGCGCGTCCTCACACGCCCCCAAACTGGAGGCTGCACTTGGCTGCGGACACAAGAGTGCGCCCATCGCGGAGGAAACTGAGGCAGGTTGGCGGCGGCCTGCGGCTCCCCCGGGGCTGGGACCTGGGCCGGCCCTGCGTCCTGCAGGAAGGAAGGGAGAGGGAGCCCCGCGGGCTCCTTGGAGGAGGAGAGGGGCGGCGGGACTTGGGAGGCTGCAAGGAGAAGTTTGGGAATGTAGACACCTCCCCCCTTGTGAAAGTCGTCCTCTGCCGGTCGGAGGAGGTGATGTGAGCGAGGTCGCGGGCGGCAGAGGGAAGTGGGGCCTCTCCCCAGCTGGCTACCCGGCGCGCCCCGGCCCCCGCCCCGCCGCCCGCAGCTGTCCGCCCCGAGCTGTCCGCCCCGAGCTGCGCTGCAGGCTGCCAGGGGATGTAAACAATAGACATTCGTGGTGTTTCTCTCTCTCTCTCTCTCTCTGTCTCCCCTTTGGGTTGAAGACTTCTTGGAGACCGCTTCTGTCATTTGTTCAGGGATGGGGAAGAGGAGAACGTTTTGGGGATGGAGGAGGTGGGGGTGGAGAGCAAAAAAACCCCAACCTGCTTTGTATCATCCAGGAAGAATTTACCGTGCCTCCTCCCAGTCTACCCCAGGGAGAGATTATCTAGCTAGCTTGCAAATAGGGCTTTGCAACACCCCCCCCCCCAAATGTCACTTTGTATCCTGGCTGGAGGCCACCGGGAGGTGATGAGCAAACTGACCCAGGGCCGGGCGGTCGTCCTTTTCAGGAAGTAGTGTTTCCTATAGTTGTTATTTTTTTACAGGTGGCTGGGAGGACAGAGAAGACTTGTGTCACCCCTGTTGTGACAACTGTTTGGGGACGCTTGTGGTTTTCCCAGTGACAGTTCAAGTTTCTGAAGTGTTGCCAAGACTCCCCACTTACTGTATGTCCCCCCCCCCCCCCCAGGAACAGGAGAAGGTAGGGATATGGTGCTGTACTGAGTTCCTATACAGAATTCTGGGCTTGGGAGCAGGCATTGACATTTCCCTTTCTGTTCTGGGGATTTCAGGTTTGACAGAGGTCTTTACTACTTTCACAGTTTGCATTCTCTTTCACATTCAAGGAAAGATAATGCATTTCTGAAACTTCATGGCACATTCCCTAAGAATCTCGGAACTTCTGGGGGTCAGGCGGTGGTGCAGAGGGTTAAGCGCACGTGGCGCAAAGCGCAAGGACCGGCGTAAGGATCCTGGTTCGAGCCCCCGGCTCCCCACCTGCAGGGGAGTCGCTTCACAGGCGATGAAACAGGTCTGCAGGTGTCTTTCTCTCCTCCTCGGTCTTCCCCTCCTCTCTCCATTTCTCTGTCCTATCCAACAACGACAACAATAATAATAACTACAACAATAAAACAACAAGGGCAACAAAGGGAATAAATTAAAAAAAATAAGTAAATAAAAATAAAATGGCCTCCAGGAGCGGTGGATGCATGGTGCAGGCACCGAGCCCAGCAATAACCCTGAAGGAGAAAAAAAAGAAAGAAATAAAAAAAGAATCTCGGAATTTCTGAGTACATTTTATAAATTAGTTTATCTAGAGATGTTATTGTTTTAAATTTGAAGATTATGTATACCAATTGTAGATTGATGTAGCAGAACTAGCTAATAACCTATTGTGCTTGAAAATTGCCATGTAATCAATGACACATACATACATATATATTTTTTAAAATATTTATTTATTGGGTAGCGACAGAAATTGAGAAGAGAGGGAGAGACAAGAGACAGACACCTGGAGCACTGCTTCACCACTCAAAAAGCTTGCCTCCTGCAGGTGGAGACTGGAGTCTTGAATACAGGTGTGCCACTGCTCAGCTTGGTACTAAATGTCTTTATCTCTTAAGGGGAACTGCTCACTGAACACTTTTTTTTAAATTTTATTTATTTATTTAATATTTATTTTATTTATTTATTCCCTTTGTTGCCCTTGTTTTATTGTTGTAGTTATTATTGTTGTTATTGTTGGATAGGACAGAGAGAAATGGAGAGAGATGGGGAAGACAGAGAGGAGGAGAGAAAGATAGACACCTGCAGACCTGCTTCACCACCTGTGAAGCAACTCACTGAACACTTTTTATACTGATCAGGTAGAGACAGATGTCACCCAGTTTACAGTGGAGCCAGTGGTTGTAAACTCTAAATTGACTTTACTTAACCAGCTGGCACAATAGTAAGTGCAAAATGTGACAGCAAAGAGACTAGAAATTAATTTTCAGACATGCATACTCTCACCACTCCTTGCTGCTTTATCATTTAGATGAAGAGAAAGAGACACTATAGCACTGGAGTTTCCTCTGATGTCAGAGCATTTCCCATTTAGTGCCAGGGCTCAGACCTGGGCTACCCACAAGTGAAGGCACGTACCCTATTCAGTAACCTCTTTGGCCCCTGTTTTCAAGCTTTTTCACTGCTAAGCCAGTTGACATAGTGGTGTGCTTAGCACCACTAATAAGATTGGCTCTTTAAGGGCTCTTAAAATTGCAGTGGAAAAGACATTTTCAGTTACAGCATTTGAGAAGGCAAAACAAACAATACCTAGCAAAGATGGGCACAATTATTACCATACTCCTTGTGATGTTTAACGCAGCCACACCCATTTCTTAGGAGTACTGTACCTTGAACTTTCTGGAAACACCTACATAGCTAAGCAGTATTAGGGGTCCAAGTCCACCTTGATTTTTTTTTTTATTAGTGACTTAATATTGATTTACAAAATTATGAGAGAACAGAACACTTCCATACCGTTCCCACCACCAGAGTTCTGTGTCACCATTCCCTCCATTGGAAACTGCAGTAGTTCTCCTAAGGTCACAGAAATGGGTTGACTATTATTTTTTTTTCCTTTTTTTTAAAATTTATTTTATTTATTTATTCCCTTTTGTTTCCCTTTGTTGTTTTATTGTTGTAGTTATTATTGTTGTTGTCGTTGTTGGATAGGACGGAGAGAAATGGAGAGAGGAGGGGAAGACAGAGAGGAGGAGAGAAAGATAGACACCTGCAGACCTGCTTCACCGCCTGTGAAGCAACTCCCCTGCAGGTGGGGAGCTGAGGTTCGAACCTGGATCCTTATCCCGGTCCTTGCGCTTTGCGCCACCTGCACTTAACCTGCTGCACTACAGCCCGACTCCCTTATTTTTTTTTTTTAACCAGAGCACTGCTTAGCTCTGGATTATTGTGGAGCAGGGGATTGAACCTGGGACTGTGGAGCCTCAGGCATGAGAGTCTCTTCATATAATCATTATGTTATCTACTCCCACCCAACTATTATTTCTGTAACTATCTATCTATAAATACAGATATTTCTGCATTCTTTTAAAAAAATATTTGCTAGAGACAGCCAGAAATTGAGAAGAAGGGAGATATAGAGCGGGAGAGAGACAGACACCTTCAGCCCTGCTTCACCACTCACAAAGCTATCCCCCATGGCTGGGACTAGGGGCTCAAACCTGCATCCTTGCACATGGTAGTATGTGCACTCAACCAGGTGTGTCACCACCTGGACTTCTCATTTTCTCTGTGGTCCTGCCTCCTTTTCCTTTCTTTTTTTCTTTTTTTTTACCAGAGCACTGCTCATTTCTGGCTTATGGTGGTATTGGGGGGGGGGGTTTGGACCTGGGACCTGGGAGCCTCAGGCATGAGAGTCTGTTTGCATAACCATTATGCTATCTCTCTCACCTTTTTTTCCTTTCTAAGTCACACTTAACACCTGTTACTACTTATGAATGTCCTTCCTAAACCACTTCTCTCTCTGGGCCCTAATGAAGTTAGAGTTCAGAGCTCTCTGGTCATCTTTCTCCCCCACTGGGAGTATGGACCAAAATTCCTAATGGGGTACAGAAGTTTGGAATTCTGGTTTCTGTAGTTGACTCTCTGCTGGACATGGCGTTGGCAGGTCGATCCATACCCCTAGCCTTTTACTGTCTTTCCCTACTGGGTAGGGTTCTGGAGAGTCCACTTTGATTTTATAAATTCTTTTTTTTTTTTTTTTTTTTTAACTAAAGCACTGCTTATGGTGGTGTGGGGGATTGAACCTAGGACTTCAGAGCCTCAGGCACTCTGCATAACCATTATGCTGTCTACCTCTACCCTAAAAATTCTTTAAGGGGCTGTGATATAGCTCTCCTGGTAGAGTGCACACTGCCATCTTTGGGTACTCAGAATTCAAGCTCCCTAGCCACCACCTGGAATACCTGCACAGGGGAAGTTTCATGAATGGTGAATCAGTGCTGTGGTGTACCTCCTCTTCCCTCTTTGGCTGTCACCTTCTACCAAAAACATCTGTCAGGAATGGTGGATTCATGCAGGTGCAGAGCCTCAGTAACAACACTAGTAGCATATAAATACATAAAGTAGAACCTTTAATATTGCTATTATTTAATGAGACATACCAAGCTTTGACTGGCTGTAGTATTTTCCTCCCTGTTTTGGGAGAAAGATTTAACCCCTGCAATACAAAACTGTTAAAAGTTTAATGACTGTATTATTTACAGAGTCTTAAAACCCTAAAACTAGTTAGACTCTTAAGTATATCCTGCTCTATCCCACATGAAAGCCAATCCAGATAGATAGGAATCATTGGCATTAGTATTGAAAGACCTCAACTCTCCCCATTTCCAGGATTTAGTAGTTGTCACTGTTAGGAAAGGGATTTTTATCTAATCTTGTAATGCCTTTCTCAGTTTAAACCCATCATTCCCTTGTTTTTCAAGACTTGTATAATTTTCTTTCTTCCTTTTTTAAAACATATTATTTTCCCTTTGTTTTTGACCTTGTTATATTGTTGTAGTTATTATTGTTGTTGATGTCTTCAGTGTTGGATAGGACAGAGAGAAATGGAGAGAGGAGGGGAAGACAGAGGGGGAGAGAAAGACTGACACCTGCAGACCTGCTTCACTGCCTGTGATTCACCGCCTGTGAAGCGACTCCCCTGCAGGTGGGGAGCGGGGGGCTTGAACCGGGATCCTTATGCCAGTCCTTGAGCTTTGCCACCTGTGCTACTGCCCGCCACCCCTCTCCCTTTTTTTTTTCTTTTAAAGATCTTAGTTATTTTATTAATGAGAAAGATAGAAGAAAGTACCAGGTGTCACTCTAGTACATGTGATGTTGGGATTGAACTCGGGACTCATGCTTGAGAGTTCAGTGCTTTATCCATTTCACCACCTTCCAGACCACAAAACTGTTGTGAAATTTCTCTGCTTTCTTTTAAGTCAGATTTAGTGTTCCACATGCCTGATGCATTTGTACCTGTTAACATTCTGAGCCATAACTAAGCATTTAGAGACTCCTCTGATTTTTCAAACATTGTCCTTTCTCAAAGCAAACATAAAAATCTGTGTTTCCTCTGGGGAAAGATTAGTTCTTTGTACTTGTTAGCAAAATAGAAACCTTTCCTCCCCAGCTTTCTACAAATACATTTTCTTTACCTTTTCTTACTTTCTGGTTTTGCTAGTACAGTGACTAGTATGGTAGTGAGTGATGAATCAAGAGTCTTTAGCAGGTCCTGAAGCTTCCTGAATCATCAGTGAAAGGTTTTCAGTCAGCTTTTGCTTGTTTAGCATGTTTTATTACAAGGAGTTGTCAAAAAACAGCTGCTCATTGATAGATTTCATACTGAGCAATTTGTTACTGAGGTATCCAGGCATTCTTTAGAATTAGAGATTTCCTAGTCCCATCTACAGGAGATTCTGATTGAGTGAAGATGTAATGGCCAGTAAGACACACACATATATATATATATATATATATATATATATATATATATATATATATATATATATATTAATGGTACCTGGAAAGTAGCTTAGTTGGTAGAGTGCAGGGCTTTGATTCTTGGGGCTCTGGTATCACATATATCAGAGTGGGGCTGTAGTCTTTCTGGTGCACCTTTCTCTACCAGAGCACTGCTCAGCTCTGGCTTATAGTGGTTGGGGGATTGATCCTGGGATTTAGGAGCCTAAGGCATGAGAGTACCCCCCCCCCCATTAAATAAAATTTATTTGTTTATAGAGACCAGAATAACACTGTCCATATGCAGTGCAGGAATCAAACTTGGGACCTCAGATTTGCAAGGCGTGTTCCTCAGCCCACCTTTTTGTATAACCCTTCACATGTGTGTATGAGATAGTTTTACAAGAGAGAAAAGCCAGACTACCAGTCTGGCAGGGAATTGAGGTGTTTGTGATCAAACTGGCAGCCTTAGGCATGCAGTCTGATGCTGTACCAGTTGAGCATTTCTGGGTGATACTAATGTATATTTTAAAAACCACTCTTGGTGGGCCAGGAGATGGAACAGTGGTTAAAGCGTTGGACTCTCAAGCATGAGGTTCTGAGTTTCATCTCCAGTGGCACATGTACCAGAGTGATGTCTGCTTCTCTCTCTCTCTCTCTCTTCCCCCTCTCATTAATACATAAATAAAATTAAAAAAATACACTCTGGTATTAATTTCCAAAAGCCTGCACTCCCTCCGCACCTTTGTGAGTCTGATATGCAGAAAGGATTGGGAACCTCTATTGCTTTGAAATGCTTTATAAATTAGTAGCCCCTTTAAAAGTATTATGTTATTTATGATGTTTGATTTGCTAGAATAAGCCATTTCCTAGTCACTACTGATAACAAAGAGCTTTTACAACTTTTATGTAAATTACAAAGAGGCACCCTCCCTCTCCTTTGCTGTATTATGTCCTGAGTCATGAGGGAAAATGTGTGAAAGTAGCTTCTTTTGTTTCCTGAGAGGACAAATGAATGATAATGTGGAAACCACTGGGGTCTGGATAGGTAGGCGAATGTAGTTGTAGATCAGTGTTGGATAGGGGAGATGCCTGGGAATTCTCTGTAGGATTTAAAAATAAAGCCAACTTAGCACAAGCACATTATTGGGGGGGAAGAAAAGGATACTTAATAGAAAATAAAATTTAGTCACAGGTCCATTGCTGAATTTATGGAAGGAAGATTAATTGCTGAAGTACAGAATTCTCTAGAACAGAATGGGCTACTGAAAGTATTAGGAACTTTTTTTTTTATGGGAACAAATAAGTTTTTATTTTTTACAAATACACCAAAGAATCATGCAATACTGCTAGCATTGAATGCAATCCTGGGTCATAAGTCTGCACGCATCCTTTGCAACTGGTCCTGTGATGGCAGAACCTTTATTGTTTACAATGACCCCCACATTGTCTTCAAAATATAGAAATGCACCATCTTTTCTCCGGTATGACTTTCGTTGTTGAATTACCACCGCTGGCTGTACCTTCTTTCTGAGCTCTGATTTGCCTTTTTTGACTGTGGCCATCACCACGTCACTCACACCAGCAGCAGGAAGCCTGTTCAGTCGTCCCTTGATACCCATGTCTCCCCACCCATTCGCACGCCCAAACAGTTGCCAAACTTGGTGTATGTAACTTGTCATACCACTGATGGAAGCAAACAACAGGACATGCTGTTGCTTCACCCAAAAGTGGTGTCTTTACTCTTCCCTTTCTTGACGGCTCAATGGGTCACTAGTAAGAGGCCCAGTGAGTTCTTTTAAAAAGGGTGAATTTTTTTTTTTTAAGTTATCCTTATTTATTTGTTGGATAGAGACAACCAGAAATTGAGAGGGAAGGGGGTGAGAGGAGGGAAAGTGGCAGAGAGACCCTACAGCATTGCTTCACCGCTCATGAAGCTTTCCCCCTGCAGGTGGGGACCGGGGACTCGAACCTGGTTTCCTGTGCACTATAACATGTGCACTCAACCAGGTGTGCCACTATTTAGCTCCAAGTGTTAGGAAAATTAACTTGGGAAAAGCCTAACAAGTCTTAGGAGACAGGGCAGGGGTAGATAGCATAATGGTTATACAAACAGATTCTCATGCCTGAGGCTCCAAAGTCCTAGGTTCAGTCCCCACCATAAACCAGAGCTGAGCAGTGCTCTGGTGTTTCTCTCTGTCTCTCTCTCTGCGACTCTCTCAAAAATAAAATATAAATAAAAATATTAAAAAAAAAGAAAAAATGTCGGAAGCAGATAAACCTTGCCATGCTGCCTTAGAGGAGTTCTTCTGTTGCTTCTTTTCCTTCCTTCCCTTCCTTTCTCTCCTTCCTTCCTTTTCTCCTCTCACTTTGTCCTGAGCACTTGGGGTTCTTGTGCATACATTTTTTTTTCAATGTCTGGGCTACTTTTTCAATAGACAGTCAGAGTGAGGGGGAGACACCGTGTCACTGAAGCAGCCTCCATCGCCATAGAACTTCCCATGTGTTAAAAGCTCAAACATAGATCACGCGCATGGCAGTGTAGGTTAGTTCTTTTTTTTTTTTTTTAAGTGTTTCAGTGAAGGCTAAAGTGAAAACTGAAGACTATGGGTAAGAAGAATGAACCATTTGACACTTAAAACTTGTATTAGAATGAGCAGAGTAGGCATGTGTCCAGGGTTATCTGCAGGAATAAAATTAACATCCAAATTTTGTCTTTTACATTTGGGTGGTAACCCTCTAGGGCGGATGAATCTAGGAAGCTTTGATGGTCACACCAAGTAGTACATCACTTGCATTTCTTCCTTATCTGCATTTCACTTTCTTCTGTTTCTCTTTTAACCTACCTTCCTTTCTAGCTGCCAGTCATATGCCATTAAGTAATCACAGTCCAGGACCCCTAGTACTCCGGGTAGAAAGAATTTGCTGGTTGCTAACACCTGTCTCCTAGCGAAATGAATAGGCTCTTTTGTGGACAGGATGTTAAAAAAAAAAAAACCCAAAACTGATTAGTTCAGCATTTACTTAAAGGGCCTACTAAAGGTACAGTTTATTTATCAGTGGTTTCAAGTTAAATATTATATGTATATTCTTATTTTGAATTATAATGTAGGGTGAACTAACATCTAAACGAATTTTTTTTTTTTTTTACTGCTCAAATAGACTAGTTTCTATCATATTGATTGGAAGTCATTTATATTCTAAAGAGGTTTCTACCCTTAAGGGCCTTTGTATTGTTCCACAAATGCAATACAATTAAAGTTTTGTTCACTGCACTGCTGACAATTTGTTTAATTTCTGTTCCTTATATATTTCTGCTGGCAGCTGGGAAATTAAAATACTAGATGTTGCGTAAAACTGCTTTTTTGAGGGGTGATTTTACTATCATTTAAATGGACATGGGCCCCAGGGTACATTTTTAGAGATGTCTTATTCAACTTTCCTCTAATAGTCTCTTTCTCTCTGTAGAATTAATGTGTTAAGACCCATAATTGACTGTTTAAGCATTCAGAAAAAAACAATGTTTGGCCTTTACCCTGTGATTATATTTTTTTCCACATTTCTTTTGAGGAAATGTGTGTAATTTTTGGAAACTAAGTATATTATAGTTGCATGAACATATAAACTTTTGTCAAGTCTAGACTGTGGAGTAATTTTCTTTCATAAGTTGAAGTATTTAATTTCCACTGCCAGGCTCTTTTTAGATGCTAGCATTTGCAGACTTTATGTGGAAAGACCTAAGATGCTTGGCAAATCCTCTTCCTTCCTTTCTTTTCTTTTTTTCTCCTTTCTCTCTCTCTCTCTCTCTCTTTTTTAAGAATTTATTTATTAATGAGAATGATAGGAGGAGAGAGAAAGAACCAGACATCATTCTGGTACATGTGCTGCCGGGGATTGAACTCAGGACCTCATGCTTGAGAGCCCAGTGCTTTATCCACTATGCCACTTCCCGTACCACTCTTTTTTTTTTTTTTTTTTAATGCTTTTTATTTTATTTCAGAGAGACTGAGAGAGAAATGGACTGGAGCACTCCTTATGGTAGTGCTGGGGATTGAAACTGGGACCTGGAAACCTCAGGTATGAAAGTCTTTTTGCGTAATCATTATGCTACCTTCCCAGCCCATCAAAATTTTATATTTATTTATTTATTTATTTATTTATTTATTTTATTGCCACCAGGATTATGGCTGGTGCTTGGTGCTGGCACTACAAATCTGTTGCTTCTTGGCAGACATTTTTTTCCTTTTCATTTTCTTGGATAGGATGGAGAGAAAAGAGAGGAGGGGGAGATAAAGAGGGAGAAAGACAAGACACCTGTAGACTTGCTTCACAACTCATGAAGCGTATTCTCCCTGCAGGTAGGTACCTGGGGCTTGAATCCAGGTCTTTGCACATGATAATAGTGCACTTAACCAAGTGTGCCACTACCCAGTCCCTGGACCTCAGTCATTTCTGTCTCCTTGCCCAACCTCCTGCTTCCACCCCTTCAGACAACCTCCCAGCTGCTGCCACCATACCTGGCCCAGCATCTCTGTCATGCTACTGCCCAGCCCGCTCACAATTTTTCTGATAATTTTTCACTGAAATGGCTTTAGTCTTCAGGAGCAGTAGTTGCTCTGAAGGAGACTTTAAATTTAATTATTATTTTTTTAAAAATTATCTTTATTTACTGGATAGAGACAGAGAAATTGAGAGGGGAGAGGGAGACAGGGAGAGAGACATAGAGACACCTGCAGCCCTGCTTCACCACTTGTGAAGCTTTCCCCTGCAGTTGGGGACAGGGGGCTTGAACCAGGGTCCTTGTGCACTGTGGCAGCCAGGTCCGCCACTGCCTGGCCCCCTAAATTTAATTATTCTAGTCTACACTTAATTTTCTACAGGATTCTGGAGAGGTTCTCACCAGGCTTCTGATTTTAAGGAGTTATGCTGAATTACAGGTTTTTTTTTTTTTTAATTAAAAAGGAAAATTCTATTAAGGCTGTTTGCCTTTTGGAAAAAACAAAAAAAAGGAAAGTGATCTTGATCTGTTAATTTTTTTCCCCCTTTTTTTCTTTTTACCAGAACACTGATCAGTTCTGGTTCATGGTGGTGGTGTGAGGGATTGAACCTGGGACTTAGGAGCCTCAGACACAAGAGCCTCTTTGCATAACCATTATGCTATCTACCTTCACCTGTCTGTTAATTTTTCTTTTGTTCTCTCCTATAAAAAAATACAGAGGGTTACACTGGGTTAAGTGCACATAGTACAAAGCGCAAGGACCTGTGCAAAGATTCCGATTCGAACCTCCGGGCTCCCCACCTGCAGGTAGGTTGCTTCACATGCGGTGAACCAGGTCTGCAGGTGTCTTTCTCTCTCCCTCCCTATCATCCCGTCCCTTCTCGATTTCTCTCTGTCCTATTAAAAAAAAATTTTTTTTTAAAAGATACAGCAAAACCATCTTGTTCTGCTAGTAACCTTTCTCACTGCTTCCACCCATAAGCTGAATTTGAACTATTTATTTATTTTTGCTGCCAGAGTTTTTGCTGGGGCTTCATGCCTGTACAGTTCTACCATTCCTAGCAGACTCTTTTTAGGAGAGACATGGAGGGGGTGAGACAGAGTAGCAGAGACTCCGTCACATTTCTTTACTAATTAGGACTTTCCTCTGTGCAGGTCCTCTCATGTGATAGCTGAGGTCTCAAACCAGAGTTTTTGCACTTGATAAAGTGGATGCTCTATTGGCTGCACATTCTCTATATCTTGCATCAGGAAATTCCAGCTTTGTGGGGAAAAAACATAGCTAGCCAGCATCAGTTATGCCTTTATTTCCTGGTTTAATGTTCACAAGTCTTCTTTTTCCCCCCACTTTATTGGGAGGCTGGTGGCCCACAGTACAGTTGTTGACCACATGCCTTTTCTAGAATTGCATATTAAGATATAGTTTTATTGGGGGCCGGGTGGCAGGACAGCGCGTTAAGCGCAGGTGGCGCAAAAAGCAAGGATGGAGTAAGTGTCTGGGTTTGAGCCCCCAGCTCCCCACCTGCAGTGAAGCAGGTCTGCAGGTATCTATCTTTCTCTCCCCCTCTGTCTTCCCCTCCTCTCTCCATTTCTTTCTGTCCTATCTAAATACGACGACATCAATAACAATAATAACTATGACAGTAAAACAAAGGCAACAAAAGGGAAAATAAATATTTATAAACAAAGATACGGTATTATTATTTCTGGGTTATGGAATGGCCATGGTTCCCTGGGGCAGCTATCTTTTTCCTACCCTTCCCAGGGATGTCTGTTGCCAGCTAGCTTAGCTCTGGGTTCTTCCCCACAAAATTAGAACAAGACTTCTTAGGATATAGATTATAAAGATAAGTTTGTGGTCCGGGAGGTGGCGCAGTGGTAAAGCTTTGGACTCTCAAGCATGAGGTCCCTAGTTTGATCCCCGGCAGCACATGTGTCAGAGTGATGTCTGGTTCTTTCTCATAAATAAATAAAATCTTTTAGAAAAAAGTTTGTTAGGAGTGAACTGTGGCTGTGAGTCAGCTACCTTAGAAACAGCTGGACTTTGTGTCAGGTGGGGTTAAATATTGATTAGTGACAGCTTGATTTTCTTTGAATTTCTCCCCCCATAGGCATGTCCCAGGAATGTGGAAAAGTATATTAAAGGCTGAACATAATGGTTCTTGTTCAGCAGGCTTACAAATTTTGTTTATGAACAAAGTCCTTTGAACTTTCCTTCACTTAGATTTTCCTGTCAGCTCCAGGCTTTGTCTGCCCTTCTGGCCACCAGCTGAGGCTACAGTGAGGGACAAATGGAGGCAGTGAGATTCTTTAAAAGGCCATACAAAGACTTATTGTTGGTTCTTTTTTTTTTTTTTCTCTCTTTCTTTTTTCTTTTTTTTGGCCTCCAGGGTTATTGCTGGGGCTCAGTACCTGCACCATGAATCCACTGCTCCTGGAGGCCATTTTCTCCCTTTTTGTTGCCTTTGTTGTTGTAGCCTTGTTGTGGTTATTATTGTTATTGTTGATGTTGTTTGTTGTTGGATAGTACAGAGAGAAATGGAGAGAGGAAGGGAAGACAGGGAGAGAGACAGACACCTGCAGACCTGCTTCACCGCCTGTAAATCAACTCCCCTGCAGGTGGAGAGCTGGGGGCTTGAACCGGGTCCTTATGCTGGTCCTTGAGCTTTGCGCCACGTGCGCTTAACCCACTGCACCACCGCCCGACTCCCGGTTCTTTTTTTTTTAAGCTTTATTAAGGTTTTCTTTATTTTATTATTTTTTAAATTAAGATTTATTTTCGCTAGAGACAAGGAAAATTGAGAGGAAGGGGTGAGAGAGAGAGAGAGGGAGATAGATAGAGATACCTGTAACACTGCTTGATTCACCACTCATAAAGCTTCCCCAATGCAGGTGGAGGTTGAGTGCTTGAACTCTGTTCCTTGTAGACTGTAATGTGTACTCAACCAGGTGTACCCCCCCAGTTCCTTTTATTGTTGATTCCTCCCCTCCTCCTCCTTTTTTCTCAGCTCTGGCTTACGGTGGTGTTGGGGATTGAACCTGAGATATTTTTTATTATTTTTAATTTATTTATTTTCCCTTTTGTTGCCCTTGTTGTTTAACATTGTGTGGTTATTAATGTTGTTATTGGTGGGTAGGACAGAGAGAAATGGAGAGAGGAGGGGAAGACAGAGAAGAGGAGAGAAAGATAGACACCTGCAGACCTGCTTCACTGCTTGTGAAGCGACTCTCCTGCAGGTGGGGAGCCGGGGGCTCGAACTGGGATCCTTATGGCGTCCTTGTGCTTTGCACCATGCATGCTTAACCCGCTGCACCACTGCCCGACTCCCTGAACCTGAGATCTTAAAGCCTCACTATACTATCTCTCCCACCTATTGTTGGTTCTTAATACATTTTTCCTATATATTTAATAACCTTCTCCTATGTTCTCTGTTTGTCTAGCTAGCTTGTCTCAAACCCACCTGACTTTGAGCCATTTAGGTTTGGTTTCATTTGCTGAAACATTTGACTGTCTTGATCCTTTTTAAAGACATGCTGCCTGGTCATCTAGAAGGTAATAGGCCACCTGGATCCTCTGAGTAGTTAATGCAATTAGCCAGTGACCAGCACCATTGCTTATTTACAAATGCTGAAATATGTTAAAAGACAGGGTGGGGGGAGTCGGGCAGTAGCACAGCGGATTAAGTACAGGTGACACAAAGCACAAGGACCAGCGTAAGGATCCTGGTTTGAGTCCCCAGCTCCCCAACTGCAGGGGAGTCGCTTCACAAGTGGTGAAACAGGTCTGCAGGTGTCTTATCTTTCTCTTCCCCTCTGTCTTCTCCTCTCTCCATTTCTCTCTGTTCTATCCAACAACGACATCATCAACAACAAAACAAGGGCAACAAAAGCGAATAATTACAAAAAAAAAAAAGTGGGGGTGGTGTGGGGGCCTTTTCTTACATAAATAGTTTTACTCTCCCATTCCATCCTTTTCTTGTACTCTTTTCATTCTTTGTAAATTTGTTTCCAGTCTTGGTACTGATCACTTGTATATGAATCAATTTAGCTTACCCTATATTATGTAGAAAATTAGGCTGTCCTTAACATTTTCTGTGAATGTTTTTTACTTGCATAATGATTCAGATGACTGAGAAATAACCAAGCCCAGTCCTTTATTGATTTTCAACCTTTCATGTTATCTTGAGCCACTGAGTCCATAGCCAGTTAATTATATTCCCCCCTGAACCCTCATCCACCCATTGACTAAGTCATTGTACATGGTATGGAAGGAGAAAGCTAAGAACTTAAGCCTTAATTGAAAAAAAAAGTCCTGGATAGAAGAAGAACTTTAAATTATGGAAAGAGGACAGAGTTTTCTAGGACTTTGGCAGGAGTGAATCAGCTGAAGTTCTGCTAGTTTGAGCAGTCTTTGATATTCCAGAGGAGGAATTGTTGATGCAGATTAGCAGCCGTTTGGGCCATTTGTGCTTTATGAAGGGATGAAAAAGAATAGTTATAGGCAGGAGTCAGGTGGTAGCGCAGTGGGTTAAGCGCACGTGGCGCAAAGTGCAAGGACCAGCATATGGATCTTGGTTCGAGCCCTCCGGCTCCTCACCTGCAGGGGAGTTGCTTCACAGGTGGTGAAGCAGGTCTGCAGGTGTCTTTCTCATCCCTTCCTCCCTTTTATTTTTATTTTATTTTAAAATAAAAAAATTTTAAAAAGAGTAGTTACAGGCTATGATGTAGTGTAGGGGTTTGGAATAACTAACTACAGAGACTAGGACTTGTGCAGTCCATAGTGGGCATTCTTAGTTTTTCAGGTTCTCTTGCATTTGCCTCTCTGTTTTACTGATTCTCTTGCATTTGCCTACCTGTTTCTACCTTTTGGGCATGGCTAGATTCAGTACCATTCTTGATCATTTCATCATGTACTGATGGAAGAGTTGGTATAATCATTGTGTGTCAAAGCTGAAGTTTACCTTGAAGTTTGCTGCAGAGTGCGTGGGGAGAGTGGTGCCAAAATATCCTCACCACCTCTCCTATTAGACTGGCCATATATCTAGAGACAGTGCTGTAACTAACTCTAATCATTATCCTACATCTGTTGGTCTGGGTCAGTGTTCTCATCTTCCTGGACTGTTGACACAATTGCAGACCTGCAACTTGAAGAAGAGTAATAGCAAACCAGCCAGTTAAAACAGTAGTTATCTGCAACTTCAATTCCAGATGAGTTTTAGCAGATTTCTAAATTTTACTTATCAAATGTTGTATAGCACATGAAAATGTCTCATAATACCAAAACTAATATTAAAAAAAGACAAAAAATTTTTGCTGTCACTACCACAAAACAAACAAGCAAAACTGCAACATACATGTAAAAACCAATATAAAAATTAACTTGGAGCGCTGACAAACTAACAACAAAAAGAAAGTCCAGACCCTAGGAGGCAAGGACAGAGAGATTCTTACAATAAAGCCAAATCTGCTTCCTGATCAATTCTCAATTCTATACTGTCTAACCAAGATCTTGCTGTTAGAGCCATCTTCCCTACTAAATTTCCATCACTGCCAGTTCCAGCTGCTTTGGCTTCATTGCTTTGGTTCTGGCTGTTTCTGCTGCCACTTCTGTCACAACCAACAGCTGTGGTCCAAATGCCTCAGTGCTGCTACTCAATTGTTGCAGCTGTCTGATTCCACCAGCTAGTTTAGTCTGCCTGGTTCTGCCCTGTTCTGGCTAGCTCCTCTGCCTCAGTGATTATCACTCAGTTCTAGTTAGGGCCTAGTC
Organism: Erinaceus europaeus; assembly: GCF_950295315.1. Taxonomy (NCBI): domain Eukaryota; kingdom Metazoa; phylum Chordata; class Mammalia; order Eulipotyphla; family Erinaceidae; genus Erinaceus; species Erinaceus europaeus. The sequence continues at coordinate 70,219,605 of NC_080173.1, forward strand.
ACCCACTGCCTCAGCATCCACTGCAGCCAGCACCTATCAAGACTGCTGACTCTGATCTTGACAGAGAATCGAACATAATAGGAAGACAAGGTAAGTTACCTGCAATAGTAGACCAATACAGCAGTTTAAAGAAAACCTCAAATTATCAAGCTGTATAATCTACCTGATAAAGACTTCAAACCTGTGGTCCTAGGGATGCTCACTGAATTGAGAAGAATTGTGTAGAAAGACTGCAATAAATTCAGAGAAATGATGATGAAATTTATAGAGAAGTTCATAATAGTTATCAGAAGAATGAAGAGTACAGTGACTGAGCTAAAACAAAATACAGTGGAGGGGAATACTTAGAGGAAGAGATGCAAGGATTGAAGTGGAGAGTAGGGGGAAAAAATAAAAGCAGAAAAAGCCACTTACCCCCTCCAAAAGTGAAGAGAAGAAAAAAAAAACTAAAATGATATAAGAAAGTTATGGAACAACATCAAGTAACATCTCTGCCATATTGGTACAAGAAGGGGAAGAACAAGAGAGAAAGAATTTTAGCTGAGAATTCCCTCCAAATTAAAGAAGGAGATAGATACCTTCCTCTCCCCCAAAAGATCCTGGAGACTTGATAAGCTCCAAGAAAAAAAAAAAAAAGAATTCAAACCCTAGTTTCCCCAGGCACATATTAAAATGGCAAAGATCAAAGACTGGTAATTCTGAAGACTCCTAGAGAAAAACCAAGAGTCACCTATAATGGAAATCCCATAAGATTCTCAGCTGAGGGAGTTAGGCGGTAGTGCAGCGGGTTAAGCGCATGTGGTGCAAAGCACAAGGACCAGCATAAGAATCCCAGTTTGAGCCCCCAGCTCTCCACCTGCAGGGGAGTCACTTCACAAGTGGTGAAGCAGGTCTGCAGGTTTCTTTCTGTCTTCCCCTCCTCTCTCCATTTGTCTCTGTCCTATCCAACAGTGACAGCAATAATAACTACAACAATAAAACAAGGGCAACAAAAGGGAATAAATATTTAAAAAAAAAAGATTCTCAGCTGATGGGAGTTGGGCGGTAGTGCAGTGGGTTAAGCACACGTGGCGCAAAGCACAAGGATCAGTGTAACTATCCCGGTTCAAGCCCCCACTCCCCACCTGCAGGGGAATCGCTTCACAAGCAGTGAGGTAGGTCTTCAGGTGTCAATCTTTCTCTTCCCCTCTCTGTCCCCCCTCCTTTCTCTCTGTCCTATCCAACAACAACGACATCAACAATAACTACAACAATAAAAAAAAATCAAGGGCAACAAAAGGGAATAAATAAATAAAATTAACAAAAAAATATTCTCAGCTGATTCCTTCTTCTGTTCTTTATTTTCTTCCTTCTTTATTTACTTTTGCCACCAGACCTATTACTGAGTCTTCATGCCTATACAACCCTACCATTCCCCATGGATTCATCCTTCCTATCCTTCCCTCCCTCCCTCCCTTCCTTCTGTTGAGCTAGCCCCTAGCCCCATCAGCTGATTTTTCAACAGAAAGTCTAAAGGGGAAGTTGGGCAGTAGCCCAGTGGGTTAAGCACAGGTGGCACAAAACACAAGGACAGGCATAAGGATCCCAGTTCCAACAATGACAACATCAATAACAGTAATTACAACAACAATGAAAAAGGCAACAAAAGGGAAAATAAATATTTTTTAAAAATTAGAAAACATATAGGCTATTTTTACATTTAAAAAATGTTGACATGTATATCTGATATAGTTTCTGCTTAAGTGATAGGCTGTTCATACCTGAATTATTTGTGAAAACATGAATAGCACCCTAAAATCTTTCTCTTTGTTTCATCCTTTAGTAACAGCACAAACATTATAAAATTATGATTCACCACTAATTTTGATTGGAAGGGATTGTACAAAATTCAGAAGTTCTGAATATCATGTTAATAAAGCAAATGTTTAAGGTTTAGCACATAATTAGATGTTTATGTGCATCTTAATGTACATTTAGTCTTTCCAACCGAATATAATTTTTCAAAATGGGGAAATTGAAATTTGTTATTATTACATATTACGAAATGCATATTAAACTGTTCTTTCCATATATTTAAATATACTGATTTTTTTTCACCTAAAATAACTAGTCAGGGAGTACAGAAAAACTGTGAGCTTTAAAAAATTTCCTGAAAGCATTTGTAAGATGTTATAGTACTACAATAGTATTCAAATTTAATGTGCGTCAGGGTCATCTAGGTGCTTGTAAAAGATGTAGTTTCTGATTGCTAGCACAGACCTATAGAATCAAAGTGTTTGGGGATGAAACTGTGTTCTGATGTTTATTTGCTGGCCATACATAGAAAAGTACCTGCACATTTAAAATTAATAATAATATCAATGTTGAGAAACTTCATTTATCAGTTAATGGGCTGCTTTTATTTTGCAGAGGAAGAATTTAGGGCACAGAAAAATGAAGACATTCATTGGTCTCATCCAGAATCCCTAACTAGCTGATTAGCTCTTTCAGGCTAGCAGAGCATCTGCTGACTCCTAATTCATCAACTCTTTCCTTTAAATTACATCATGGTGCCTCCTATTGTTTTTTCTCATGACCTTCAAATCAAAAGCTGCTAATGGTGAGGGTGATAGGTGGATTTCTTCAAAACAATAAAGCACTGAATTGGCTCTTTACAGTGTGGAAACTTAGTGCATTTGAAGTACAAAAAAGGGATTTATCAGAAAAATTATGTACATAAATGTCATAGCATCAGCATTATACTATAAATGTTTTTTGTTGTCCTTTTGCATTTTTCTTTAAACCTCTGAAAATTAATTTTCATGAGTGGGCAAGAAATCAGAGCACTGTTCAATGTTGGCATATGGTGATGTCATTAATGGGGCCCAGAATCTCTTGGGCCTCACTCAGGCATCCTCCCTAGCTCTGCATTGAGTGTAATGACTTTTGTGAAGGATCTGTGACTCTTTGGATAGCATTATTGGGAGAGGATTGTTTCTGTGGACATCTTAAGGACTTGTTATTAAAGTTTGGGCCTTCTACATGTGAGATTCTAATGATCTCAACTTTTTCATTCTGTATTCCAAATAGAGGGTGAAATATATGGAGATGGACAGGCAGACAGACAGACAGAAATAGAGATATTATAGCACCACTCCACTAGCAATGGAGCTTCACTAGTTGCCACAGTGTTCCCATGTGGTGTCAGGGCTCAAACCTGGGATCTCATGCATAGTAAGGCATGCTACCAGGTGAGCTAGCTCCTGTCCACCCACTCCAGTAATTTTTGAGGTTTTTTTTTTTTTAAATAAATTTACTTTTTACTTTTTTTTTTTTTTAATTGCCATCTGGGTTATTGCTAGGGCTCTGTGCCTGCAAGATTCCACTTCTGATGGGCTCCCTTCCCCTCCCCTCTTTTTTTTTTTTTTTTGGCCTCCAGGGTTATCACTGGGGCTAGGTGCCTGCACTACAAATCCACCGCTCCTGGAGGCTATTTTCCCACTTTTGTTGCCCTTATTGTTATTATTGTTGTTTGGATAGGACAGAGAGAAATCAAGAGAGATGGGGAAGACAGAGAGCAGGAGAGAAAGATAGACACCTACAGACCTGCTTCACTGCTTGAGAAGTGACCTCCCCCCCTGCAGGTGTGGAACTGGGGGCTTGAACTGGGATCCTTGTGCTGGTCCCTGCGATTTGCATCATATGTGCTTATCACGTTCACTACCACCTGGCCTCCTGGATTTACTTTTTAAAATTTTCTTTTATTTATTTATTGGATAGATATAAGTTTCATTTCATATAATGTGGCCTGTCACATTTTATCCATAGACCTCTGTGTGGAATGTGTTTTAGAAATATCAGCAATACTTGTTCCTTGCTTGACTAACTTTAGATCTCTTTGCACTGAAAGATTATTTTTATAAAATTACTCCTAACTCTAAAATTAGGAATTTTGAGATTAATAATACTGTTTATTTATTTACTTTTCAAATCCCAAGTCCTCAAAATTGTAGTGTACTTGCTGTATAAGCTAGTCATCTGTAAAAGACTATTGCATAGGACTTGCATATGTGAGGCAGTCCCGTCCCAGGTGCACTGCATATGCTGAGTGCTTACCATGTCTTTTGCTTTCATCAAATAATCTTTAAAAAAAAAAAAAAAAGACTTTACTAACAGCAAAAACATTGGGTTTTGTTTGTTTTTCATGTAAATAGGTAGGGATAGTCCTGTTTGTCAGTAATACTTTTCAATACAAGACATATAGATGTTGATTTAGTCCCATGGGACCTCATAACTGATAGTTGAATAATTAGTGCTACTCCACTTTCAGGAAGAAGTCTTGCTCAGTATAGAAAGTAAAATATTGTAAAGTTTGGTTTTTGTTTTAATTTTTATTTGATAGGACAGAGAAATTGTGAGAGGGAGGGAAGGTAGGGAAAGAGAGGGCTGGGGAGATAGCATGATGGTTATGCAAAGAGACTCTCATGCCTGAGGCACGAAAGGTCCCAGGTTCAATCTCTAGCACCACCATAAGCCAGAGCTGAGCAGTGCTCTATTTACCAAAAAAAAAAAAAAAAAAAAAAAGAAAGAATGAGTGAAAGAAAGGAAGGAAGGAAGAAAGAGGAAAAGAAAAGAAAGAAGGAAAGACCTACAGCTCTGCTCATGAAGCTTCCCTTCCTGCAAGTGGGGACTGGGAACTTGAACTCAGGTCCTTGGACATGGTAAAGTGTGCCACTACCCAGCCCCATTCTAAAGTTTTAAAAAAGAATTTATTTATTTACTTATTATGAGAGAGATGAGAAAGGAAGAGGACCATAGCACTATTCAGCTGTGACATAAAATAGTGCCCGGGTTTTAATCTGCAACCTCTGGCACCACAAGCATGCAAGTTCTGTGTTTTAGTAGGCTGAGATACCTCCCCAACAAAAAAGTAAAACTTGAACTGTGCTTAGGCCAGAGGTATTGCTTTAGGTACATGCTGAGGGCCTGTAAAAACCCATTAACCTCTTCTTTATATTCTGGAGACTGCTTCTGAGACTTCTGTAAAGGAAACTATTTGTAGTCAGTCGGCCTTTCACATGTGAGATGCTCCACTTGGAAACTACATTTCTTACAGTCTGTCTAATTACTACAGCTTTTCAGTTCTTTTTTATAACAAACGGGACACTGTTGACTGAATGCTGAGCTAAAATTGCAGTGAGAATATATTCTTCATGAGTTACTTTCTGCTGCCTTATGGATCAGCTTATGGCTTTGGAGGGACTCAGATAAAAATGTTAGGAGCAGTGAGCCTACACATATATAGCCGCCTAATATATGACAAAGGGGCTAGTGATTCAATGGGGGTAATGAAGGCTTTTTCAACAAAGAGTGGTGGGAAAATTGGATAGCCACATGTGGAAAAGGCAAACTAGACTGCCAGTTAACACCATGCACCAAAATAAAATCAAAATGGATCAAAGACCTGGCTATTAAACCAGAAATTCCTAAAATTTCAAGAAAACATCTATGAAACATTGCAGGATCTTCCCATTAGAGATGTATTTGGAGACTCAACCCTGTTGGCATGGAATGGGGAATACTCAGGTGGAGAGAACCTTAGCCAGTTGCCAGGGCCCTGAGATTAGATATATGCCAGAGTGAAGAGAGAAAAACTACAGCTAGTCACTATTCAGTTGATCACACTCATATGATATCCCTAGCTAGGACAGTGTCAGGTGTGTAACTCCCACCCCCATCCCTAGCTTCCAAGAGTCTTTATTAAGATACAAATAACAGGTGGTTATATATCACATAGACAAACATCAGAATCCATTTTTTTTTTTTTAAACCAGAGCACTGCTCAGCTTTGGTTTATGGTGGTATGGAGGATTGAACCTGAGACTTTGAAACCTCAGGGGACGAAAGTCTCTTTGCATAACCATTATGCTATCTACCGCCACCCCATCAGAATACATTTCTTTTTTTCTTTTTTTTTTTTTTAAGAGTTATTTTTTAAAGTATCCCTTTTTGTTGCCCTTTTTTTTATTGTTGTAGTTATTGTTGTTATTGATGTCATTGTTGTTGGGTAGGACAGAGAGAAATGGAGAGGGGAGGGGAAGACAGAGGGAGAGAAAGATAGACACCTGCAGACCTGCTTCACCACTTGTGAAGTGACTTCCCCGCTTGTGAAATGATTTCCCCTGCAGGTGGGGAGTCGGGGTCTCAAACTGGGATCCTTAACGCCGGTCCTTGCACTTTTCACCACCTGGGCTTAACTGGCTGCCTTACCGCCCAACTCTCCAGAATACATTTCTAAGAGAGAAGACATCAGGGTAAGGTGCTTAAAACTTTCGTTATATGTGGTCCAGGAGATGGTGTAGTGGATAAAGCATTGGACTCAAGCATGAGGTCCTGAGTTCAAGCCCTGGCAGCACATGTACCAGAGTGATGTTTGGTTCTTTCTCTCTCCTCCTATCTTTCTCATTAATAAATAAAATCTTTAAAAAAAAAAACCTGTCATTATCCAAATGTTATTGTGTCAGGTACATTCTTGTGTTTAGTCTACTTATCCCAGGCACAATCTCCAGATGGTCAGGGCAGCAGCCAGACATGTGTGATCTCATGTGGCAATACAACTCACCACTGCCTGTGGGCAGAAATCTCTGAAATATCCAAACTTCACTAGAGCAGGATTTTGTGATAACTGAGCAGACCCTGAAATACAGACCTCATGGTGTATTACAAAAGAATGAGCCTTGTAGACAATAACAAGCAAAACATATATGTTGCAAACATAGATACAAAAGTGACAGTATATAGCATTTCCAGTAACAAGTATCAGAAAACAAGAGTAAATAAATGGGACTACATCAAACAAAAAATTTTCTACACACCAAAAGCAAATTACACAAGGATAACCAGTCAACCTAGTAAATGGGAAAAGATATTTATACATCATACATCTGACAAATGATTGATATGAAGCACATATAAAAGGCAACAGTGAGATACTACTTTGCCCCTGTGAGAATGTCATACATCAGAAACAATAGCAACAACAAACCCTCCTACACAGCTGGAGGATGTAAATTGGTCCAACCCCTGTGGAGAGTAGTCTGGAGAACTCAGAGAAGGCTGAAATGGACCTATGCTGTGACCAAGCAGCCAAAATGTTCATTGACAGATGTCTGTCTAAAGAAGTTATCTGTTGGGAGACGGGTGGTAGTGCAATGGGTTAAGCATCCATGCAAGGACCTGTGTAAGGCCCCGGCTCCCCATCTGCAGGGGAGTCACTTCACAGGTGGTGAAGCAGGTCTGCAGGTGTCTATCTTTTTCTCCTCCTCTTTGTCTTCCCCTCCTCTCTCCATTTCTCTCTGTCCTATCCAACAATAATAACTCCAACAACAATAAAAACAAAGGCAACAAAAAGGAAATAAATATTTTAAGACGTTATCTGTTGCCGTAGAATACTACTCTGCAATCAAAAAAGATGAAATTGGAGGGAACTGGAGGTGATTATACTTAGCAAAGGAAGTAAAGAGATGAAAGACAACTACCAGATGGTTTCACTCATGAAACCATCTAGAGAACTGAAATACTTGAACTTGCAAACAGGAGAAGGAGAAGAAGACCAAGAACAAACTGTTTCTAAACTTTATAAGAACTATGGTAGTTATCTGGAGGTGGTGGGAGGGTGGAGACAGAACCTTGATGGTGGGTGCAGTATAGAATTATTCTCTGTAATCTTACAATCTTGTGACTCACTATTAATCATAAATAAAAATCTAAAAAAAAAGAAATATTAAGAGCAGTAGTATATAGGTAATACCTGAAATGTATTTCAGGTGGTTGGGTTAGCAGTTGATCTGTAGTTAAATATTATCTCCTCCTTCACATTCTCCTTCTTCTTCACCGCCAGTTTTTACCTCTTCCTCCTCTTCCTCATTCTCCTCCTGATGTAAAAGGTGCAAATGAATCTGAAATGTGCTTCTCATTACAAACTTTTTCACCTTCCTTCCTTAGTTCCCCATTGAGTGACCAGTAGAATGAATAATTTCACTTTTATAGTTACCCTCATGTCTTCATATCATCTCTAATCTCTGGCAACTAGGAAGTGATTTTTTTTTTTTTAATATTTTTATTTTTGGGCGGTAGTGTAGTTGGTTAAACACACATGGCGCAAAGTGCAAGGACCAACGTAAGGATCCTGGTTTGAGCCCCCAGCTCCCCACCTGCAGGGTCGCTTCACAAGTGGTGAAGCAGGTCGGCAGGTGTCTTATCTTTCACTCCCCCTCTCTGTCTTCCCCTCCTCTCTCTATTTCTCTTTGCCCTATCTGGCAATGACATCAATAACAACAATAATAGTAGCGACAACAACGATAAAAAACAAGGGCAACAAAAATGAAAATAAATTAAAAATATTTTTTAAATATTTTTATTTACTTATTACTGCATAGAGACAGAAAAATTGAGAGGAGAGGGGTAGACAGAGAGACACCTACAGCCCTGCTTCACCACTTGTGAAGCTTTCTTCATGCAGGTGGGAACCAGGGGCTTGAACTTTTATCCTTGTGCACTATAATCTGTGTGCTTAACCAGGTATGCCCTGGTCTGGGCTCATTAATCTGATCTTTATAATTATACCATTTCTGAAAAGTTATGGAAATGGAATCATAATAGGATATGATCTTCCAAGACTGTCAGTTTTCCCCCCACAACTGTGCATAACTTTACAATTTTGTATTTGTGTGTTTTTTCTGATATTTTAAAAATTTATTTATTGGGGAATTAATGTTTTACATTCAACAGTAAATACAATAGTTTGTACATGCATAACATTTCCCAGTTTTCCATATAACAATACAACCCCCACTAGGTCCTCTGTCATCCTTCTTGGATCGGAATGTCTTTTACTTTGGTGTAATACGCCAACCACAGTTCAGGTTCTACTTGTGTTTTATTTTCTGATCTTGTTTTTCAACTTCTGCCTCAAAGTGAGAGGCAGAAGTTGAATCCCATATTCATCCTTCTGTTTCTGACTTATTTCAAGTAACATGAATTTTTCAAGGTCCATCCAAGACCAGCTGAAAACAGTGAAGTCACCATTTTTTATAGCTCAGTAGTATTCCATTATGTATACATATATACCACAACTTGCCCAGCCAGTCACCTGTTGTTGGACACCTGGGTTGCTTCCAGGTTTCTTTCCACTTCTTTATGTCTGTTTCAATTTCCTTGAATAGTTACTCATAATTTTCAGTATACAAGTCTTTCACTTCTTTGGTTAGGTTTACTCCTAGATATTTTATTGTTTTTGTTGCTATAGTAAAAGGAATTGATTTCTGGGTTTCAACTTCTAACTTACTGTTTGCATAGAGGAATGCCACTGACTTTTGAATGTCAGTTTTGTAGCCTGACACCTTACTGTATTGCCTGATGATTTCCAAAAGCTTCTTGCTGGATTCCTTAGGTTTTTCTATGTATACTGTCATGTCATCTGCAAATAAGGAGAGTTTGACTTCTTCCAATCTGTATGCCTTTAATTCCTTGCTCCTGCCTGATTGCTATGACAAGAACTTCTAACACTGTGTTGAATAGTAATGGTGATAGTGGGCAGCCCTGTCTATTACCTGATCTGAGGGGAAATGCTTCCAGTTTTTCACCACAGAGCATGATGTTGGCTGTAGGTTTGCTATATATAGACTTCGCTATCTTGAGGAATTTTCCATCAATTCCCATTTTTGTAGTGTTTTGACCATAAAGGGATGTTGTATTTTGTCAAAGGCTTTCTCTGCATCTATTGATATGACCATGTGGTTTTTGATCTTGCTTTTGTTGATGTGTTGGATCACGTTGATTGATTTATGTATATTAAACCAACCTTGCATGCCTGGGATAAACCCCACTTGGTCATGATGAACAATCTTTTTAATATACTGCTGTATCTGGTTGGCTAGAATTTCGTTCAATATTTTCGCATCTATGTTCATCAGAGATATTGGTCTGTAGTTTTATTTTTTGTTTGTGTCCCTGTTTGCTTTTGGTATCAGGGTGATGTTGGCTTCATAGAAGCTGGCAGAGAGTATTCCAGTGTCTTCAATCTTCTGGAAGACTTTTAAAAGTAGAGGTATTAGTTCTTCTTTGAAGGTTTTGTAGAATTCATTTGTAAGAACCATCTGGTCCAGGAATTTTTTTTTGGGGGGGGAGATTTTTGATAACTGTTACAATTTCATTAGCTGTGATGGGCCTGTTCATGTTATCTACTTCCTCTTTACTTAGTTTTGGAAGTTGGTAGGTATCTAGGAAATTGTCCATTTCTTCTAGGTTCTTTAGCTTGGTGGCATATAGTTGTTCATAGAAGCCTCACATGATATGTTGAATTTCTGTGGTGTCAGTTGTGATAGCTCCTCTTTCATTTATTATTTGATTTATTTGGGTCTTCACCCTTTTTTGTTTTGTGAGTCTGGCTAAAGGTTTGTCGATTTTGTTCACTCTTTCGAAGAACCAACATTTACTTTTCATTGATTTTTTTTGTATGGTTTTCTTATTTTCAATGTTATTGATTTCTGCCCTAACTTTAGTGATTTCAGTCCTTCTGGTTGCTTTAGGGTTTCTTTGTTCTTCTTCTTCCTTTAGGTCTTTAAGATGTGCAATCAGGCTGTTTATTTGTGCTTTTTCTTGTTTCCTAATGTGTGCTTGTATGGCTGTGAACTTCCCTCTGTACTGCCTTAGCTGTGTCTCAAATATTTTGATAGGTTGTGTCTTCATTTTCATTGAACTTTCAAAACATTTTGATTTCTTCCTTTATTTCCTCTTTGAACCAGTAGTTGTTAAAAAGTGTACTGTTGAGCTTCCACATTTTGGGACTATTACTAATCTTTTGTTGATTGTTAAGTGTTAGTTTAATTCCACTGTGGTCTGAGAAAATGCTTGGGATGATTTCAATGCTCCTGAATTTGCTGTTGTTGTCTATCCTTGAGAATGACCCATGTGGACTTGAGTAAAAATGTGTATTCCAGTTTATTGGGATGAAAGACTCTGAAAATGTCCAATAGTTCTAGTTTATCTATCTCTTCATTTAGCTCACTTATGTCTTTATTGATTTTCTGCCTGGAAGATCTGTGAAGTTGAGAAAGTGGAGTGTTGAAGTCCCCTACTATGACTGTGTTGCTGTTAATATATTGCTGTAGCTCTTTCAGTAGACATTTGATGTAGTTAGATGGCTTCTCATTGGGTGTATAGATGTTAATAATTGTTAATTCCTCTTGATTGACTGATCCTCTGAGCATTAAGTAGTGTCCATTCCTATCTTTTTTTATTTTATCTATTTTAAAGTCTATTGTGTCAGATATGAGAATAGCTGTTCCTGCCTTTTTTTGTGGGCCATTGGCCTGTATGATAGTTTTCCATCCTTTCACTTTGAGTTTGTGTTTGTCTTGTTGAGTTAGGTGGGTTTCCTGTAGACAGCATAATGTTGGGTTGTGTTTTCTGATCCATCTTCCTACTCTGTGTCTTTTAATAGGTAAATTCAGGCCATTGACATTTATTGATATCAAAGATTGAAGATGTTTTAATGCCATTCTTGTAGAGTTTTAGAATGTTCTGATATATGGCCTATTTATGATGGTCTGACTGTTTATAGAAGACCTTTCAGAACTTCTTTCAGAGCAGGCTTGGTGATAGTTGATTCCTTCAACTGTTGGTTGTCTGAGAAGGTTTTTATGCCTCCATCTAGTCTGAGTGACAGTCTAGCAGGATACAGTATTCTTGGTTGAAAGCCTTTCTCATTGAGCACTCAGTAGATATCTTGCCATTCTCTTCTGGCCTGTAGTGTTTGTGTGGAGATGTCTGCTGCTAATCTTATGGGTTTTCCTCTGTAGGTGATTCTTTGTTTTTCTCTTGCAGCCTTCAGGATCCTTTCTTTATCCTTATTCCTTTCCATTCTAAGTATGATATGTCTTGGTGTCTTTAGGTCTGGGTTAATTCTGTTTGGGACCCTCTGGGCTTCTTGAATCTATAATGTGCATATTATTTTTCCTTTGAAGTCATCCCATAGGTCTCTGTTGTTGTTTTCAGTATCTCTCGATCTATTTTTGAGATCTCTTACTTATTTTTTAGTTGACTCTAATACGTCCTCGATCTTGCTAATTCTGTCTTCAGCCTCATTTATTCTATTCTCTCTCCCCTCTACTGTTTTCTGGAGTTCATCTATTTTGTTACCCTGTTCTGATATGTTTTAGCTTGTTCAGCTAATTGTGTTCTTAACTCAGCTATTTCAGCTTTCAGTTCTCTAATAACCTTGAGATAATTAGTGTTTTCTTCCAGAGTTTCAATTGGTGTTTCTGAATTTCTGATGACAATTCTTTCAAACTCTTTACTCACTCCTGTGATTATTTCCTTAACTAGTGTTTGGATGTTTACCTCATTATTTTGTGCTTCACCATTTTGGGGGGCTTTTAGTCCTAGTTCATTTTGCCAGTATTTCTTCTTGTTGGTTTAACCATTTTATATAGTATGTTATGAGGGCCCTCTCAGTACTTTTCAAACTACTGGTCACTCTTGTCTGGATTGATTTGTGTTTAAGTAACGTAGTTAAAGGGTTCACAGTTGTGGACGTTAACAGTTATTTCAATAGTATTTTAATCCCTGATTTGGAGCTCAGTGGCTTAAAAGCCTCTTTTGTGCTTTTTCTTCCCTGCAGGCTATGGGAGCCTGAGGGCTTTTAAACTATAAATAGGCTTCTTAGGTTAAACACTGACTCCTGACCAAGAGATAAAGCAGGGTGTGGCAGAGATAATCCAGTGGTTATGCAAAGAGGCTTTCACAGCCCCACTGCTATGCCACGAGTTATAGATTTTCTCCTGAATTTCCTGGCTAGTTCTCTGTCCCCTGGTGTCAGCACAGGGCCTCCCTGCTGTTGCTCCAAATTCTGAGGGCAATAGCAATGGAGACTCATAGTTGCATTTGGTGAATCTCAGGGGTGTCCTCTCCTCCTTTCAGCTGTCCCCTTATTGATGAAACAGACTGGAGGTAGTGTCTCAACTGATAAACTGCCGGACTGTTACCAGTCACTTAATCTCTCCCTAGGCTCTTCGCTGTCCACGAGCCACACGTGTTTGCACTCACCCATGATTTGGTGGGTTCCTGGAGTCTTTCTAGTCCTGTCTTGTTTTGGTCCCAGATGGTCTCCTTTGGTATCCTAGTTGATCCCATATTTATTTGTTTTTATAAACAGCAGAAAGACCAGAGCACTGCTCAGCTCTTGCTTGTGGTGGTCCTCAGGATTGGAACTGGGACATCTGAACTATCTCTCTGGTCTCTAAGACTGACATTTTGCCCTCAGGACATATCCTTTGTCTAGTTGTTGTATGTATCAATAGTTTATTTCTTTTTATGGGTAAGTTGTACTCTAGAGTATGACTGTATCATCTGTTTTTTAACCATTCACTTATGGTATTTTGATTATTTCCAGTTTGGGGCCATTATGAACATTGTTTACAGGTTATATATATGGATATAGGTTTAATATCTCTAGGATAAATGTCTAAGAGTTTGGTTGCTAGGTCATATGGTAAGTTTTTTTGTTTGTTTGTTTTTTAAACTGCCATACTAATTCCAGAGAAGTACTATTATACAATTTCACCAGTATTTTTAGTGATCAATATACTATGGGCACTTACTCCTTGTACTTTTTTTTTTCCCCATTACTCATGGTGGCCACCACCCCCCCTTCTTTATTTAATAGGATAGAGAGAAATTGAGAATGGAAGTAGGAGAGCAGGGAGAGAGGAGAAAGACATGGTCCTTGGTAATATGTTTGCTCAACCTGACTCTTCCCTGTGATTTTTTTTTTTTTTAAGGCAGTAGCTGCCTAGGACAGAGCTTTGGGTTCCTTTCTGTAATCCCTAGATGGGATGAGAGTGCTACTTTTGAAACACCTGTATTTTAAAACTATTTTGTTCCTTGTTACCTGGGTTTGGGTTGAAATAAGGTTGTGGCTTCTTTAATTACAAATAAATGAGTAGAATTCTGGATGTAAGGGTATATCTAATCAGGTTATGTTAAATAATGCAAGACTGATTTTATGATGGGATCTCTTGCAGAACCTTGAGGGAAAGCAATAACTGTGAGCACAATAATCTTCAGAGAATTTGTAGTCCTTTGGGTATTTGTCTACTATCAGCTGCTTAGTCAGATGGAGTGTTGTTTTTTTTTAAGTGCTACTGAAATGCACAGTTCAGTCTTTAATTTCAAATCTCTCCTTCTGTCTTCTCTCCCTCTTCTGTTACTTTGATTACCTTGATGGGACATTCAAGCTGTGCAGTCTTATCCTTTATTTCTATAGCCTGCAGAAGCCAGTTTGAAGATTAACTGTAGGTGAATAGATGTTATTATCTACTTTGCTAGAAATAACCTGTCAAGATGGAGTACATGTCAACAATGGCCTCCTAGACTCGGAGACCTGAATGGAGGTAACTTAATCATGTGATTTTTTTTTTTTTAAGTATTTTATTTTTTGAGAGAGATACAGGGAGAGAAAGACACATAGAGAAACACCAGAGCACTGCTCAGCTCTGGTTTGTGGTGGTGCGGGGAGTTGAACCTGGGAATTCGGAGCCTCGGGCATGAGAATCTCTTTGTATAACCACTATGCTATCTACCCTCGCCCACTCATGTGATATTTTTAATGAAAACTTATAAAAAAAAAGTAATTTTACTTCCTGGAGTCAGGGCATGTGAATGGTGTGTGTATGTGTGTGTGTGTGTGTTGTGTATGTGAGAGAGAGCTCAAGTGTATTTGGCGAAAAGAATCCAGAATATTCACAAAGAATTATGAATTCAGGAGATCTTCTGAGGTGAATTCCAGAATCTTTGTTCCAAGGGGATAGTAGTTTCTAGTGAATAATAAGTGAGTTTTCTAGTCACTTCAAATATAAAGTCATTTAGATGGTGGATATTGATGATAAGGGCCTTCCTTCTTCCTTCTTCTATATTAGCATCTTAGGAAAAGAAGAAATAGCTTTGAAAAATACACCCATCAAGTGATTTGAAGCTTTCTGTTGTACAGTTTCTAAAGTAAACTGCCCAAGATAGCAGTATAGTCATGCCACTGGCTTCCTTTCTTCTAGTTTTTGTTACCAGGTCCTCATACTATGTCTTTCTTATCAGCTTTAGATTGTTTATTTTCTTCTAAACATGCTCCTTTTTCAGTCACTGACATTTGGGAACCCAGTATTTCATTGTGCCCAAGATAGGCAGTTGCAACCCTTTTGATATTGGATACCTTTCTAGGTTATGAAATATTATACCACAGTGGATAATAAAGTGCTCAGAACTACATTATGGACAGATTCTGGTAACTGCACCTTTGGGAACAGACTCCATTCATGTGCCCCCCATGTAGCCTGAGGGTGTTTTGTTGTGAAGTGGGTTGAGCACGCAGTGCCAGTTCCTGTGTCTGAATATGAAATTGGCTCATTAAAGATTAATGGACCTGCCTGGTTCTTCTGGCCCCAGTATGGAATGATCCCTGCCATGGCAACCGCCTCTGTCTCCCAGGAGAAGCCATTTTATACAGAAGGTTTGTGCTTCCAAATGTTAGAGTGAGCCTGCATTGACCGATGCTGTGATGATAAATTGGCCTTTGGGTTCTTTCAAGACATATGATCCATATAGCATATCATGGTTTGAATTTCTGGGCAAAACTGCCTCATCAGGAAGTCAGAGCCTCTTTTAACCTTGAGCCTCTTTTAACCTTTGGAGAGAAAGTTTTTTCCTTTGTTTTATTTGACTTTTCTGTTGAAGCACATGAACTTTAATTTTCATGGATATTTGGTTCCTTTAAATGCTTCATTCTGCATCTCAGGTGTGAAAATGTCACAGTATAACAAATTCTATGATGATAGATAGAATCCTTAAGACTAGTTAGGATAATTCTCTCTGGATGCTTTAAGAAATAATAGTCTGGTCTTTCGGTAGCACAGTGGATAGAGCACTGGATTCTCAACCATGAGGTCCCAGGTTCAATCCCCGGCAGCACATGTACCAGAGTGATGTCTGGTTCTTTCTCTCTCTGCCTATCTTTCTCATGAATAAATAAATAAATTCTTAAAAAAAAAACCCAAGAAAATAATAGTCTATCCAGCAAATACAGTTCAAATGCTATATTCTTGGCAGTTCCTGTGGATGAGGACACTAGTGTAGATAGTATTTGGGGAACATAACCATGACCTGGATCTTTTTTTAAAAATTTTTTTTATTATCTTTATTTATTGGATAGAGACAGCTAGAAATCAAGAGGGGAGGGGTGATAGAGAGGGAGAAAAACAGAGAGATAACTGCAGCACTGCCTTGCCACTCACAAAGCTTTCCCTCTGCAGGTGGGGACTGGGGGCTCGAAGCCGGGTCCTTGCACATTATAATACATGCACTCAACCAGGTGCACCACCCCCACCCACCCCAGCCTATCTCTTAAAAGGCCCTGCCTTTCACCAGAAATATTGGAATATGGAGATTTTTATTAAAAATTCAGATTCTGGGGCTCCATTCACTTCTGTTAATGCTAATAGTAAGAGTATGAAGGACTGACATAGGAAATGGTAATTTATGATAAGCACCCCTGTTGATTCTTAAGTATTCCCAGAGTTTATTCTCGAGTGTCCTAAAGTTTGCTTCATTTTTCTTGCTTAATTTCTGAAATTTATTAGATGAGAGCTATTTGATTGACAACACATTGTCTTTTTAGATTTTTAAAATTTTATTCCCTTTTGTTGCACTTGTTATTTTATTGTTGTTATTGATGTCATTGTTGTTAGATAGGACAGAGAGAAATGGAGAGAGGAGGGGAAGACAGAGAGGGGGAGAGAAAGATAGACACCTGCAAACCTGCTTCACCACCTGTGAAGCAACTCTCCTGCAGGTGGGGAGCCGGGGGCTCGAACCGGGGTCCTTACACCGGTCCTTGAGCTTTGTGCCACGTGTGCTTAACCTGCTGTGCTACCACCTGACTCCCATCTTTTTTTTTAATTGAGAAAAAAAATTAATAATAGCGCACCATCCTACTATTTATGATATTCTTTTGTCTATTTTTATTTGATTTTTTTTTTTTTTTTTAGATTTATGAAGAAAGGGGAGAGGAGGGAGAGAGAGAGAGAGAGAGACATATGGAACCAGAGCATCACTATGACATCTTTGGCACTGGGGACTGGGTTCAAGATCTCATGTTTGAGAGTCCGTTACCACTTCCCTGTGCCAGGGTTGAGTCCAGGGCCTCATGCATGTAAGAGTTGCTCTAACACTGAGCCATTTCCCTGGCCCAATTTTGATTTTACTTTTTTTATTTGAGGGGGAAAGGGAAAGCGATAGAAGTGCCACTTCTTTACTCTCTTTGTTTACTTCTTTACTCTCTCTCTCTAGCTTCCTTTTCCTCTTCTTTGTCTCTATCCAAAATAGATAAAAATATAAATAAGCAAGCTTAGGAGGCCTGGAAGATAGTACATTGGATTTGAAAGCATCAAATTAATCCCTGGCATAGCATATGTGAGAGTGATGCTCTGGTTCGTATTCTCTCTCTCTCATAAATAAGAATAAATAATAAAAATAGGTAAATCTAGAAGTAGCTCTGGGTGATAAATGACTTGTGTGAATTAGAAAAACAGTGTGTTGAAAGAACTTAAATGCACAGCCACAAGTATTTTATTTCTAACACAGTCTCATGCTCTCGTGTAACCTTATAAAACTTCAAGTGCCTGAAGCCATTAGTTCAAATCTAGTAACTCTTATAAGCTCTAAATTTGTAATCCTCAGCCTTCCTGGTCTAAAAGAAGAAACTAGGCTGGAGTTTGGTCATATTTTAAGGAAATTTTGGGAGTTATATAAAATTCCAGACAGAAATGGTTAACTTGTATAAGCTCTTCTCCCCCTCCCCCTAACCACCACCCCTCCAAAAGTGTTTATCTTACTAGAATTAGAAAATTCAGGTGGAGGAAGTTAGGCGGTAACACAGCGGTTAAGAGCACATGTTGCAAAGCACAAGGACTGGCTTGAGGATCCCGGTTCGAGCCCCCGGCTCCCCACTTGCAGGGGAGTCCCTTCACAGGCGGTGAAGCAGATCTGCAGGTGTTAAAAAAAAAAAAAAGAAAATTCAGGTGGAAATAAAATTTTGGGCATTAGACCATCTAGATTTTTCTCTTCCTGCTTAAAGTTTACTAATATAGAGTGAGTCAGGAATTTTTTTTTAGCGGTACTGTTTTTCCAGAAGAGCCTCCCTGTATTTCTATCCTGTGTGTGCCTTAAAAGGTGTTCTAGGGGTCAGGCAGTAGCGCAGTGGGCTAAGCGTACATGATGTGAAGCGCAAGGACCAGCATAAGGATCCCATTTTGAGCCCTGGCTTCCCATCTGCGGGGGGGGGGGGGGGGGGGGGGGTCGCTTCATAAGTGGTGAAGCAGGTCTGCAGATGTCTGTCTTTTCTCCCCCTCTCTGTATTCCCATCCTCTCTCTGATTTCTCTCTGTCCTATCTAACAACAGCAATAGCAGCGATAACGACAACAACAAAGGCAACAAAATGGGAAAAAAATGGCCTCCAGGAGCAGTGGATTCCTAGTGCAGGCACCGAGCCCCAGCAATAACCCTGGAGGCAAAAAAAAAAAGTTTGTTCTAGATGAATTTGTGTCTTATCATCAATGACAGAAATATTTTTTAAAGCATGGTTCATGAGATAATGTTTGTCAGCGGATATAAAGTTGATTTTACCACTTGGAAAGGGCTTATTAACATACACGGGCAGTTTCTTAATTTTATTATTTATTTTATATATTATTTTTTATCAGAACACTGCTCAGCGATAGCTTAACGGTAGTTCTGGGAGCTGAACCTGGGGCCATGTATGAAAACCTTTTTTGCATAACCACTATTCTTTTTTTCTTTTTTAATATTTATTTTTATTTATTTATTCCCTTTTATTGCCCTTGTAACCACTATTCTTTCTTAAAATTTATTTATTTATGATTGGGCAGAGACAGAGAGAAATTAAGAGGGGAGAGGGAGCTAGAGAAGGAAAGAGACAGACACCTGCAGCCCTACTTGACCACCTGTGAAGTTTTCCCCCTGCAGGTGGGGACCAGGGGCTTGAACCCAGGTCCTTGTGCACTGCAATGTGTGCACTTAACCAGGTGCACCATCACCTGCCCCCCGTAACCACTATTCTATCTCCCTGGCTCAGGGCAGCTTCTTTTGTTTTTTGAAAATATTTATTTATGATTGAATAGAGACATAGAGAAATTGAGAGGGAAGGGGGAGATAGTGAGTGAGAGAGAGAGACAGAGAGACAACTGCAGCTCTGCCTCACCACTTGTGGAGCTCTTTCCCTGTGCAGATGGAGACTAGGAGACCAGGAGCTTGAACCTGGATCCTTGCACACTGTAATGTGTGTGCTTAACCAGGTGCGTCACTGCCTGGCCTCAGGGCAGCTTCTTAAACATCTTCATCCATCCATCCATCCATCCACCCATCCTTCTTTCCTCCCTCTCTTTTTACTTCCTTTCATCATTTCATTTTTTTTTTTTTTTTTTTTTTACCAGAGCACTGAGCAACCCTGGTTTATGGTGGTGAAAGGAATTGAACCTGGGACTTTGGGCCTCAGGCATGAGAATCTCTTTGCATAACCATTATGCTATCTACCCCTGTCCTCAAGGAGAGTAAATAAAAGGGATATATTTTTAAACATAAAAGCTCATTGTGTCTATGCTACTGGAATAATATAACTAAGGAGAAGTAAGTCAGTTAGACAAATAACTTAAAAAAAAAAAAAGAAGCTAGCCCCTTGGGAAGGAACTTGACAGCCTGTAGTAGCAGTTCACAGAAAATCTGTGCTGAGAGTTTACCTTGAAGAATGCACAAGACTAAGTGTGTTGGCCTCAAATGCTCATGCCAAGGGATAGTTGATGGCTGGGGGAGGTTTATAGCTGAGAACAGAAGGATCTGATACTAAATTTAGTTTCTTTCTTGTTAAATGAAATCACAAAGAAAGAATTTAATCTCTTGTCTTTGTATAACACCAGAGCCTATTTTAGCTTGCCAGGGAAAATTTAATAATAATTAATAGCTGTTGATGTCATTCTAGAATGGACTTTTTAATAAACTGACTGATATGTTAGAGTTTACCAAAAGTTAGGGATTTTATTTTGAGGTTTTCTTGGTTTTTTTTTTTTTTGCCTCCAGGGCTACTGCTGGGGCTCAGTGCCTGCACCATGAATCCACTGCTTCTGGAGGCCTCCCCCCCTTTTTTTGCCCTTGTTGTAGCCTTATGGTGGTTATCATTGTTATTGTTGATGTCGTTCATTGTTGGATAAGACAGAGAGAAATGGAGAGAGGAGGGGAAGACAGAGGGGGAGAGAAAGACAGACACCTGCAGACCCGCTTCACCGCCTGTAAAACAACTCCCCTGAAGGTGGGAAACTGGGGGCTCGAACTGGGATCCTTAAATCGGTTCTTGCTCTTTGTGCCACGTGCGCTCAACCCGCTGCGCTACTGCTGGACCCCTTTATTGTGAGTTCTACCCCCCAACACTCTGCCACTACACAACCAGGCCACAGGAATTTTTGTTTTATTTATTTATTTATTTTGACTGGAGCACTGCTAGCTTTGAGTTATGGTGCTACTGGGGTTTGAATCTTGAGCATGAAAATCTTACTATTTCTAGCTTCAAAGCCCTGGGGTATTTTCTTTCTTTCTTTTCTTTTTCTCTCTCTTTTTTCCTCCCTTCCTTCCTCCCTCCCTCTCTCCCTCCCTCCCTCCCTTCCTCCTTCCTTCCTTCCTTCCTCCCTTTCTTCCTTCCTTCCTTCCTTCCTTCCTTCCTTCCTTCCTTCCTTCCTTCCTGCCTGCCTCCAGGGTTATCACTGCCTGCACTAAGAATCCACTGCTCCTGGAGGCCATTTTCCCCAGTTTTGTTGCCCTTGTTATTGCTGCCGTTGTTGGATATGACAGAGAGAAATCGCGAGGAGGGGAAAACAGGGAGAGAAAAAGACACCTGCAGACCTGCTTCACTACTTATAAAGCGATCCCCCCACAGGTGGGGAGCCGGGGGCTTGAACTGGGATCCTTATGCCAGTCCTTGTGCTCGTGCCATGTGCACTTAACCCGCTTAACCTGCTGCTGCCCAGCCCCCAGATATTTTCTTTTTAAAGCAAGTGATTTCATAGGCTTCTTGAGCATCTCATATGTGTGACGGTGGACATTTAGCTTTAGCATACAGAAAGTAATAGCTTTAAACAGAAATGTCCAGTATTTCTGTCTAAACTATAGAACTTGATTTGTATTAGAAAATAGATCTGAGAAGGCCAAGTGGGAAGAAAAAGAACTTTGAACCTGGTTAGAATTGTCAAAAATTCACCCTAATGATCTGACCAATTAGTAATGATTGGGGACGTTTCCAGTATCCTCTGACCCAGGTGTTCTAACTTCTAAATGCAAAGTGACTTATCTACTTACTTAGTAATATCTTTATTTTATTTTATTTTATTTTTGCTATAGCACTGCTCAGCTTTGGTTTAAGGTGGAGCAGGGGATTGACCTGGGACCTGAGAGCCTCTAGGGAAAATCTGTGAATCCCTACCTTCATTAATTTTGAGGTCCTAAACCCCAAATGGTTCTCAGATGACATTTCAGAATGTGACCACTGGAGCTTTTCAGTAAGGGCTCCAGAGGTAGACAAATACCATCAGTAGGGGAATGAGGTCTCATCTCCCCCCAGTAATCAGCCCTCAATTTAAACAAGTCAGTGGGGTGCTCCTTCTTTTCTAAGTTGCAGTTGATTGCGGTTGGCTCTGGCTGAGTTGTTTGGGAAATATGAGTTTTGCCTAGCATGAGTCAGCACTGCCCTGGGTAAACTGCCTGCTCTGTTGCAATCTTGCTTACCAAAGATACGTCCCCAGGCGGCACCATTCACTTTGCCTGAAAGCTACTGCTGTTAGTTCCTGAGATGATCTCATCTGAACATGGCTCCAAGGACCTCAGCGGCAGGAACTGGAGGCAAATTGCTTTCTGCCATGGCAATGTTTTGAAACAGGCAAAATCAGGTAATCCCAGACTGTTTTCTCTTAGTTTCATTGACTAGACTGAACTGCAGTTGAAATGGAAACCTCTTCAGTCTTCAGAAGTGAGTGAATGGCTTATCACTGTAGGTATTTTAAAATTAGTCCTTCAGCTTGTAGTTGGAGGTTTTATAAGGACAAGTTTCCTTTCATTTGAATGTGGCTTTAGACCTAATTCAGTCGTTTACTACATAAACTTTAGAGAACAAATGTGTTTGGTTTACAGCTTTATTCATATTTTATCTTGCTCCTTTTTTAAAAAAATTTTTTTTTGTTTATTAATGAGAAGGATAGGAGAGGGAAAGAACCAGATATCACCCTGGTACATGTGTGGCTAGGGCTTGAACTCAGGACCTCATGCTTGAGAGTTCAGTGCTTTATCCACTGAGCCATCACCCAGACCACTCTTTTGTTTTTTTATCTTATGAGAAATTATCTGCTTGAGTAAAACTTTTCTTTCTTTCTTTTTTTTTTTTTCTTAACCAGAGCACTGTTCAGCTCTGGCTTATGGTTGTGTGGGGGCTTGAACCTGGGACTTTGGAGCTTCAGGCTTGAAAGTCTCTTTGCATAACCATTATGCTATCTACCTCCACCCTAAACCTTTGTTAAAGGCAGAGAAAGAGCAAATATTTTCTTTCATTTTTAAAAATATTTATTTATTTATTCCCGTTTGTTGCCCTTGTTGTTTTATTGTTGTAGTTATTATTATTTTTATTGACATTGTCATTGTTGGATCAGACAGATAGAAATGGAGAGAGATAGGGAAGACAGACGGGGAGAGAAAGATAAGACACCTGCAGACCTGCTTCACTGCTTGTGAAGTGACTCCCCTGCAGGTGGGGAGCCGAGGGCTCGAACTGAAATCCTTAGGCTGGTCCTTGCGTTTGCGCCACCTACGCTTAACCCGCTGTGCTACTGCCTGACTCCCACAAATATTTTCTTATCTACCTAATAATTGTGAATACTGAATTGCAGAGAACACTTTCTTACTATGTGTATCCATATTACTTCCTGAACAGTAATCTGAAGGATTTCTCCATGTCCAGTCTGTCATCTGTTCTTCACTAAAACTTTTGTCCTCCTACCAGTACACTGCATAGTTCTGGCTTATGGTGATATGGGGGATTGAACTTGGGCCCTTGGACTCCCAGGTATGAGAGTCTCTTTGCATAACCATTATACTGTCAACCACTATGAAGTTGCATTTCTCAGCATTTGCTTCTGCAGTTTATAATTATCCCCAGATGGTCCATGATCTTCTTTATTTGAAGTTTTTGTACTAGTTAGTGAGCCTTCTATGAAACATCCTGCCCCAAGTCAACCTAAGCCACCTAGCTTTAGCCTAGAAGTCACTTATTCCATGAAGTTTGCCCCATCACCAAGACTAGATGTATACTCATGAAAACTCTGTGTTTACTCCATTTTTTTTTTTTTTTTGCCTCTAGGGTTATTGATGGGGCTCAGTGCCTGCATTACCAATCCACTACTCCTGGAGGCCATTTTTTGTCTCACACTTTTGTTGCCCTTATTGTTATTATTGTTGTTGCTGTTGTTGGATAGGACAGAGAGAAATTGAGAGAGGAGGGGAAGACAGGGAGGGAGAGAGCTAGACACCTACACACCTGCTTCACTGCTTGTGAAACAACCCTCCTGCAGGTGAGGAGCAAGGGGCTTGAATTGGCATCCTTAAGCCGGTCCTTGGACTTTGTGCCATGTGCACTTAACCCGCTGTGCTACTGCCTGACCCCATTTACTCCATTTTTTTTATTAATACCTTTATTTATTTATTGGATAGAGACAGCCAGAAACTGAGAGGGAAGGGGTGAGAGAGAAGGAGAGAGAAATAGAGACACCTGCACCCTGCTTCACCACCTGTGAAGCTTTCCCCCTGCAGGTGGGGGGTGGGGATTCAAATCTGGGTCCTTGTGCACTGTCACATGTGCACTCAACCAGGTGTGCCACCACCCGGCCCCATTTACTCCATTCTTTTTTTTTATTATTTTTTATAATTTATTTCTTTATTGGGGAATTAATATTTTACATTCAACAGTAAATACAATAGTTTGTACATGCATAACATCCCCCAGATTCCCATTTAACAATACAACCCCCACTATGTCATTCATCATCTTTCATAGACCTGTATTCTCCCCACCCACCCACCCCAGAGTCTTTTACTTTGGTGCAATACGCCAATTCCATTTCAGGTTCTACTTGTGTTTACTCCATTCTTATAGTACATTGAGAATCAGTATCTTTTTTTCTTTTAAGTTTTCCTCTTTTTTAAAAAAACCATCTTCCCCCTAAAGCAACCAGAAGGACTGAAATCACTAAAGTTAGGGCAGAAATCAATAACATTGAAAATAAGAAAACCATACAAAAAAATCAACGAAAAGTAAATGTTGGTTCTTCGAAAGAGTGAACAAAATCGACAAACCTTTAGCCAGACTCACAAAACAAAAAAGGGTGAAGACCCAAATAAATCAAATAATAAATGAAAGAGGAGCTATCACAACTGACACCACAGAAATTCAACATATCATGTGAGGCTTCTATGAACAACTATATGCCACCAAGCTAAAGAACCTAGAAGAAATGGACAATTTCCTAGATACCTACCAACTTCCAAAACTAAGTAAAGAGGAAGTAGATAACATGAACAGGCCCATCACAGCTAATGAAATTGTAACAGTTATCAAAAATCTCCCCCCCCCAAAAAAAATTCCTGGACCAGATGGTTCTTACAAATGAATTCTACAAAACCTTCAAAGAAGAACTAATACCTCTACTTTTAAAAGTCTTCCAGAAGATTGAAGACACTGGAATACTCCCTGCCAGCTTCTATGAAGCCAACATCACCCTGATACCAAAAGCAAACAGGGACACAAACAAAAAATAAAACTACAGACCAATATCTCTGATGAACATAGATGCGAAAATATTGAATGAAATTCTAGCCAACCAGATACAGCAGTATATTAAAAAGATTGTTCATCATGACCAAGTGGGGTTTATCCCAGGCATGCAAGGTTGGTTTAATATACATAAATCAATCAACGTGATCCAACACATCAACAAAAGCAAGATCAAAAACCACATGGTCATATCAATAGATGCAGAGAAAGCCTTTGACAAAATACAACATCCCTTTATGGTCAAAACACTACAAAAATGGGAATTGATGGAAAATTCCTCAAGATAGCGAAGTCTATATATAGCAAACCTACAGCCAACATCATGCTCTGTGGTGAAAAACTGGAAGCATTTCCCCTCAGATCAGGTAATAGACAGGGCTGCCCACTATCACCATTACTATTCAACACAGTGTTGGAAGTTCTTGTCATAGCAATCAGGCAGGAGCAAGGAATTAAAGGGATACAGATTGGAAGAGAAGAAGTCAAACTCTCCCTATTTGCAGATGACATGATAGTATACATAGAAAAACCTAAGGAATCCAGCAAGAAGCTTTTGGAAATCATCAGGCAATACAGTAAGGTGTCAGGCTACAAAATTAACATTCAAAAGTCAGTGGCATTCCTCTATGCAAACACTAAGTTAAAAGAAATTGAGAACCCCGGCTCCCCACCTGCAGGGGAGTCGCTTCACAGGCGGTGAAGGAGGTCTGCAGGTGTCTATCTTTCTCTCCCCCTCTCTGTCTTCCCCTCCTCTCTCCGTTTCTCTCTGTCCTATCCAACAACGACGACAATAATAACTACAACAATAAAACAACAAGGGCAACAAAAGGGAATAAATAAATAAAATAAAATATTTTTAAAAAATTAAAAAAAAAAGAAATTGAAACCCAGAAATCAATTCCTTTTACTATAGCAACAAAAACAATAAACTATCTAGGAATAAACCTAACCAAAGAAGTGAAAGACTTGTATACTGAAAATTATGAGTAACTATTCAAGGAAATTGAAAAAGACACAAAGAAGTGGAAAGATATTCCATGCTCATGGGTTGGAAGAATTAACATCATCAAAATGAATATACTACCCAGCGCCATATACAAATTTAATGCTATCCCCATCAAGATCTCTACCACATTTTTTAGGAGAATAGAACAAATGCTACAAATGTTTATCTGGAATCAGAAAAGACCTAGAGTTGCCAAAACAATCTTGAGAAGAAAGAACAGAACCAGAGGCATCACACTGCCAGATCTCAAATTGTATTATAGGACCATTGTCATCAAAACTGCTTGGTACTGGAACATGAATAGACACACTGACCAGTGGAATAGAATTGAGAGCCCAGAAGTGAGCCCCCACACCTATGGACATTTAATCTTTGACAAAGGTGCCCAGACTATTAAATGGGGAAAGCAGAGTCTCTTCAACAAATGGTGTTGGAAAGAATGGGTTGAAACATTCATTCATGAAGAATGAAACTGAACCACTATATTTCACCAAATACAAAAGTAAATTCCAAGTGGGTCAAGGACTTGGACGTTAGACCACAACTGTCAGATACTTAGAGGAAAATATTGGCAGGACGCTTTTCCACATAAATTTTAAAGATATCTTCAATGAAACAAATCCAATTACAAAGAAGACTAAAGCAAGTATAAACCTATGGGACTACATCAAATTAAAAAGCTTCTGCACAGCTAAAGAAACTACTACCCAAACCAAGAGAGCCCTCACAGAATGGGAGAAGATCTTTACATCAGACAAGAGACTAATAACCAGAATATATAAAGAGCTTGCAAATCTCAACAACAAGAAAACAAATAACCCCATCCAAAAATGGGGGGAGGACATGGACAGAATATTCACCACAGAAGAGATCCAAAAGGCTGAGAAACAC
This sequence comes from Erinaceus europaeus, assembly GCF_950295315.1. Lineage (NCBI taxonomy): Eukaryota > Metazoa > Chordata > Mammalia > Eulipotyphla > Erinaceidae > Erinaceus > Erinaceus europaeus. The sequence continues at coordinate 70,246,467 of NC_080173.1, forward strand.
ATGAAAAAATGCTCCAAGTCTCTGATTGTCAGAGAAATGCAAATAAAGACAACAAGATACCACTTCACTCCTGTGAGAATGTCATACATCAGAAAAGGTAATAGCAGCAAATGCTGGAGAGGTTGTGGGGTCAAAGGAACCCTCCTGCACTGCTGGTGGGAATGTAAATTGGTTCAACCACTGTGGAGAGCAGTCTGGAGAACTCTCAGAAGGCTAGAAATGGACCTACCCTATGATCCTGCATTTCTTCTGGAGATATATCCTATGGAGCCCAACACACCCATCCAAAAAGATCTGTGTACACATATGCTCTTGGCAGCACAATTTGTAATAGCCAAACCCTGGAAGCAACCCAGGTGTCCAACAACAGATGAGTGGCTGAGCAAGTTGTGGTATATATATACAATGGAATACTACTCAGCTATAAAAAAAATGGTGACTTTACCGTTTTCAGCCAGTCTTGGATGGACCTTGAAAAATTCATGTTACTTGAAATAAGTCAGAAACAGAAGGATGAATATGGGATGATCTCACTCTCAGGCAGAAGTTGAAAAACAAGATCAGAAAAGAAAACACAAGTAGAATTTGAACTGTGATTGGTGTATTGCACCAAAGTAAAAGACTCTGGGGTGGATAATACAGATAATACAGAAGGATGACAGAGGACCTTGTGGGGGTTGTATTGTTATATGGAAAACTTGCGAATGTTATGCATGTACAAACTACTGTATTTACTGTTGCATGTAAAATATTAATTCCCCAATAAAGAAATTAAAAAATATGGGGGGAAATAAGTCTTGCAAAAAATTATCTTCCTATTTTTTAAATTTATTTTTCTTTTTCTATTGGCTAGAGACAGCCAGAAATTGAGAGGGTAGGGGGAGATAGAAAGGGAGACATGATACGTACCTGGCAGGGGCGATACCATGATCAAGAAGGGAGACCTGAAGCATGCTTTACTGCTTACCAAACTTTTCCCTGCAGGTAGTGGACCAGGGACTTGAACCCGGGTCCTTAAGCATTGTAACATGCCTGCTCAACTAGGTACGCCACCACCTGGCCCCATCTTTATTTATTATTTAGACAGAAAAATTGAAAAGGGATGGGGAAATAAGAGGGAGAAATACCTGCAACACTCCTTCACCTCTTGTGAAGCTTCCCCCTGCATATGGGGACTAGAGGCTTGAACCCCAGTTCTTAAGCATTCTAATGTGTATATTTAACAAGGTGTTTCACCATCTTCCCCACATTTTAGGTTCTTAATGAAGAACTCAACTCTGATCCTTTTAACCCTTTGTTTCTGTGACTTCTATTTGTGTGTGTTTTCCTGAAGATCACCGATACATTCATAAATACCAAACACAAGGGCCTGGTTTTAGTGTCTCTTATTTAAGATCTGCCTAATATTTGGCACTGTTGAATGCTTACTTCACCGCTGTCCCCTCCTCAACCTCTCCCAGCAACGAGCATCATTTGACTTTTAGGCTACCATGTCTCTTCTGAATTTTCAGAGCATTATTTTATCATTTTTTATTATCTTTTGACTATCTCATAAATATTCAAATATTCTAAAGCTTCACCTTGGTTATCTTTTCACTTTTCCCCCAGTCCCCTTCAAGGATCTCAGATGTGCCCATTAGTTCATCTGTTCTCTGCCTCTCTAACTGTTCAACTGTGTGACTGAAGCTTCAGTTGTTTATTTTCAGATTGACAGATCTCAACAAACTTGATTCAACTTCAGAAGCTCACCAAAATTTTCACAGGGTTTCTTGACTTCCACAGGTGTATAACTCATGTTTCCCATTTTAGTTATTTGCCACCTGCTTGCTTTGCTATATGTTTGAACTTTGTTCATGAAATCCTTTTCATTTTTTTTCTCTCACACTCTAAATATACTATATCTGTGATTACTAAACTCTTTTGATTATATTGGAGACGTGTGGCTTTTCTTCACTCCCACTATATTGCCTTAATTCACCAAATGTAAAGAACAGATAGTTTACTTAACCAGACTGATAATTTTAAGTTATTTTTGGACTGCTCTTCAAAGATTGCAGGTACCACCATTCTTCCAGATGTTACACACTAAAGGTATTGCATCATATTGTTTCCAAGAATTTGAGTTATCTGGACTCTTAACCAAATCTTGACTGTTCTTTTACCACTTCACCATAGCTCTTCTTCTATTCCTACCATCTGCATATATTGCAAGGCCACAGTTAGTAGAGGTACCCCAGAACCTGCTAATGTACGGGAAGGCCTTGTCCAGTAGATAGTTGATGCTTCTACAGATGATATTTGGAGGCTCTGTTAAGCCATTATCTTACTCCTATAAAATACTTCTTATCTGTGGTCTGGGAGTTGGCACAGTGGATAAGGCATTGGACTCTCAAGCATGAGGTCCTGAGTTCAATCCCCGGCAGCACATGTACTAGAGTGTTATCTGGTTCTTTCTCTCCTATCATTTTTTTTTAAAGGAATTCCAATTTTTTTAAAAGTTTATTTTATTTTATTTTATTTATTTATTCCCTTTTGTTGTATTGTTGTAGTTATTATTGTTGTTGTCGTCGTTGGATAGGACAGAGAGAAATGGAGAGAGGAGGGGAAGACAGAGAGGAGGAGAGAAAGATAGACACCTGCAGACCTGCTTCACTGCCTGTGAAGCGACTCCCCTGCAGTTGGGGAGCCGGGGTTTGAACTGGGATCCTTATGCCGGATCTTGTGCTTTGCGCCACCTGCGCTTAACCCGCTGCGCTACAGCCTGACTCCCTCTCCTATCATTTCTTATGAATCAGTAAATAAAATAAAATAAACACTTTTTCTAAATCAGTGCATCCACTGTGTGTTAGATTTGCTTGGCAATTAAAAAGTCAGCAGGACAGGTATTGGTGCTCAGTGGGGAAGTTATTGAAGAAGTCACAAGTCACCTGATTTCTGAGGGATGAAGGGGACCCTTGCTGGGTTCATAGGAAAACTTCAGTAGAAAGAGATGCCCTCTTGTGTATGGCAAGAAAGTGTCAGTGAATATCTTACCTTGTCACACCAGTAGCAAAGTACGAGAGTAACAACAACAACAACAAAACCCCTTCTAAAATGGCAATGATGCCTTGGAGCATGTGTGCTACAAATACCAATATTAGATAAATGGAATATAAAGTCATCTTTAACATTTAAATCTTGACAGGATAATAAAAAATAAAGTTGCCTGGGGGAAGTAAACTTAACACTGAGAGAGCGGGAGAGGGAATGGTTCAGGAAGTAGCACAGTGGATAAAGTGTGGGGCTTTCAAGCATGAGGTTCTGAATTCCATCCCCAGCAGCACATGTACCAGAGTGATGTTCTGGTTCTCTCTCTTCATCTATCTCTTTCACCAATAAAGAAATAAAATCTTAGAGCTAATTGGTGGGTGTACCTGGTTGAATGCACACTAATATTACCATGGACAAGGACCCACATTCAAGCCCTGGTTTCTCCCCCATACACACAGAAAAAGAAAGGCCATGTCCATGAGACCTTGACTTGTATAACTAGAGCATTCACTTAACCTATTAAGCTTTTTGTTTGTACTTTACATACGTAGGATTTGTTAAAACCTACTGTGAGAGTAGAGTGTCAAACCAGTTTGATGAGTGAAGGAGTCAGCACAAAGTACAGTAAATTGAATGTTAAGAGAAAAAAAATCTATTTCACAGTAATTCTAGTTAGTGATTGTTGTAGGGTACGTCACAACTTTCAGGGTGCTAGATGCTATATTTGGAATTTGTGGAATTTCATTATAGTAAGGCAAAACACAAGAGCTAAGAAATAATCTTGGTTAGATGCTGTCATATACATTCAGTTTTGGTCCCCTTATACTTAAAAGAATAATCAAAGATGAGTAAAAGTTTAAAAATAAGGAAAGATTTCTAACACAGAGAAGGTTTAAGTGGAGACATGGCTTGATTATAATCTTATAAACATGGTAATATGTGCACTCTACTGCATGAGATACCTGCTGGCCTCTTTATTTGATACTAATTGGAGTCTCCAACATGGCTTCACTCACATATCTGGGTGCTAGCTATTGGCTGAGTTAAATATCAAGAAGATTTGGTTCTTTACTCTTAGCATTCATTAATCTAGATCAGGTTCCTGTTCCATGGTGGTTAACTTTCTTTATGTTATTTTTATTTTTAAAATTTCTTTATTAGGGGAATTAATGGTTTACTGTTGATAGTAAAATACAGTAGTTTGTACTTATATAACATTTCCTAGTTTTCCAGATAACAATTCAACCCTCACTAGTGGTTGACTTTCAGTTTTTCCATATCAAATCTACAGGACCTGTTAAGGTCTAGGCCTAGGAGTCAGACATCATCACTTTTGCTCCATTCTTTTGGTTAAAGTAAGTCACAGGTATAGTGTACACCAAGGGGAAGGAACATCATGGACTCCACCTCTTCAAGAGTAGCATGCCAAAGGCATGCTACAAAAAGGGCATGCAGTATCATTAGGATTATTGTTTGCTTTGTTTGTTTTGTATTTGTTTCCAGGGCACTATTCAGCTCTGGCTTATTATGGTGGTGTAGGGGATCGAACCTGAGACCTTGGAGCCTCATGCATGAAAGTCTCTACATAGCATTATGCTATCTCCACCCACCCTACTGTTGGGATTATTGCAGGCAATTTTGGAAGCAACTCACCATGCTAACTTAGGAATTTTTAACAACAGAATTATCAACACATGTTTATTGAATAAGTAGTTTAGGTGTATGATTTACAAAGTTGCTTGTCTATCAGAGTTATCTGGAAACTTTTTGCCACCATGGATTCCATAAGTATCAGACATTTAAATCAGTATCTCTTGAGGGTGCAGTCATTATCGCTAAAATAAGGGAAGGTAGGAGTAGCAAAAAAGGAATTAGGCAAATCCAGATAGGTATAATAGGTAAGACAGAATGGAAAGCACCTTAAAATAGGTCTGTGTGGCCAAGAGAGGTGTCTCCGTGTGTCGAGTATAGGACTTGAGGCCCTAGGTTTGATCTCTGGCATTGCATATGCCAGAGTGATACTCTTGAGTCTCACTCTCATGTGTTGTTAAAATTTCGGAAGGCTCTTGCCGGCCGGCTAGCTTCACGGGCGGGTAACAGAGACGCGGAGACAACGGCTGGGCAGGGAAGTTGTATTTCTTTATTCAGGAACAACGATTCATAAACTAAGACAAACTAATCACCAAACAGAACTCTGCTGTCTCTTTGCGGCGGCGCAAGCACACTCTCTCTTACTCTCGAACTCAGGAACTCTCCAACTCTGGAACTCTGGAACTCTCGTACTGGGGAACCCTCTGAAACTCTGGCACACTGGAACTGTCTCTTACTCTGTAACCCTGAAACTCTCGAACTCAGGAACTCAGGAACTCTTGGACTCAGGAACCCTCTCTCGGGGTTCCTTGGGGCGGGGCCAAGCAGGCCCGCGAAATTAACAGGACTGATCCAATTCTTTTGGCAGGGGAGGGCTAGAACAAACCAATGTAAAGCATACGACACTCATGAAAGTAATTAGTTAATAATAAAAATTAATAATTTTTTTGAAAAAGGATAGGCCTGCTTATCTCCTCCTGCTTCCAGGACTTAGCTGAATCCTCAGCCTGGTATGATGTGCCCTCCAGTCTGCCTGGTATAAGTTATATCTCATTCAGTCAGTGGCACATCATTAAAGGAACATTTTTTAAAATTTATTTATTGGGGAATTAATGTTTTACATTCAACAGTAAATACAATAGTTTGTACATGCATAACATTTCCCAGTTTTCCATATAACAATACAACCCCCATGAGGTCCTCTGTCATCCTTCTTGGATCTGGTTCAATACACCAATCACAGTTCAGGTTCTACTTGTGTTTTCTTTTCTGATCTTGTTTTTCAACTTCTGCCTGAGAGTGAGATCATCCCATATTCATCCTTCTGTTTCTGACTTATTTCAAGTAACATGAATTTTTCAAGGTCCATCCAAGACCAGCTGAAAATGGTAAAGCCACCATTTTTTATAGCTGAGTAGTTTTCCATTGTGTATACATATGTACCACAACTTGCTCAGCCACTCATCTGTTGTTGGACACCTGAGTTGCTTCCAGGTTTGGCTACTACAAATTGTGCTGCCAAGAACATATATGTACACAGAGCTTTTTGGATGGATGTGTTGGGTTCCTTAGGATATATCCCCAGGAGAGGAATTGCAGAATCATAGGGTAGATCCATTTCTAGAACTCTCCTGAGAATTCTCCAGACTTATCTCCACAGAGGTTGGACCAATTTACATTCCCACCTGCAGTGTAGGAGGGTTCCAAAAGGAACATTTCTTAACACCTCACCAATTTTTTTCCTATTGTTTCTAACACTGCTTCCTTTATGACATTTTTCCAGTTTATAATTAAGATATTTGTGTTCTTATTTGACTGTATAATAGACAAAAATATGCCTGCTTTGCTTTCCAGTTCCTGACATAGTACCTCATAAATGTCACTCAATATTTATTAAATAAATAAATGGTGGATTGAATGAATGAATAAACTGATGTTTGAATTTAGTTTTAAAGGGTAATTAGAATTTTGGACAGGTGGAGCAATTAATGGGAAATTCATAGTTCTGAAGTAGAAAGTGTTGTACATATTGCTCATATAATTTCAGAAGATTGGAGGAACTGGTCTCAGAAAAGATGAAGGATTTGGTTTTGAGTTTACTTGGTATACTAAACTTGAGGTGTGGCTATCCAGCTGACTTTTATAAAGGAGGCACTGAAACTGCAGGACAAGATTGTGAAGTATTTATTTAATTATTTAATTTTTGGACTAGAACATCATTCAAGTGTAGCTATTGGTGGTTCTGAGGATTGAACCTGGGATGTCGTATATGTAAGTCCTATATGCTGCATTATCTTCCTGGCCATAATTCTAGATATTTAGGTTTGCAAGTTAGCTATTCATTTAAAAAAAAAAAAAACACAAAAAACTGAATGTCCTCTATGTGCCAGAAAATGCTGTGATAGGGAATGTAAACTAAAGGTTGAATCAACAGCTTCATTAAAAAAGTAGTGGGGGGGTTTGAGCCCCTGGCTCCCCACCTGCAGGGGAGTCACTTCACAAGCGGTGAAGCAGGTCTGCAGGTGTCTCTCTTTCTCTCCCCCTCTTTGTCTTCCCCATCTCTCTCCATTTCTCTCTGCCCTATTTAACAGTGACAACATCAATAACAACAATAATAACTACAACAATAAAAAAACAAGGGCAAAAAAAGGGAAAATAAATTAAAAAAAAGAATAGTGGGAACACTAAAGGGTAGGACTCCATCTGTGGAGTCCTACTTGTCTCTTTCCTTGGTGTTCATATCCTGCACCCAGGATCTCACACACAGAAGGTATACATTCTCTCACTAAGCAACCTCTTCAGGCCCTTGACTTTATTATCTTAATGTTATGGGTTGAGTTATGAGATTCCTCTAGTTCCTGTTTTATCAACCTTCCCTCCTCACCCTCACCTTTGACCTTTCCTCCTCCACTGGATTTAAATTCAAATCTGAGGCTGATTTGGGAAAATTCAGTCTGATTCTGATTAAGCTGTCAAATTTAGTCATGCCTCCTTTTGACTCTGGGGATCACTTGCTGTTATCACCACTGTTACCCTATGCCCACACACATTCGGTTATTCCTACTAGTTGTCATTTCTGTTGCTTTCAGCTTGGAGTGACTTTCTTCCTATGAAGCTCCCTAGTCTGATCTCTCACTGGAAGTAATTACTTCCTCATCTGGGTTTCATATAGAGGATTCTTTTCTTGTGTTTGTCTCTTTTATGGCAAATCGATTTTCTGCTGCTTTCAATTGTTCGTGTATATGCCTATGTCATAGCTTTGCTGAGCAAATCTTGTTGACTTGTATCTCTTTGGGTATTTAATTCCATGCACATAGTAGGCAGTTAATAGATGTTGGGTGAATATATGGATAAGGATAACTTCAGGTTTATATTTCTGCTCATTTGTTTACATGCCTACCCTCTTTGTTTTTCTTCCTTTGCCATTTCCTTTTCTACTATATTTGCTATGTTTACCCCATAAGGCTGACTCACCAAACTTGTCTTTACCACTCCCTTCTCTTACCCAGATTTGCCTCATTATTTCCCCATTATCGTTCCCTGTGTGGGAGTGCCAAATGCTGCTGGTCAGCTTTTCTTTATCCTTTTGTGACTCTGTTCTCTCCAGGAATCATATGACCAGTGTGGAAGCCTGGTGGTGATTACATTAAGATCTTATTTTTAAAAAATGTGTAAAGAACAATACTTAAAGTCTGTTAGAATCTTTCAGTGGAAAGGGGGAATCCTGGCTATTGGGAAGTAGTTCAGGGCATATGTATTTATGCTGTGGGATGTTAGAGGCATTTTATTTGATGAAGAAAATAATGCAGGAAGCCACAGAAGCTCCCACTAACTATGAGTATTGAATCCCAGGGTTTTTTTTTGTTTGTTTGTTTTTTTCCTACAGCTGGAAGAAACATTAGGGACTAGTGTTGTTCAATCCTCCTGTTTTCCAGATGAGAAAACAGACCCAAAGAGGCTAAAGGGTATGTCCCTCAAAGTTGCTATTTTAATTGTTTGTGTATATGCATCTGGGAAGGTGGCTCAGTGGTGGAGCCACAGGACTTCCATACATGAGACCCAGGGTTTGATTGGGCATTGTATCTGCTAGACTACTGACATACCTCTCCCCGCTTCCTTTCCCTCTCATATGTAATCTATAACTAAATATTTTTTCTTCTTTTTGATAGAGATGCAGGGTGTGTGTGTGTGTGTGTGGAGGGGGAACACCAGAGCACTGCTCAGCTCTGGCTTATGATGGGGATTGAACCTGGAACTTTTGGAGCTTTAGGCATGAGAGTCTGTTTTCATAACCATTATGCTATATCCCCCATCCTATATAACTAAGTCTTAAAAAAAGCAAACACTGTGCTATTTCTTCAGCATAGTTATTGCCCAGAATTTACTCCTAAAATTGAATGTGGTATGAGGTAACTACTAACTCTTTGAAAGCAACCAACTTTTTACTCAGTGTGGAGATGTCAGGTCTCTGGAGTGCTTTTACAGTGCTGAGAAGTTGAATCAGGTTGGTAGCAGGTTGGGTTTGGGGGCAGCACTGTTCACCAGAAAGGGTCTTTCAACTGTTGTGATCACTTAATATGTTTCCCCTCTGAGCACCTGCTCAGTGGCTGACAGAAATCTGTGCCTTCTGTGTTTGAAAAGGGCTCTACATTTAATAATAGAAATATTTCCCAACTTTTCTTACCTTTTTCCCAGCCCTGTATTCCAAGTTTCAGTCTTAATATTTATTTATTTTTATTTTTAAAATGGTAATATTGACAAGACTATACATAGAGTAAGAGGGGTACAATTCCACACAATTCTCACCACCAGAACTCCTTATACCATCCCCTCCCTGAAAGCTTTCCTATTCTTTATCCCTCTGGGAGTATGGACCTAGGGTCTTTGTGGGGTGCAGAAGGTGGAAGGTCTGGATTCTGTAATTGCTTCCTCACTGAACATGAGCACTGACAGCTCGATCCATACTCCCAGCTTGTCTCTCTCTTTCTCTAGTGGGGCAGGGGTCTGCGGAGGTAGGGCTCCAGGATACATTGGTGAGGTCATTTGCCCAGGGATGTCAGGTTGGCATCATGGCAGCATCTGGAACCTGGTGGCTGAAAAAGAGTTAAGATATGAAGCAGAACAAATTGTTGACTAATCATGAAACTAAAGGCAAAAATATTGCAGATAAAGATTTGGAGGTCTCTGTTTTGGAAAAAGCTAGTCGTTCTATTTTAGGTATATTCCAAGGGGCCCATGACTTTACTAGTTTTTGCCTAAACCTGACAGGTAACATGCAGGTGGACCCAAGGTATTGTCTGGGTAGATGGTGTCATAGTTGGAAAATGAATTTAGTATTTCTTAATCTCATCATTTTTGTTTTATTATTTATTCTAGGTCATATGTCAGCAGGAGGCACGAGCAATTCAGAAAATGTCTTAGAGAGGCTCATGATTGGTTTTTTGTTGTGTTTTAGATGAATTTTTTATCTGACTCAGAATAATGCATTTTATTGCCACTAAAATCCTGTGCAGTGAATTACCAATAGTTGTTAGCAAATGTGAAAAGTTACCTATTTGTGGTTAGAGAGCAACAGTATAAAGAGATTAGACAGCCCAGAACAGGAAATCAAGTGCAAACAGGATGTGCTTGTCTTTGCTGTGACTTTCATGCCTGTGTTTTGAAACTTGGTGTGGTTTAAAAGTTAAAGACCTCTAATATTTGAGCTTGGCCGAAATGTCTGTTTTTGGTCGGAAAGGAGCTAAGGCAGCTAGATTTTTACTGCCCTTGCTTTTGCACAGGTGGATCTTGTTACTTTCTTCTTCTAGCGTTTGCCCTTCTTCCGTAGCCAGTCAAGCGCGTCAGGTTGAGCCTGATGTAAAGTTTCGAGACCTCCTTTGAATCTGGAGAGGTGGCAGTCGGTGACTATGTGGGTCATAGTCTGTCTGGAGCCGCAGGGGCAGTTCGGGTCATCTCTGGCTCCCCAGCGATAGAACATAGCGGCGCACCGGCCATGGCCTGTTCGATAGCGATTGAGGAGGGCCCAATCATAACGTGCTAGGTCAAAGCCGGGTTGACGCTTGCAGGAGTCTGTGATGAGGTGTTTGTTCTTTACCTCAGCTGACTGCCAACTCTGTTTCCAAGAGTCTGGAACAGAGAAGTTCAGTGTAGGCGTAGGGGACCAGATTGGGTGACGAGACGTCAAGCGTTGGACAGGGTGGGCGAAGATATCTGCGTATATTGGCAGGTCCGGTCGAGCGTAGACGTGGGAAATGAACTTCGATGATGCTGCATTCCGACGAATATCTGGCGGGGCGATGTTGCTAAGAACTGGCAGTCATGGAACCGGGGTGGAACGGATGGTTCCAGAAATTATCCTCATGGAGGAATATAATTTGGAATCGACCAAGTGGACATGGGGGCTACGGAACCATACTGGGGCACAGTATTCTGCAGTGGAATAGCATAATGCCAGAGATGATGATCGTAGTGTGGGAGCGCTCGTGCCCCATGAGGAGCTGGCCAGTCTTGCAATGATGTTATTCCTCGCGCCCACCTTTGCTGCAGTTTTTATGAGATGTTCGTGAAATGACAGAGTGCGATCGAAAGTAACACCAAGATAGACTGGCTGGGCTTCATGCCGGATTCTCGTATCGCCAAGCTGCACATTAAGCTCATGTGAGGCCGAGGCATGGTGTAGATGGAAAACAGATGATACCATTTTTGCAGTGCTAGGGATTAGTCGCCATTTTTTTTACAGTAATCAGATATCAGAGACATGTCTTTCGTGAGTGTTTCCTCGAGGATATCGAACTTGGATGCCTGAGTTGCACAGCAGATGTCATCGGTGTAGATGAACTTCCTTGAAGAAGTTTCTGGGAGGTCATTGATGTAAATAATTTACTATAGGAATGTTTGTAGACTATAACAGTTTGAGTTATTTCAGAATAGGTTTGTCCTAGTTTTAGATTGGAAAGAAGGGAGGCAGATAAAAAAAAATGTCCCCTTCATTCAGTCTGTTTGCCACATTGCAAAGAAAACTGTCCTTTCATTTTGTAATTTCAGTAGCAAATAGATAAAACTGTATAGTAAGCCACCCTGTGTCTCCTTGAATTTTTTAGAAGCTGGATAAATAAACATTGAGTATATTGGGGGCTGGGCAGTTGTGCTGCAGGTTAAGCACACATGCTACGAAGCACAAGAACTGGCATACGGATCCCAGTTTGAGCCCCTGGACCTCCACTTGCAGGGAGTCACTTCACAAACAGTGAAGCAGGTCTGCAGGTGTCTATCTATTTCTCCCTCTCTCTGTCTTCCCCTCCTCTCTTGATTTCTCTGTCCTATCCAACAACAGCAGTAACAACAAGGACAACCAAAAAACGGGGAAAATGGCCTCCATGAGCAGTGGATTCGTAGTGCAGGCACCAACCCCCAGCGATAACCCTGGATGCAAACATATAAATAAATAAACAAAGCTTTAAGCATAGTGAGCAAAGAAAAAGGAAAAATTTATTAATACTGTGTATACCTCCTATGCATAACATGGGAGAAACCCAGAAAAACTAAATAACTCATCAACATGGTTTTCTGACAAGAGTTTAAAAATCCTTCACCAAAGAAAGGCAAAGTAAAACAAAAATATGTAGATTTAAGATTCCATTTCTCTTGTGACATACTAAGGTGGGCGGAGTGACAGAGCACAAGATTTACATTTAAGAGGCTCTGAGTTCCATACCCATTATATATGCCAAAGAGGTGCTGTGGACTCATTCTTTCACATAAATTAAAAAACAAATCAGCATTTTTTTGAACTTTTTAAAAATATTTTTTTTTATTTATTGGATAGAGATAGCCATAAATTGAGAGGGAAAGGGAGGTAGAGAGACAGAAAGACGCTTGCAGCCCTGCTTCAACATTCATGAAGCTTCCCCCCTGCAGGTGGGGACCAGGGGCTCAAACCTGGGTCCTTATGCACTGTAACGTGTGTGCTAAACCAGGTGTGCCACCACCTGGCCCTCCATTTTTTCTTTTTCTTTTTTTTTTTTTAAACCAGTGTACAACTCAGCTCCAGCTATTGCCTGGACACATACTAGACACCCCACCCTGGCTTCAGAGCCTCTCCCATTGAAATCAGCTTTTTGCCAAAGATGAGTTTTGGGGTGGCAGGTTTTTGCTCTTCACAAGCAGTACATCTCAACATCGGTGAGAATAGTTCTATGCCTTGGTATCGGCACAGGTGTCTTGAATTGCTCAGGGAATGGTGAATATGAGCCGGTTTGTTGTATGTTGTGGAATACATAAGCAAAGCATAAAACTTGAGGGCTGAAGACCAGGCTAAGTACAGGTGTTCACAAGAAGAGAAGATGCTGAAAATATAAGAATTTTCTCTTGGCACTAGGCAAACTAGAACTCTACATTTTTGCTTCTTGATAAATACTGGGTGTATCTTCTTGGCAGGAGCAGAAAACAGTCTGGAGAAGCTTCATAATTTTCACATTCAGATCAAATACCAAACCAAGCCAAAGGTCTTTAAGAAGAAAAAAGGTGGTTAATCTGAACTCATCCTAGAGTTATCACAAAATGCCATCTGACTTTAGCACAGTGCAAGTAGTTAGAGCACAGTGTGGGGGCCAAAGGTATGTGTTCAGTTTTCTGAATTTGGGAGACAAGAGGCAGTAGGAGCTAACCCTAAACTGGTTGAACTGTAGGAAAAGTAACAGATTTATTAACAGTAGAGAGAAATGTAGCATTTTAGGACTGTAGAGAATAAATTATCTGACCACCTCTGAGAGAAATCCTTTGGAGATTATAAAAGTAAGAACTGGTGGGATGGGCCCAGAAACATTTAGTTCTTGGAAGATCATTGGAGAACTAGATTGAGCCTGATAAAGTTTCCAGCAAATCTGCAAAAATAGGTGATGGGGCAGATAAATCTTACTTTAAAGAATCATAATATTTTCTTTATTTGTAGCCAGTTTTCATTGAAAACTGATTATATACTAGACTCTGGAGCAATGCTTGACATGCATTGTTTATTTATTTATTTATTTATTTATTTAGCTTCCAGGATTATCACTGGGGCTCAGTGCCTGCACTAGGAATCCACTGCTCTTCGAGGCTATTTTTTTCCCTTTTGTTGCCCTTGTTTATTGTTGTTGTTATTGCTGTCATTGTTGGTTAGGAAAGAGAGGGGGAGAAAAAGACACTTGCAGATTTGCTTCACCACCTATGAAGCGACCCCCCTGCAGGTGAGGAGCAGGGGCCTCAAACCCAACATCCATTATTATTATTTTTTTTTTTTGTGCCATACTCCAAACTCAGTCAATTTCTGCTTTGCGTTTCTACTTCTTCTTCTTTTTTTTTTTTTACATGCATAACATTCCCCAGATTCCCATTTAGCAATAAAACCCCCACTATTTCATTCATCATTTTTCATGGACCTGTATTCTCCCCACCCACCCACCACATCCATTATTTTTAATTCTTTCAGTTATCATTTCAGTACAGCAGGTTGTTTTGTTTTGCCAGCCAGTTTGTGCTTTATTGATGCTGTGATGATTAGGCTTTGATAGCAGCTTTCTGCAGTGAGTATTGCCATCCCTTCCACTGTTACTTCTTGTGTTGAGATTCTTGTACTTGTTAAGCTGATGGTGCAAGACATATATTTTCTTGGGCCACAGATAGAGGGGCTTGTACTTCTTGCCCTTCTAGGATTTTTCTAAGATTTTTTTCCCCTCCTTTCCTCAAGTCTGGTTAATGACAATGGGAACACAGCTGGCAGTTTTGCTAACTGCTTGGATCTTGGAGAACTTAGGTGTCATATACCATCTGTAATTTTGGTGACTCAGAATTGGGACCACTCCACCTTCAGGTCTTTCAGATGTTTTTAGCAGCTTCTGAAGCATCTTGCCCCAAAAGTCTAGATCTTTAATCCTGGCCATAGTTACACAAGTCTATTCTGACCTCTTGTTTTTTCAGGAAATTGGGTTTAATAGCAGCCAGGGAGGTGGCACATATAGAATATGAGATTTGGAGGCATGGGGTCCCAAATTTAATCCCTGGCATCACATGTACCAGATTGAGTTTTGGTATTCTCCCCCCCCCCATAAATAAATATATCTGAAAAAAAAGGATTAGGGGTGAGGGATAACACCAGAATCTAGAGTTCATTCCACACCACAGTGCATTTGACTACAGTAATTTTTGAGCAGCCCACTTTCAGAAGGTAAACTGGGTAATTAAATTTCATTTAAACAATTCCTATCCTGGAGGATTGCCTTTTCTCAGGGTAGAGAAGAATCAAACCCTCTGACCTAGTCCCTAACTTCCTGACTGTTTTTTAAATCTTGGTTACCTATTAGTCATTGTGATAATATCCTGTGAAAGTGTGAGAGTAGCTTCAGTTAAGAGGTCCAGAAAACTGATCTGGTAAGTCCTGTTTGTTTCGTAAGAATGCAGAAGGGATCAGAGTCTCTTTATTCTTGATGAGCTTTGTCATCGCTTTTGATGGAAGGTGTATTCTGTGATAATTAAACTGCAGGTCCCTTTATTCTGTTTCTGCATTATTAGAAGAGTTGACTTTGAACTGCTTTCTTTCCTGATTGACTCATCCTTTGGGGCAAAATGCCTGGGCTGAAATTAAATGTGTAGGTTTCTATTCTGTAGTGTTCAATCTGTCATCTCTCCTAAACACCACACTAAGAAGCAGCCATTTAATTGGTCAGACCCCAAGAGTGATATTTTGGCACAATTCCATTGGTTAGAATTACTTTTCTTGAACTTCATAGCAGATGTTGAGGTCCCTCTGCAGATATTTGTCATAGATGATCTGAAGCCAGGGAGTTTCCAAGACCATTTGTAACTTGTGATTATTATGTATATTTTCTAGTTGTTTACAACAGTTACCACTTTAGGAAAAGTTTATTTATTACTAAGGGAGAGTGAAAGCTTTCCCTTTTCCCCATATTCATAGTTTAGTTAATACTTTATACCCTATGAATAGCACTTTAAAAAAATTTTATATATATATATATTTTTTCCCTTTTGTTGCCCTTGTTGTCTTATAGTTGTTGTAGTTATTGTTGTTGATGTTGTCATTGTTAGGACAGAGAGGATGTGAGGGCGATCTGGCTGCGACATCTGTCACCCCATTGATCGCCAGGGTTGATTCCGGTGATCTGGCTGGGTAGGCTGGTGTCCCCTTCCTCTCTCACAGCTCCATGTGCATCCCTCCCTAAGAGGACGGCCTTCCCCAATAGACACAGACCAGTCTTTGGGTGAGTAGCTGCACTCCCCTGGTAGAACTTCCAGACAAGCTCTCAAGGACAGAGAGAAATGAAGAGGAAGGGAAGACAGAGAGGGGGAGAGAAAGACACCTACAGACCTGCTTCACCACTTGTGAAGCGACTCCCCTTCAGGTGGGGAGGCTGGGGCCAGAACCGGGATCCTTACCTTCACACTTTGCGCTACTGTCCAACCTCCTGAATAGCACTTTCTTTCATCTTTTTTTTTTTTTTTTTTATCATGTTTCTCCTTCTCCTAGCTTGGGCTGTGTGTCAGAAATAGGCAAATTTCTGCTTATATCTATCTGGGTTTATTTCTGGTAGAGGTCTGTTTCTTTAATTTTCTTGCATTTCTTTTCTGCTATTTTACTTCTGCTTGCAATTCTAATCATAAATCAAAGCCACTGAGAGGGTATTGAACGCTTTTATGTATTTTGATGTAGGATAGAGATGGAAGTGATGATCTCATTCATCTTTTAGTTTTCTAATGCTATAATAAACTGACAATTTTGACAACTTTCTGTTACTATTAGAAGATCAGGCTATTATCATTCTTTTCTTGTTTTCCAGGGAAGCTTAGACACTTACGAATGATCTTAAGCTGTATATGGTACACATGTTACTTTTAAGCTTTTCATTCAAGGTGTTGCTTTGATTGTATTGGTTTAAAACTTTTAATTTTTTTCCACCTTCCTGAAATCATAATTGTGGAATTTTCAAGCATGAATTTTGTCCCCTTTTCCTTTTTATATATTTCATAAAAACTTATCTAATGAAAGAAAGGGTGGTGGGTGAGAGTTATCACTCCATTCTGACATATGCAGTGCCAGGGATGAAACCCAGAACTGTTGTCATCGTCCTGCTGAGTCACCTTCCTGGATTGGCCTTTCCCCATTTTTTTTTTTCTTAAAAATTGCTGTTATCAACAAATAACCTGGTGATCACATTTATCTGACACTGGGAATACTGCCTTGAAGTAGCTCTTATTTCCTCTTTCATTTTCCCTATCCCAACCATGAGAGCATAATATTTTTTAAATAACTATAAAAAGCTAAAGGGACAGCATACCAGATAGAACATCTGCGTTGCATATGCATGGCCCAGGTTTAAGTTGGCAGCATATGGGGATACCAGAGCACCAAGGGCAGTTCTGGTGCTGTGATAACTCTCCCTTTCTCTGTGAATGCAGAAGTGGCCTGGGAGCAATGGGTGAGGCCCCACCCAGAGCATTAAAAATCAAGCAAACAACTCTCTCTCTCTCTCTCTCTCAACTGGTAAGGTAGTTCATTCTGCTTACATGCCTGAGGCTGTAGAAGCTCCAGGTTCATTTCCCAGCACCGCCTTATGCCAGAGCTGAACAGTACTTTGGCCTCCTTTCTGCCCTCTCTCATTCTCCAATACTAAATACATCTTTTTCAGAAAAGGACTTACACAAATTATTAGCCATTTGACTAGATACTGAGCTGTCAGAATGCTTTTTCCCTCAGATACAAGCATAGTGTTGGGCTGGTGAGATAGCATAATGGCTATGCAAAAAGACTTTCTTGCCCAAGGCATCAGAGGTCCCAAATTCAATCCCCAAGTACCATCAGAAACCAGAGGTGAGTAGTAACTCTGATTTAAAAAAAAAAAAAAAAGGGAGTCGGGTAGAAGCGCAGCAGGTTAAACGCAGGTGGCGCAAAGCTCAAGGACCAGCGTAAGGATCCCGGTTCAAGCCAACTGCTCCCCACCTGCAGGGGCGTTGCTTCACGAGTGGTGAAGCATGTCTGCAGGTGTCTATCTTTCTCTCCCCCTCTCTGTCTTCCCCTTCTCTTTCCATTTCTCTCTGTCCTATCCATTAACGATGACATCAATAACAACAACAATAACTACAACAACAAAAAAAGCCAAAATACATAGAATTTTCATGGGGGAGACCCTGTGATATCTACTTTATAAACACTGTGTTGCAGTGTTCTTGCCTGATTTTGTTCCTTTTGGAATCTCCAGCTAGCTAGAAAGGGGCTTGGCAGAGAGTAGTGCTAAAAAGATAATGAATGAGATGAATGAATTAAAGCTATCAGGAGGTGTACATAATGCTATGAGAGCACAGACAGAGCAAGGGCCAGAAAAGGCTTCCTCAAGAAAATGAATGTGATTTAAGGAGGCAGGGTAGGAATAGTGGTCAAATCTCAAAGACACCTTGAGGGAAGTTCCTGGAATTAAAATAAACTTGACATTTAAAGGGCTGAAAGAATAGCAGGGTAGCTGGAGCTATGAGCAAGGAGAATGAGGCCCAGAGCAATAAGGATTTAGTTTCATTATTATTTAATGGTTACCAGTGAAAACACTAATTATTGAAAAGAGATGTAATAGAACATCAACTATAGTTGAGACTATTAAATTAAAGGGGGAAAAAAACCTACAGGGACAAAGGTAGACAAGAATAGTAACTGAAATCAGCATTTTAAATATCAAGAGCTTTATCTTTAGGAAACTATCTATGGCACCAGTACTCTGAAGTTATAGAAGTAGGAAATGCAGATGACTTACTGGATGCATAAATTAAAATTTCTGGGTCCCCAGGGATGTTTTTCTTTCAATTATATCTTTTATAGGATGATCAGATGATCAAGTGTTAAAAGATTCACTTGGTATTCACTTGGTAAAAGTATTCTTTTTTGGTGTCTTTAGAAGGGAGCAGAAACCAGAAATTAATTCTTCCTTCTCATGACTGCTTTAAGTGATTTCCCTATCTTCTCCTACAGTCAATCCATTAACTCTGCTCTTCCTGCATATAGACTCTTAAATAACTAATGCTAAGGGCAGGGAGCATGGATGGAAAAAGCATCTGTAGGACTGCAAATTGATCGAAGAACTTGAACTCTGAATACTCTCTAGTAGTATATCCTGGCCTGGTTACCTAACCCTTAAAGCCCAACCTCTTCAGTTATAAAATGAACATTTTAATTCTGACTTTTGCAGATTTATTGTATTGAATTAGTAGATGTAGATGTAACAGCTCACTTGGGATACGATAGGTGCCTTAAAGCATTTTCACCTTTTCCTTAAAATGTGCTAGGATCAGCTGAGAAGCGCTTTCAGAACCTTGTATATAGCTCCGGTGCTTTACCGCTGCCTCTCTCTCTGGGCCTGGGAATTCAGACCCCTGAATCTGAGTTACTCTTCTTATTTTCCTCTTGTATGCCACCTGAAATAGCAGAAGAGTTTCTCTCTTTCTCTTTCTCCCTCTCCCTCTCTCTGTCTTTTTCTCCCACTAAAGTTTTGGTTTTTCATATTGAAGTCTAACTTGGAGGGGAATGGAGATGTGAGCCCTGAACCCAGGTGCCTTTGGTCTTTGACATCTCAGTGTAAATAACTTGTCCAGCCTGTGAAATATAGGTAAGTTTACTTTGTGTTATACTGAAGCTCAGAATGGCAGCGTTATCAAACTCACTACTCAGTGTTAGAACTAAGTGGGTTTTTTTGTTTGTTTATTTTGTTTTTTGCTGTTTTTTAGAACAACAGTTTAAAATCACAGTAAAACAAAATTGGGAACTTTTTCTTTGCGCTACTGTTGTTTTCCCAAAATTGAGCCCTAAAATAAAATTGGGATCTAGGAGATAGGCTGTCCTCATCCAAAGGATTGCCCTGGAGGATAGAAAGTGTGTATCAGGATTAAGGCCTTTGGAAGTGTTTCCCTTTACTGTGTTCCTTTTTTTTTTTTTTTAATTTTATTTATTGATTCATGAGAAATGATAGGAGAGAGAAAGAACCAGATATCACTCTGATACATGTGCTGCTGGGGATCGAACTCAGGACCTCATGCTTGAGAGTCCAGTGCCCTATCCACTGTGCCACCTCCCAGACCACCTTTTACTGTGTTCAAACCTTGTGAAATATCCCTTGTTCATGTCCAGGCCAAACAGCACTTCAGCAGGACTGCTGATATAATTCATGTTTGGGTTCTAAAGTTCCACAATGTATTTGTCTGCTCTATGACTTAGGTGTCCTGGATTCTTTATTCTAAAATATTTTTGAAAAAAAATAATACTGCAGAGACCGTGCTTCATTGTCCCATATACAATCTTCTTTGTCAATTGCTTATTTAAATGCTGCAGTTGCCCTATGCTTATTTTCTTGTTACCAGCAGCTTAAATCATACCCAGTCAGAGTAGATACCCTAGGCAAGTCGACTGAAAACTTGATTCCGTTTTAAGTAAGACAGTTTTGAGGGAGTTCAAGTTTCTTTTCAGACCAACTTGTTTTTAAAAGTAAGCAGCCTTCCAAGTTGAGAGATTATTTTATTTTAAGTTTCAGGTAAGTTCTCAAGGTGACAGCTGATATTATTGTGTGGGTGATGTAATATGCTGTGCTAGTATTCCCACCTCATCCAGTCCTCTGGGTGATAAGAATCTTCATCTTGGTGACCAGAGGGAGATAGTGTGGTTGTAATGTGCACATCTCATGACAAGGAAGAACTTTTAAGAATCTGGACAAGCTGGGGAGTTGGGTGGTAGCGCAGTGGGTTAAGCACACATGGCGCGGAGCGCAGGGACCTGAATAAGGATCCCGGTTCGAGCCACCAGCTCCCCACCTGCAGGGAAGTCGCTTCACAGGTCTGCAGTTGTCTTTCTCTCCCCCTCTCTGTCTTCCCCTCCTCTCTCCATTTCTCTCTGTCGTATCCAACAATGATGACATCAATAACAAGAACAATAGTAACTACAGCGACAATAAAAAACAAAGGCAACAAAAGGGAAAATAAATTTTAAAAATTCTTTAAAAAAAAAGAATCTGGGCAAGCTTCACAAGTGGTGAAGCAGATTTGCAGGTATCTCTCTTTCCCTCCCCTTCCCCTCTCAGTTTCTCTCTGTCCTATCCAATAAATAAAATAAAAATTAATTAAAATAATTTAAAAAAATAACCTGGGAGAAAACAGATGTAATAGCTCATTTGGATAGTGTGCTGCTTTGCCATGTGTGCAACCCAGGTTTGGGCCTGGCCCCCATTGCTTTAAAGGAAGCTTTGGTGCTGTATTCACTTTCACTCTCTGTGCCTCTGTCTTCTCCATCTCTGTCTAAAATGAATGAATGAATGAATATAAAATCTGGGACATCTGAAGCATGACTGTGTTGATGGGAAGATTTTGATGAGAGAGTATATCAGGAGAATGAACTCTACAGGGTAGACTTTTTTTTTTTTTTAATAGAATCAGGAACACTTAAAGGTTTCGGAACATAGATTTATTTTATTTTATTTTATTTTATTTTATTTTATTTTATTTTATTTTATTTTATTTTATTTTATTTTATTTTGTGTCATAGCAACCTAAGTTCCAGTCCTGGCTTTAGTACCCTTTCACTGTAAACCTTGAAAAATTACTTGACTGGGAGTCGTGCACAGCGGGTTAAGCGCAGGTGGTGCAAAGTGCAAGGACCGGCATAAGGATCCCGGTTCGAGCCCCGGCTCCCCACCCACAGGGGAGTCGCTTCACAAGCAGTGAAGCAGGTCTGCAGGTGTCTGTCTTTCTCTCCCCTTCTGTCTTCCCTTCCTCTCTCCATTTCTCTCTGTCCTATCCAACAACGACGCCATCAATAACAACAATAACTACAACAATAAAACAACAAGGGCAACAAAAGGGAATAAATAAATAGAAAAAAAGAAAAATTACTTGATGGAGGTCGGGCGGCAGCACAGCAGGTTAAGCGCACGTGGCGCGGAGGGCAGGAACAGGCTTAAGGATCCCGGTTCGAGCCACCAGCTCCCCACCTGCAGGGGCGTCGCTTCGCAGGCAGTGAAGCAGGTCTGTAGGTGTCTTTCTCTCCCCCTCTCTGCCTTCCCCTCCTCTCTCCATTTCTCTCTGTCGTATCCAACAACGAATGATATCAACATCAATAACAACAATAATAACCACAATAAGGCTACAACAGCAAGGGCAACAAAAGGGGGGGGGGAGGAAATGGCCTCCAGGAGCAGTGGATTCTTGGATTCTTGGTGCAGGCACTGAGCCCCAACAATGACCCTGGAGGCAAAAAAAAAATTGACTTTTCTGAACCTGGGTTTTTACACCAGAAAATGAGGAGAACTAATCTTGCCAGAACTGTTGTGAGCATCACAGGAAATAACGTAGGGCATAGTTCAGTACCTGGCAGATAACAAGGATGACTACTTCTGTAGTTCTCAAAATATGTAATTATCAGTTGTTTCAGAAAGACACAGCTAAGTGATACTGATAGGCTTTTCATAGCATTTTCTTTCAGAGCCATTGAAATTGTACTATAATTGCTTTTTAAGGGTAATATACAAGATGAAACAAAGCCCATTCTGTATTAATGATCCATAATGTGGAGCACTTTTCTTAAGTACTTACAGCATAGATGCTTTTAACAATTCCAGGAATACAATAGTGACAGTAGGCAATCCACCCTCAATACATAGAAGTGAATCTATAAATCTTGCCATCCTTCCTCTTTCTGACTTGACATGTTAGAAAGGTACTTCATGAGGATAGAGAGAGTTTTAATTATTTTAAAAGGATTTTTGTAGTCTGTACAGTGGGTCCACCATACTGATGATAACCCTAAAATTTAGCTATCTCTCTATACATCTGTGTAAAGCTTGTTATTAGAAAAGTACCTTGGTGCACAGGGCACTTAATATAATTAAAGCAGAATGAATAGGAACTTGGCAACATGACTTTATTGCTTTAGAGTTTGGTGGTTAGCAAGGCTGTTTGGAATTACTTTATGGTCTGGGAAGTGGCACAGTGGTAAAGCTTTGGACTCAAGCATGAGGTCCCAAGTTTGATCCCCAGCAGCACATGTGCCAGAGTGATGTCTGGTTCTTTCTCTCTCCTGTCTTTCTCATAAAAAAATAAAAATCTTAAAAAAAAAAAAAGATGCAATTACTTTATAGATTAGCACTAATTTTTGCTTGAACACTGATATCCTAGCCCTTCTGTGCCATGCTTCCATTCTGACCCTCTTCCATGATAGCCATTGGCTTACTCAAAGAGATGACATAATGGGTATACAAAAAGACTTTCATGCCTAAGGCTCTGAATTCCCATGTTCTGTACTCCCTACTACCATAAATCAGAGCTGAGCAATGCTCTGGTAAAATAAATAAATAAAATAAAAGATTTTGCAGCCTGAGAAGTGAATAGAACTCTGAAAGCCAGATTAGGGCAGAGAGTGGCTCCCAAAATCAAAGAAAACATATAAATGCAATTAATTGTTTACCACATCAGTCTGAGCCAGGGCCCACATCCATTCTCATTTAGCACTGGAACCTATTTAACCTCAGACTGAGCTCACAATACCTGGTCATAGCTGGGAACATTCTAGGCTGCACTCATCTCAGGATGAGTCTTCTTCAAGTGGCAGAATAGGCTAACCCAGCCTCTCTTCAGAGAGTGGTGCAGTCCTCACCACTGCTAGTCCACAGTGAGGGCAAGATGCAAGGAAAGAATAGGAAAGCTATCAGGGGGAGGGGATGGGATATGGAGTTCTAGTTTTGTCAGTGTTTCCTTTTTACATTTAAATATATGTAAGGAAGGCTAAATGCTTGGTTTGCTGATTTTGATTAACCTATTCTGTTAAGCTTGGCCGGTCTAAGGTATTTTAGCATTGGAGTCGCTTTCCACCATGACCTTTCCATAACAACCCTTTTCCCACATAAACATATAGCTCCAGCATAAGACTTACTCTCCAGCTAAATATGAAGTGGCAACTTTCAGGTCTCCTCACAGAATCAGATCCTTCTCACAGTACCAGATTGCCCGAACAATTTAGCAACTTTTCTTTCAGAACTATTCAAAAGAGGCAATAAAGATTGGAACCAAAGTTGAATGAATAAAAATTGTGCTGAAGAAGGCCATTTCTTGACTTTCAGCTAATTAAGAGCTTGCTTTGATCTTGGATAAGGAGGACCCAGCTGAAATAATGCTTTACTAGCCTCAAAGCAATCTGGGAACATGGCCCTTGTTGAAGTCAATTTTGACATCTTCAGTGCCCAGTGCATAGCTGGTGTTTTGTAAGTGTCTTTTTAAAAACACATTTATTTGTTTTAAATGATCTATTTATTTATGAGATAGAAAGGGAAGAAGAGATGCCCAGGTATCAAACTCAGGACCTCATATTTGAGACTCCAATTGTTTATCTACTTTGCCACCTCCTGGCCTGCACATGGGTGCTTACTAAAGCACATGAAATTATGCAGCTTGACCAGCTTTCAGATTTTTTTTTTATTGTTGTATTTATTATTGTTGTTGTTGTTGTTGGATAGGACAGAGAGAAATGGAGAGAGGGAGGGGAAGACAGAGAGGAGGAAAGAAAGACACCTGCAGACCTGCTTCACCGCCTGTGAAGCGACTCCCCTGCAGGTGGGGAGCCGGGGTTCGAACCGGAATCCTTATGCCGGTCTTTGTGCTTTGCGCCACCTGCGCTTAGCCCGCTGTACTACAGCCCGACTCCCTGCTTTCAGATTTTTTCCTACTGAGTGTGCCATGCCAACTGGGTCCACCTATTATGTGAAAAAGTCCTAGCCTCTCAGGAAAAAAATCATGATGTGTGGAAGACAAATTTGTTTTCCTCTTGTAGTTAAGTATATCTTCCCCCATTTTATTTTATTCTTTTACATTTCTCTACTACTAGTATAAACCTACCTTTGGTTTTCTCTGTCTTTACCTCCATTCCACTCTCTGATAAAAGTTAGATGAGTTTTTTCTTGCCCAGAAGTTGTCTACCCCCAATCTAATTCTTGATCACTTTTCTTTCTAGTTCTGGCCCTCAGTCCCATCACTTATTGCCAGTTTCTTTCCTCTATAATCTCTTAAATCTTTGAAGTTTCCTTTATGTTGTGTGTGTGTGTGTATATATATATATATATATATATATATATATATATATATATATATATATATATTACCCTATTGACCCCAGGTCTTTTCAGTCCTGTTGCATTCTGTCTCCTCTTTATAGTCAAATGCTTCAGAGTCTTACAGATACTTGCTTCTTATTCACTTTCCAGACTATGATTATCAGCTTCTCTCTTCTAGGCAAAGAATACATGCTTTCCTAAAATTAGGCTCATTGGGCATTTTGTATCCCTACTCTTTGCATCATTCTCAGCCTTGATCATTAATTCTTAAAAGTCAAAAAGCCTTCTTGCTTCTCCCATTCTGAGTATTTTTCCTTTCCTCTGCCCATCTTTTAGGTCAGGTGTCTTTAAGGGTTCCCAAACCTTCCTCTTGTCTAACCCAAACTATCTAATCTTATCTGCCTTCTGACCCACTCTGATTTAACTTACTTTGGAAGACTGAGAGTTCTCAACATCATCATCCTTTGTGCTGTGTACATTAGAATGTCTAAGGGGTGCAAAACTCAAGTTATCATCTAAAACTGAGCCTCCATCTCCTTCATACTCAAGATACATACCTTCTCTTGAGGGGTTTATTCCAGTTAACAATTCCCTTATCCTGTAATTCAGCAACCCTGGGATTTTTCCAAGACTCCTTTATCTTCCTTCCCCCAAATGCTTCAGTTAATGAGCAATCCTTCAAGTTCTCAAATTTCTGTCTCTTATATACCAATATTTTCTTATCTTGCTTTACGATGGGCTTCCAACTTTTGCTGATTTATTCTCCACAGTGTTTACTCTCATAGTGCCCTCTCTCAAATGCAAATAAGATCACAAATATCCTAACAATATCTTACTACCTACAGAATAAAGCCATATTCTTCCCCATAGAATACTAGATTTTTTAAATGACTGCTTGTTTACTAACTGTACTTTTTAAAAATTTCTATTATTTATTTATTTTTAATAGTTTATTATTGTACAGAGACAGAAATTGAAAGGGGAGCGGGAAATAGGGAGAGTGAGAGACACCTGCAGCCCTGCTTCACCACTCCTGAAGCTTTCCCCTTGCAGGTGGGGACTAGAAGCTTGAACCTGGGTCCTTGAGCACTCTAATGTGAGCACTTAACCAGGTGCACCACTGCCTGGCCCCCTGGCTGTACTCTCATTCACCTTAACTCTTATCTAGCCAAGCAATTAATAGTTCCTTTTCTTTTTCTTATTTTTTCTCTCTCTCTCTCTTATTTTATTTTATAGGACAGAGAGAAATTGAGAGGGAAGGGAGAAGAGAGACACCTGTAGCACTGTTTTATTTATTTATTTATTTATTTTCTGTTTTGTTGCCCTTGTTTTTTATTGTTGTGGTTATTATTGTTGTTATTATTGACGTCACCATAGTTAGATAGGACAGAGAGAAATGGAGAGAGGAGGGGAAGACAGAGGGTGAGAGAAAGATAGACACCTGCAGACCTGCTTCACTACCTGTGAAGCGACTCCCCTGCAGATAGAGAGCCAGGGGCTCGAACCGGGATCCTTATGCCAGTCCTTGTGCTTTGCACCACCTGTGCTTAACCCGCTGCACCACCGCCCAACTCCCTGTAGCACTGTTTCACTACTCATGAAGCTTCCCCCTGCAGGTAGGGGCTGGGAGCATGAACCCAGGACCTTGTGCATTGTCATTTGTGCCCATAACCAGGTGCACTACTGCCCAACCCCGCAGTGGTATATATGTGTGTGTGTGTGTGTGTGTGTGTAAAATTTATTTATTTTATTATTGGATAGAGACCAAGAGAAATTGAGAGGGGAGGAGGAGATAGGGAGGGAGAAAGAGAGACACCTACAGCCCTGCTTCACCACTACTTCTTCCCTGCAGGTGGGGACCAGGGGCTTGAACCTAGGACCCTAAGCACTGTGTGTGCACTTAACCAGGTGCGCCATCACCTGGCCCCTCCCCCAGTGGTTTCTTTAATGCTATGGTGCATTTTTTTTTTTCTTGAAAATTTTTCTTGCTCTTGGCGTTCTGGAAAATTTTCTCACATCAGGATATCTATGGTACCTTATTTAAGAAGTCTTCTGTTCACCCCTAAGGAGCTAATCATTTCCGTCTTCATAAATCCTACTCCCCAAACACAGTTAAACCCTCTATTAAAGCACTGCTCACCCTGAAATTTCAGTTTTTGTTTTCACATTTTAGTTCCCCTACAACATCCTGAACTCCTCCTTCAGGACATGTACTCTGCCCTGTACACTTAAGCACTGGCAGCAGCAACGCATTGACTTTAGTAAAGGTTAGATGCGTGAATGAGCAAAGGGTTTAATGAAAGTTAGTGATTTACCCACCAGCCTGTTCCACATCTGCTCTTCCTTCTCTCCCCTCACTCACTTAATTTACACATACTGCTAATACTATCAAAGATCTGTCTATCCTTTTGAGGACACGTCCAGGAAGCCAAATGGTAATCAGGGTAAAATATGTAGGTTTACTTTTTACATGTGCTTTCTTAGAGAACCTAAAGTTAAAGCATTGTTATGATGATGGTTGCAACTAGTATTCACTTAGGGCCTTACAACCTGGAGAATGTCCAGATTGGAAGAAAAAGAAAAAAAAAAAAAACACGGGAGAAGGGTATGGGGTTTTTTTAGAGGTAAACAACACAGTTCATAAGCAGAGCAGGGCTTTAGACCCTGTTCTTATGATCCTTGCTTCTATTCCACCCCCCTCCCCAGATACTCCTATTGACAGGGGAATTAAAGCATCACAGAGTCCTCTTTCAGAGGGCTCCTGATCTGTCATTGTCTCTAACAAAGAACTTCTGTCAGTGAAGAACTCTTGCTTAATGGCTTTTTACTTCATTGTTCAGTGTGACTGTTAATTGAAAGGAAAATAAGGTACCTGTCTTACAGAAATTTAAGAATATTCAGGCAAGTGTGAGTCAGAAAGAAATGTTCTTGATGTGTAGGAAATAAAACAAATGTGTGGTTATTTAAGATTTAAATACTTTTTGTGATTCATTTATTCAGTAGTCCTTGCTGAACCACCTCTCTGGCAGGTTCCTGTTCTCATGGGAATCACAGATGGGGGAGACAGGTTTTTTTTTTTTTTTTTACATTCTTTTAATTTCTTTTCCCTTTTGTTGCCCTTGTTGGAGGGAGACAGGTTTTAATCACACACCCACAAAACTGAATACATTACTTCTCAGGTATTTTGGAGTCAGTGTTGGAAGCTAAAAAGGCCGTAGAGGAGTCAGGAGGCCTAAGTTTATAACTCAAAAACCAGGAAGTTACTTCTCCATGCTGGGTCTCTTTCTTTCCTTTTATAAAGTAACCAAGGTTGACCCAGCTGGTTTCTTATTTCCTTTCAGCTTACTTATCTTTTACAAAGGCACTTTCAGTCATTCAGGAGTCAGACATTCTTTGGTGTGAGGTGATTATTGAGAAATAATATTTAATGTTTCTTTTATTATCGCTCTTTTTTTGTTCTCTTATCAGATTTTTTTTTGGGGGGAGGGGAGAAAGGAATGAATGTTGAGAAAAATCATGGAACAGAAAAGTATGAAATAGGGGGCCGAGCAGTAGCACAGCAGATTAAGCGTACGTGGTGCAAAGCACAGGGACTGGCTTAAGGATCCGGTTTGAGCCCCTGGCTCCCTACCTGAAGGGTAGTTGCTTCACAGGTGGTGAAGCAGGTCTGCAGGTGTCTTATCTTTCTCTTGCCTCTGTGTCTTCCCCTCCTCTCTCCATTTCTCTCTGTCCTATCCAACAACAATGACATCACTAGTAACAATAATAATGACCACAGCAACGATAGATATAACAAGAGCAACAAAAGGGAAAAAAATCGCCTCCAGAAGCAGTGGATTCGTGGTGCAGGCACTGAGCCCCAGCAATAACCCTGGAGGCAAAAGAATAAAGTATGAAATTGAAAATAAATATGGGGGAAGGTGTTCCAGCTGGTGGCGAACCGGGTTAAGTGCACTTAGTACAAAGCTCAAAGGCCTGTTCAAGGATCCTGATTTGAGCCCCCAGTTCCCCACCTGCAGGGGGCACGCTTCACAAGCAGTGAAGCAGGTCACAGGTGTCTTTCTTTTCCCCCCATCTCTATCCCCTCTCCTCTCTCAGTATATCTCTGTTCCATCCAATTAAAAAAATGGAGGGGCCAGGTGGTGGCGCACCTGGTTGAGCACACATGTTACAGTGCCCAAGGACCCTAGTTTGATCCCACGGTCCCCACCTGCAAGAGGAAATCTTCACGAGTGGTGAAACAGGACTACAGGTGTCTATCTCTCTCTTCCCTCTCCATTTCTGACTATCTCTATCCAATAAATAAAAAAGATAATAAAAAATTTTAAACAAAAGGAAAAAATGACCACCAAGAGCAGTTGATTTGTAGTGCACACACCATGCCCCAGCAATAACCCTGGAGGAAAAAAAGAAAGAAAGAAAAGAAAAGAAAAAGGCTAGGTGATGGTACACCAGCTTTAGCACACGTTACAGCACACAAGAGCCCAGGTTCAAGCCCCCCAATTCCCACCTGTAAGGAGAAAGCTTTGCGAGTGGTGAAGCAATGCTGCAGGTTTCTATCTCCCCCCCTTTTAAATTTTATTTATTTTCCCTTTTGTTACCCTTGTTTTTTTTTTATTGTTGTTGTAATTATTGTTTTTATTGATGTCATTGTTAGATAGGACAGAGAGAAATGGAGAGAGGAGGGGAAGACAGAGAGGAGGGGAAGACAGAGAGGGGGAAAGACAGACACCTGAAAACCTGCTTCACCTTCACCGCCTGTGAAGATACTGCCCTGCAGGTGGGAAGCCCGGGACTGGAATGCGATCCTTATGCAGGTCCTTCCGCTTTGTGCCAAGTGTGCTTAATCTGCTGCTCTACACCTGACTCCCAATCTTCCCCTTTCCTCTCAATTTCTCTGTCTCTGTTCAATAAAAAAATTAAGTTAAATACAAGTGTAAACATTTTTTCTTCTATAATTGTTTTAAAATAACTTATTATAAATGAGAGAATTTCACAGGAAGCAGAGAGAGGAAAGGAGGAAGGTGGAGAGAGGGAAAGAGAAGCCAGAGCATCACATACAGTGCAGGGAATTAAACTAGGAACCTCAGATGTGAAAATTCAGTGCTCTGTCAGTTGAGCTACTTTCCCAGCCACTATAAGCTGTAATCACAGCAAATTAGTACAGTAAAAAGATTAGTACAAAACAATAATAAAAGTCAAGGATTAGGAAGTTCCCTTAGGCAAAGCTGAAGATATTAGTCTCTGGTATTTGGAGTTTAGGCTGTAGCCCATGTGGTTGGTTGGTTGGTTTTTCGGTTTGTTTTTGTTTTTATTTCTGCCTCCAGGGTTATTGCTGGGGTTTGGTGCCTGCACTACGAACCCATTGCTCCTGGTGGCCATCTTTTTTCCCTTATTGTTATTGGCGATGTTGTTGTTACTGCTCTTGTTGTGGTTGGGTAGGAGAGAAATTCAGAGAGGAGGGAAAGACAGAAAGGGAAAGAAAGACACCTGTAAAAAAAAAAAAAGAAAGAAAGAAAGACACCTGTAGACCTGCTTCACTGCTTGTGAAGTGACCCTCGCCTGCAGGTGAGGAACCAGGGGGCTCAAATCAGGATCATTGTGCAGGTCTTTGCACTTCACACTATGTGCACTTAACCTGGTGTGCTACTGCTCCCCCCCCCTTTTTTTTTTTTTTTTACCAGAACACTACTTAGCTAGCTCTGGTTTATGGTGGTACAGGGGATTGAACTTGGGACTTCGGGACCTTAGGTGTGAAAGTCTTTCTTTATAACCATTATGCTATGCTGTCTCCTGACCCCATTGCCCTTACTTTTGAATGGATAACTGGGTGTATAGCACAATCCATGTTTTTAACCAAATTTAAACAGAAGAATGACTACCTGGCCCAGTATCAACATATGAGGTGTCCCTCCCTTCAGTGCCCCCCCAAATTGCCAACAGAGTTATCACTGGGGCTTGGTTCCTACATGACAAATCCATTGCTCCTGTGTAGCCTTTTTTGGGGGGTGGGGTGGGGGTAGAGACAGATACATTGAGAGAGAAAGGGGAGATAGAGGAGGGAGAGAAAGAGATGCCTACAGCACTACTTCACCACTCCTGAAGCTTCTTCCCCCTTGCAGGTGGGGACCAGGGACTTAAACCTGGGTCCTAGCACATGGGAATGTGTCTGCTCTACCAGGTGTGCCACTGCCTAGCCCCATCAGACTTTTCCCCCCTTTATTTGGGGGATTAATGGTTTATAGACGACAATGAAATACAGTAGTTTGTACATGTGTAACATTTCTCAGTTTTCCACATAGTAAATTCAGCCCCCTCTAGGACATCCTCTGCCATCATGTTCCAGGAACAGACCTTTCCCCCAACCCAAGAGTCTTTTACTTTGGTGCAATACTATCACATTTCTTTTTAATGTGGGCTGCAGTATCCTGCTGTATGTTATGCTATGTTGTGGTGTGGTGTGGTGTGGTGTGGTGTGTTTCTTTCTCTCCCTCCCCTCTCTCTCCAGCATCTGAATAGCTCATTCCAGAGTCCTGTTGCATCCCCTCTGACATGTCTGCATTTTTTAACATGGTCTTCCATTCACACATGGTTACCAAGGGCCAGGGGTAGCAGCTCACTCTTGGAGGATGAGCTAGTAAGGCTGAGAGCTAGCAAGTACCATCTTTATCTGTATTGACTCTTCAGAGACTTTGACCTCAAAGTATCCATACTGACTGCCTTGGTGATGAGCATTATGTAGACCCTCTTGCAATTTTAGTTATCCTGACATTTGTGGGATTTCATTCTCTTTGTTTGTGAATTTAAATATCATGAGCCCCTTGTATTCAATACTTGTATTTGATATATAAATTGGAATAGTGATCCCAAAACTTATTTTTAGATGTTTTTATTTATTTATTTTTAAATATTTATTCCCTTTTGTTGCCCTTGTTTATTGGTGTAGTTATTATTATTGTTGTTATTGATGTCATTGTTGTTAGATAGGACAGAGAGAAATGGAGAGAGGAGGGGAAGGCAGAGAGTGGGACAGAAAGATAGACACCTCAGACTTCCCTGGATTGAAGACACCACCAATGTGTCCTGGAGCTCAGCTTCCCCAGAGACCCATTCTACTAGGGAAAGAGAGAGGCAGACTGGGAGTATGGACCGACCAGTCAACGCCCATGTTCAGCGAGGAAGCAATTACAGAAGCCAGACCTTCTACCTTCTGCAACCCACAATGACCCTGGGTCCATGCTCCCAGAGGGGTAGAGAATGGGAAAGCTATCGGGGGAGGGGGTGGGATATGGAGATTGGGTGGTGGGAATTGTGTGGAGTTGTACCCCTCCTACCCTATGGTTTTGTTAATTAATCCTTTCTTAAATAAAAAAAAAAAAAAAGAAATTATTGACCAAGAACCCCAAAAAAAAAAAAAAAAAAAAAAAAAGAAAGATAGACACCTGCAGACCTGCTTCACCGCCTGTGAAGTGACTCCCCTGCAGGTGGGGAGCCGGGGGCTCAAACCAGGATCCTTACGCTGGCCCTTGCGCTTTGCACCACATGCACTTAACCCGCTGTGCCACTGCCCGACTCTGTAGGTGTTTTTTAAAAGACATGCATTAATTATGAGAGGAGGAACTGAGAGAAGAGACCGAAGTACCATTTTCCTCTGGCATAAGATGTAACATGTGCGCTCACCCAAGTGTGTCACCACTCAGCTAGTTTCTTTCTTTTTAAAGATTATTTATTTCTGTTTTATTTGACAGGGCAGAGAGAAATTGAGTGAGGAAGGGGAGCTAGAAAGGGAGGGAAAAAGAAAGATGTCTACAGCTCTGCTTCACCACTCATGAAGCATCTCTCCCTGCAGGTGGTGAGCAGGGGCTTGAACCCAGGTCCTTGTGCACAGTAATGTATGAACTCACCTGGGTGTGCCACTACCTGGCTCCCCTCTTCTTGTTTCTATTATAATTTAATAAATAAAAAAAATTAAAAATTATAAATTCTTTTTTTTTAGTTTTTTATGTTTATTTTCCCTTTTGTTTCCCTTGTTTTTATTGTTGTAGTTATTATTGTTGTTATTGATATTGTCATTGTTGTTGGATAGGACAGAGACAGATGGAGAGAGGAGGGGAAGGCAGAGAGGGGGAGAAAAAGTTAGACACCTGCAGACCTGCTTCACTGCTTGTGAAACGACTCCCCTGTAGATGGGGAGCCAAGGGCTCGAACTGGGATCCTTAACCAGTTCCTGCGCTTTGTGCCATGTACGCTTAACCTGCTGTGCCCAACTCCCAAAAATTACAAATTCTTTTTTTTTTTAAGATTACTTCTTTTTTCTTTTTTTAAAAATTTTATTTCTTTATTGGGGAATTAATGTTTTATATTCAACAGTAAATACAATAGTTTGTACATGCATAACATCCCCCAGTTTCCCATATAACAAAACAACCCCCACTAGGTCCTCTGTCATCCTTCTTGGACCTGTATTCTCCCCACCCACCCACCCCCACCCCAGAGTCTTTTACTTTGGTGCGATACGCCAATCACAGTTCAGGTTCTACTTGTGTTTTCTTTTCTGATCTTGTTTTTCAACTTCGGCCTGAGAGTGAGATCATCCCATATTCATCCTTCTGTTTCTGACTTATTTCACTTAACATGAATTTTTCAAGGTCCATCCAAGATCGGCTGCCCTATCCAATAACAACATCATCAACAACAAGGGCAACAAAATGGGAAAAATGGCCTACAAGAGCTGAGCAGTACTCTGTTTAAAAAAGGAATCAAAAGAAGTGGGTTTATAGAATTCAGTTGTCTCCACATTATCTTGGTGACATTGACTTCTTTGAGCCTAGGCTACCTTTTGTTTATAGGAAATAATAATACCTCCTCTTTGTGGTCAGTGTGAATGTGGGATTATATACATGTATGTGCATGGATTCTACGGTTATGGACATGTTTCTAAATAAATTGTATATTAGAGCACTTGTAATTGCTAAAATAAGTAAAACAATTAATTTTAGATTAGACTCTTTCCAGGAACACACAACTTTTTTTAAGAAAGATTTTTTCCAATTATTAGTGATTTAGTATTGAGTTACAAAATTCTTATAATAGGATATAATTTCATAACATTCCCACCACCAGAGTTTTCATTCCCACCATTGGAAACTGCAGTAGTTCTCCCATGATCACAGATATGGGTTGACTTTATATCTATTATTATATATCTATATTTATATATTCTTTTGCCCATTTTTTCTATATTTCTGCCTTCACGTTCTTTCCTTTTTTAAAATATTTTTATTTATTATTGGATAGAGACAGAAATTGAAAGGAAAGAAACAGAGACACTCCTGCAACCGCTCATGAAGCTTTCCCCCAGCAGGTGGTGACCAGGGGCTTGAACCTGGGTCCTTGCGCACCGTAATGTGAGCACTTAACCAGGTGTGCCACTGCCTGGACCCTCTTTCACTTCCTTTCTAAAGTCACACCTACACCTACTACTGCTTCCTTTTTTTCTCTTCTCTCTGATAAAGGAAATAGTCCCTGGCTTCCTCTGGTGTTTTCCATATTTGTTTCCCTCTCCATGATGGTACAAATGCAGGATTCCTGGTGACAAATTCTTTGGGTCTTAGTGGAACTGGGATTCAGACCCCTCTGGTCATCTTCCCCTGTCCTTTACCACTCTGGGAGTAGGGACCAGAGTTCTTTTTGAGGTGCAGAAGGTACTTCTCCACTGAACATGACATTGGCAGGTGGGTCCTTACCCCCAGTCAGAATCAGCAACTTTTCAGAAGTAGTGTGGCAGCCGGGCAGATCAGGTGTTTATACTCACCTTCTCTTCAATGGCAGCTGTGGTGGTAGAATGGATGGCAAGAAATATGTGGGCTCTGAAAACACGTTTTTTTTCCTTTATTCACCTCTGATAGCAGGTGTAGATTGATTATCCCTGCTCACCTGTGCCCTTGGGCTTGGCAAAGGCAGTAGAGGTGTGTCTTAACTCTGACCTTTTTCTCTTTCTTACACCAGATTTTGTCATGTGGGCAACTTGCTGCAACTGGTTCTGTCTGGATGGACAACCTGAGGAGGCCTCAGCATCCCAGGGAGCCAGGACACAGGCATATTCCAACCCTGGGTACAGCTCTTTCCCTTCCCCAACAGGCTCAGAACCAAGCTGTAAGACCTGCGGAGCCCACTTTGCAAGCACAGCCAGGAAGGTGAGTGTTGACTGTTTGCCTGCTATAACCTCAGGCCCTTTGGCAAACCTGCTGACCCGCTGTAATTTCTGCTCCCATGGCTTTGCTTTGACAGTGCTGGTAACCCAGACCTGTTCCTGTCACAAAAGTCTTAACTACTGCAAAACCAAAATCTGACCAAGAAAGGCCCAACAACATCTAGATTTGGAGCCAGACAGACCTGAATTCAGACATTAGCTTTTGCATTTTCTAGCTATCTGACTTAACCACTTGAGTTTCATTTTTCTCATCCATAAAATGGGGATATGATAGTTGTAACCTTCTCACAATGTTGTGCAAATCAAGAAAGTGAAGGAAGGTGCCTAGCACAATGCTAGGAACACAGCAGGTACTTGATGTTATTTTCTTCATTAGCTGCCATCGGAAAAAGCCTTGAGCAGACTAATTTGTTCTTTTTATCAGAAGTGATGTCAAGGGCACCTAAGGTACATAAAGACCCTAACAAGACAAAGACTAGGGCTTATTTACTGTAGCAGATTTCACTTGAAATGCGTGGTAGTTGTGTTTTCCAGATTAGCCCACAAAAAGTAAAATTGTTGACTGGGAATCGTGTGGGTGTGATCCATCCCTTCGTCAGCACTCAGAGGCAGCATGTTCTCTGTGGTCAGTCACTATTAGGGGGGCTGGAAGTGAACCCTAACCTGGAGAAGAACTCCTGCAGTTTGCTTTCTTCTGCAGAGAGACTTCCAGCCCATATGTGATGTTAAAATGGTAATAATGGGAAGTTTCAGAGGAAATATTTCCTTCCTTCCTTCCTTCCTTCCTTCCTTCCTTCCTTCCTTCCTTCCTTCCTTCCTTCTTTCCTTTCTTCCTTCTTTCTCTCTCTCTCCCTTCCTCCCTTCCTTCCTTTTTCTTTTCTTTTTTTTTATTTAAGAAAGGAGACATTAACAAAACCATAGGATAAGAGGGGTGCAGTTCCATACAATTCCTACCATCTCCATATCCCACCCCCTCCCCCGATAGCTTTCCCATTCTCTAGCCCTCTGGGAGCATGGACCCAGGGTCATTGTGGGGTGCAGAAGGTGGAAGGTCTGGCTTCTGTCATTGCTTCCCCACTGAACATGGTCGATCCATACTCCCAGTCTGCCTCTCTCTTTCCCTAGTAGGGTGGGTTTCTGGGGAAGTGGAGCTCCAGTACACATTGGTGGGGTCCGTCCTTCCTTCTTTCCTTCCTTCCTTCCTTCCTTCCTTCCTTCCTTCCTTCCTTCCTTCCTTCCTTTCTTTCTATTTCTTTCTTTCTTTCCTCCTTCCTTCCTTCCTTCCTCCCTTCCTCCCTTCCTCCCTTCCTCCCTTCCTTCCATCCTTCCTTCCTTCCTTCCTTCCTTCCTTCCTTCCTTCCTTCCTTCCTTTCTTTTCTACCAGAGCACTGCTCAGCTCAGCTCAGGTTTATGGTAATGCAGGGGACTGAAAGAAATATACCTTTAAAACCATCTGCTGGGGCTGGGGCGTGGGGGCTGGGTAGTGGTGCACCTGATTGAGCACACACATTACCATGTGCAAGGACCCCGGTTTGAGCCCCAGGTTCCCACCTGCAGAGGGGACTCTTCATGAGCAGTGAAGCAAGTCTGCAGGTCTCTCTCTCTCTCCTCTACTTCACCCTTCCCTCTCAATTTCTCTGTGTCCTATCAATTCAAATAGAAAGAAAAGAGGGGCAGTAGCGTACCAGGTTAAGTGCACATGGCACAAAGTGCAAGGATCAGCATAAGGATCCCAGTTCGAGTCCCTGACTCCCTACCTGCTGGGGGTCACTTCACAAGCGGTGAAGCAGGTCTACAGGTGTCTATCTCTCTCTCGCCCTCTCTGTCTTCCTCTCCTCTCTCAATTTCTCTCTGTCTTATCCAGCAACAGCAATGACAACAAGAACAACAACGACAAGGGCAACAAAATGGGAAAAATGGCTTCCAAGAGCAATGGATTTGTAGTACAGGCACTGTACCCCAGCAATAACCCTGGAGAGGAAAAAAAAAAGTGACCATATTATCTTTTTGTGAGTTACCCATCTTATGCTAAGGTTTTCTAAACATTATCTCATATAATCCTCCCAGCAGTTCTTTCTTAGAGGTAAACTGACAAGTGCCCTTACTTTGGAAACAACCAGGTGGTACTTGATCCTAAAGGTGTCACTGCTCATACTGCACTGTCTCTCCCTCCTAATAGGTTGCAAGAATGGAAGACCTACTAGAAGGATGGGAAAGAGTAAATGGTGGGACCTCACCTGTTCAGGAATATAAATGGTTGTGGTTGGGGCTAGAGGGACAAAAAAAAAAAGTCAGATAGGCAAAGGGGAGCCTATCTGAAACCACATGGCCCGCCTCCCTGAAAGGCTTTGTTTGTTTGAGGTGCTCTGACTTTTATTTTTTCCTTGTTCTTGCAGAAGCATCACCATTCCAGGTCGATTTTTTTTTTTTTTTTCCAGATAGAGATAGAGAGAAAAGTGATACTACAGCACTGAAGCTTCCCCCTCTGTGCTGTGCTGTAGTTTTCCCATGTACTGGGGGCCTAAGCCAAGGTCACATGCATGGCAGTACAGGCAGACTTTCAGGTAAGCTATCTCTTCAGCCCCGCTGCCAGATCTTTGATATCAGATATTTCTAGGTATTCCTGGCATTTTTGCAGGCAGGGTAGTTCCACTAAGTCATCTTTCTTATCTTGTTACTACATTAGCTTTCACCATTTGCTAGAATGTGTACATAGGTGCTCTCTCTGCTCATTTAGTATGCATTTGTTGACAGCTCCCCTCTTCATTTTGTTCTCTCCTACCTTTGCAAACTGAGTTTTTGGTGTTGCTTTTTTCCCCTCAGAGTGATAGCTTATTCCTTTAGGGTGTGTTTCAGATATGCATACTTTAGAGTCTCTGATGAGCAAGGGGTGGGGGGTACAGAGAAGACAGATTGCTGTCTTTGCATTCTGGTCTTCATTCAGTAAACCAAGCACATCTGAGGAAAGAATAGAGTTGTTCAGATCTGACTGACTGAGCAACCCGAGGCTTTTTAATTGTGTCATGCTATGTCACGTCAAACTGCATTGACTTACTATTCCATGTCAGGGCGTAAAGCTTTATGACACTGAAGCCTCTTCATTTCACTGTAAGTTATACTAAACATATTTCATTTCCTAGTAGAAAAACTCTAGATTTGAAGGAACCCTAAAGCATCTCATTTTTCACCTCATTGGCTACCGGTTCCAGAACAGTTACAGTGCTGATACAGCTATGGGTCCTTCTGTGTCAGTCTCTGAATGTTTCATTGTTTGATTATGACTGTGTACTGAATAAGGATGCTTGATATGCACCTTTTGCAATGCCTTCTAAGTAGTAAGACTGTATGGTAAAATAAACGTTATATCCATTTTTCTTTAACATATGAATGGTGCAGACAAAATTAAATATTACTATGCAGACTATTACTTCAGCTCAAAACAAGAGCATCTGAGATCTTGACCAAGAGAATTTAAGTCTCTCAGGCATTCTTTTCAGCTTGAATAGCTTTCTGTACTTAGAAAAAAGGGAGCAGGCATATTTAATACTTAACTGCCATAGATTGAAAAGTTTCTTTAAAAGTGAGAATGGCTTCCAGAACTCTCCCAGTATGCCCAGAAATCACCTTTCCTAGGGGCCTGTGACCTGTTATTGGCAGGAATAGAATTCAGCCAGATGTCACCATGCTCAGTCTATGGGGTGAGAGTTTGCTTCCTGTGACTTGAGTAAGCCTTCATATGGTATATTGTCTGCAGTTGTGGGAGTAGCTCTGCCAGGCAGTACCAGCTTGCCTGCCAGGCATTCTTATTACCCCTCGAGACACTTTGTACTTTCACAGCAAGAGCTCTGTAATCGTGTCCAGAGGTCCTCCTGTAGCTATATAAATATTTGTCTTGGGTATGCTTTTATACACCACCAAATTCCTAGCACTGAGTGGGCCTTCCTGGGATGGGGGAGGCTGAGCATCAGCCTCTAACCACAGGGCATTGACTTGGGTGTTTGGATATGGAAAGTTAGATTCTTGACTCAGTACTGCTGGAGGCTTGAATGGGACTGAATCAGCTAACACAACTTGTGGAAACAGCAGGGTTATGGAGATTCAAGTCAGACATTGAGTGTGAATCTTAGTTCTACTTTTCACTGCCTTCCCTTGAAGACAATACTTAATCTTTCTGGGCTTGGGCTACTTTGTCTGTGAGACATATTTACTTTGAGAGATTTCTTTGAGAATTAAATGACAAGCACCATATACAGCACTAGCATATAGTTTCACCTTGACAAATTT
Organism: Erinaceus europaeus; assembly: GCF_950295315.1. Taxonomy (NCBI): domain Eukaryota; kingdom Metazoa; phylum Chordata; class Mammalia; order Eulipotyphla; family Erinaceidae; genus Erinaceus; species Erinaceus europaeus. The sequence continues at coordinate 70,285,704 of NC_080173.1, forward strand.
ATGGTATCCATTATAACAACTAACCTTTCTGCATTTATTTTTTGTCTCAACAATATAGTAGAAAGACTCGTAGTTTGAATCTTGGCTTTCATTATTAGCTTGTATTTCCTGGCAGTAATAATTAAAAGCAGGGGGCCAAGTGGTGGCACATCTGGTTGAGTGCACACATTACAATGCACAAGGACCCAGGCTCAAGTCCCTGGTCCCTACTTGCAGGGGGAAAGATCATGAGTGGTGAAACAGGGCTGCAGGTGTCTGTCTCTCTCCCTCTCTATCTTCCCTACCCTTTTGATTTCTGGCTGTCTCTATCCAATAAATAAAGATAAGTTTTTAAAAACTTAAAAAAATAATCAAAAACAATGCTTATCAGACTCAAGTGGTGACTGGGAGGTGATACAGTGGATAGCCCAAAATTCTGAGTTTGATCTCAGCACCACATATGTAAATGATGTTCTGTAACTCACGTCCAAAAGGCAAATGCATATTTCTTTAACTTGACAACTATCCTGAATTAAATACTGCTGTACCTCCATTTACTGAAGGCCAGTTGTACAGTCAAGGTAATACCACAAAAAGCAGAGGAGACTTGATAAAAATTCAGGATTTTTTTTTCATTTTAGGATGTAGCTCAGTGGTAGAGTATATGCCTCTCATGTGTGATCCCTAACACCACCAGAAAGTCAGTAAAAATACAGGAGATGGTACAATGGACTCCCAAGCATGAGGTCCTTTCTTTAAGTCCCAATATCACATGTGCTAGAGAGATACTCTGGTGCGTTGTCATTCTCCTCTACCATCCCCTCCACATCCCCCCTTCTTCACGCTCCCCTCCCCCTGCCCCTTTTTCTCCCCTTTCCTCTCTTATCTCTTAATTCTCTCTTGTTCTTCCCTGCTCTCTCATAATAAATAAACCAGTCTTTAAAAAAAAATTAGGACCTTTTTGATTCTATATCTGGTAGTTATGATTAATAGCTATCATTTCTCAGTAAATGAATAAAGTAAGTCTCAGATGGAAAGATAAATACGATGTTTTGTACATAAATACTCAGATGAATATAGGTAGCTTCTTAACATCTGAGTGACTTTTAACTCAGACTCTGAGTATTGGAAGTAACAGCAAAAATAAGGGTGATTGGAAGAGGTCTTAGTAGGACTGGCAACCCTACATTCCCATCCCACTCTGTCTTGTTCTTGCATTCTGACATGGTTTCCTGTCTTTTGTTCTAAGCAGCAGACTTGTTTGGATTGTAAGAAAAATTTCTGCATGACCTGTTCGAGCCAAGTAGGGAATGGGCCTCGTCTCTGTCTTCTCTGCCAACGATTCCGAGCCACAGCTTTTCAACGAGAGGAGCTCATGAAGATGAAGGTGAAGGACCTGAGGGACTATCTCAGCCTCCATGACATCTCTACAGAAATGTGCCGGGAGAAAGAGGAGCTGGTGCTCTTGGTGCTTGGCCAGCAGCCTCAGGAGGGAAGGACTCACACCACCACCTTGTCCCCTGACTTCTCTGAACAGCAGTCCTTCCTGACCCAGCCACACACCAGCACAGTACCGTCTACCTCACCCAACCTCCCTTCTTCACCCACACAAGCCACCTCTGTCCCCCCAGCCCAGGCTCAGGAAAACCAGCAGGTATGGACCCTTTGCCAAATTTCTGCCAACTTCAAGGCTCATTTTCCTCTCCTGCCTGTGTTGTGGGAGTGGAGAGTGAGTTTAAGTCTTTTGATTATGTGAAACTTCTCTGTTCACTGATGCATGCATCAGTTTTTCTGAATATCAGACTTCTGCATTGACTTTTTTTTCAGATGATTGTGCCCATCCTATACTTTTTTTAAAATCATCTTTTATAAAATTTTTTTATTAGATAGAGACAGCCAGAAATTGAGAGTGATGGGAGAGAGGCAGAGAGACACCTGCAATCCTGCTTCACCACTTGTGAAGCTTCCCCCCTGCAGGTGGAGGTTGGGGGCTTGAACCTGGGTCCTTGCACACTGTAATATGTGCACTCAACCAGGTGAGCCACTACCTGGCCCCCCCCACTTTTTAAAAGTATTTTATTTTATTTTTGAGAGAGATGCAGAGAGAGAAAGACACAGAGAGAAACACCAGAGCACTGCTCAGCTCTGGCTTATTGTGGTGTGGGGGATTGAACCTAGGATTTTGAAGCCCCAGACATGAGAGTCTCTTTGCATAACCATTATGCTATCTACCCCTACCTGGTGTTTTTTGTTTTAATTTTATTTTTTAAACTTTTGTTTATTTATCAGAGCACTGCTCAACTCTGGCTGAGTCATGCTGGGGAGTAAACCTAGGACCTCTAAGCCCCAGACATAAAGGTCTTGCATGACCATTATGCTATCTCCCCTCAGTTGTTTTTAATACATACAGACATTTGTTTTAAAAAATAAATCATTATTCCAGAATTCATTATATTCCAGAAATATTTTGAGAAAATTCACACTTAGCTCTCTAAATTTAGTTCTGCTCAGATTGCCCTCTAACTTACTCACCTTTGTTGAGGTCTATTTATCAGCTGGCTGGGGAACTTAGTTCCTTAGTAACAATTACATGGAGCCTAGAAAGAAAAAGGAACATGTAGAGAGAAGATAGTGAATTAAATAGTGACCAAGGCAAGCACACTGCTGCTGCTGCTGCTAGTCACTATTTGGGCATGGGGAGTGGTTGGCGTACTGTTGACAGTAAACTGCCTTAACATCATCTCAGAGGGCCTTGCAAATGGTGAGCTTAGAGCAGCACATACTGACCTATGAGCCAGGCATGGGATGTACAGAAATGAGTCATACATTGCCTCTGCTCTCAGAAAGCCCTTTTACTGGGAAGGGTAAACGGACAAATCAACTATTGAATTAGAGTAAAGGCCTATGATTTAACTATCTGGTAACAAGTGGTTACATCCCATAGGTGACATATCACTAAGTGCCTCTGTGAACCTGGTAGTTATATGGTCTGGGCACAGTGAGAAGACTAGTGCCTAGAAGATCCAGGTTCACATGCAGTCTTGTCACTGACTCTTTGGTCTCCTTAGATAGATTTAGCCCTTCAGCAGTGAAGTGGGATTAATCTTTCCAGACTATTCTCCCTTTTGCCAGGATACTGGGAATATTGGCTAGTGTTATATTATGTCTCAAGAACTTGGATAAACTTAGAACTAGCATAGTACTACTGTAAGTTTCCACACAGGATGTGGATGTCTACAACCTCTTGCTTGTGACCACTTCTTTTGCCAGGAATGGGGGTTCCTGACTCAGCTCCTGACAGGCACTGAGGCATAAAGGCCAGCATGATAGCATAATTTACCTGCAGTGAACTCATTTAGTTCTATTGTTGACATGCTTTCTCCCCGACGTTTTTTTTTTTTTCTTCAGTTGTTTGTTTTTAATACATACATATCTCAGACATTTGTTTTTTAAAAAATCATTATTCCAGAATTCATCATATTCCAGAAATATTTTGAGAAAATTCACACTTAGCTCTCTAAATTTACTTTTGCTCAGATTGTCCTCCAACTTACTCACCTTTGTTGAGGTCTATTTTATTTATTTAATAGTTAAGCTGGAGGTTAACCCTTTCCTAAACTCTGCTGCTTAGGTTTTACCTCTGCTCTAACTTTGAGCTTGCCTTCTAATTACAGGGAACTGTGAGAGGAACTTGAAGAAATTGCTTTTCCCTCGAGAAGCTTAAGTGATTTTCTTCAATGAGGAAGTAGGCATGTCATTAAACAAAAATGACTTGCACCTACAGTCATACTCTGCACCGAGTTTCATTTGGTCCTTTTTCTTTAGTTCTTTTCTTTTTAAAAAAAATTTTTTTTATTGGCTTCATTTATTGGATAGAGACAGCTAGACATCAAGAGGGAGGGGTGATAGAGAGGGAGAGAGACAGAGAGACACCTGCAGCACTGCTTCACCACTTGCAAAGCTTTCTCCTTGCAGGTGGGGCCAGGGCTTGAACCCAGGTCCTCGTGCATTGTAACATGTGTGCTCAACCAGGTGCGCCACCACCCAGCCCCTAGGTTATTTTCAGAGGGCTTTCTTTTTAACTTGTATCCCTCCTGGGAAATATAAGGTAGGAAAAACAGGTAGGAGAGATGGTGAGACGTACAGTAATAGTGCACAGGACTTGTATTCGAGGGGTCCTAGGTTCAGTTCCTGGTAACACCAATAGCCAGAGCTGATCAGTGCTCTAGTCAAGAAAACAAAGCAACAACAATAAAAATTGGTAGGGGGAAGTAGTTTGTAGAAGGCTGCCTGACAACTCCATGAGGAGTTGTGCCTAGAATGCAAATCTTCTCATAATGCTAGCTCCACTAGGGTGCTTACCTTTACCTTTAATACCCTGACAGTAGCTGCTAGGGAAGGAAGGGTGTGGAACAAGCATAACTGGACAGATACTAATTGTAGATTTTGAAATAATCATTGGACAAACTGAAAAGAACAGAGCATGTGTTACAGCTTGAGGTTCATTTTTATCTTTCTGGGGACTGGGGGGGAGGCAAATTCTGAAAGAATTTTTGTAATTCTATGGTGATACTATACAGGTCAGTGGCTCATCACATCGACATAAAGCCAAGAGAAAACTAGAGGTGGTGATGAAGATACTGTTTTGGAAGCATCTTCATTCATGTATCATCACTTGTCATTTTTGGTGGTGGTTCTTTCTGCCTTTCTTTCCATTTCTACTTTTCTTTTGTTTGCCTCTTCTTATTTAGCTCCATACTGTACATCTGAATCTAGAGTGAATATCTGGGATCAGCATTTGATTGTTCTCCTAGGTTGTCCCTTTACTGATACTAATGGAAAAGGTCTCTTTGCTCTGAATTCACAACATATATACTCTTTGGAGGAAGCACTGGGGAAAGAGGATCTAGCTAGAGTTTGTTGTTTAAGTGATAGGATTAGGAGGTGCACAGCTCTGAAAAAAATGTGAAGGAGAACCTAGGAAGACAAAATGAAACTCCTTAAGCATAGGCAATTGACATATGCAGTCTTAGGCTACTAGATTCTTAGATGCATTAAAATGATTTTTGAGGGGCCAGATGGTGGCACACCTGGTTGAGTGCACATACTACAATGCACTGAGACCCAGGTTTGAGCCCCAGTCCCCACCTGCAAGAGGAAAGCTTTGCGAGCAGTAAAGCAATGCTGCAGGTGTCTCCCTGTGTCTCTTCCTCTATATCTTCCCCTTCTCTCTTGATTTCTGTCTCTATCCAGTAAAGATAACTAAAACCAAAATTTTAAATAGATTTTGAAAAGATTTCAAGACAGCTCTTAGTAATAGTGTCTCCTTCCTCTTGAAGCCCATTTCTAGAATGGTAGAATAATGACTGATCAGAAGATAGGGGATAGAATGAGGAGTATCTGGAAATTTTGTCTCATCTGGACCAGACTAGGAAACCAGGAAGAACTGGTTGGAGGAAGGGAAGACATGATGTGAATAGTTTGTAAAACAATACTGGACATTGGTCTGAGGGACAGAACCAGCCATGGTGGGTAGAAGTTAGAGGGGAGGCAGTTTTGGGTGAGAGTCAAGAATAAAAGGATGGCAGAGGATCCAGCTGTAAATTAGATGTATTTCTTTTCTCCCCCCATTTGGAGTATTCAAACTGAAACTGAACTGATGATGAGTAGCAGCCAACGCCATACTAGTGGTGAACAGAACTAATGCACTCTTGTAGAGTTGATATCTACTTGTATTATGTTTTTTGCCTAACAAAGTCAGTATCAGAGAGCCAGTATTTTTAATGCTGTTGTGCAAGACTCCAGACTTCTAGAGCAATGGGAATACATCTTGGACGTGGTATGTGATGTGGAAAAGGCCTGTGGTATGTGAATCCCTGAAGCCTCTCTGTGGATGTGATGGCACATTTCTCTTTCCACAGGCCAATGGCCATGTGTCTCAGGATCCAGAGGAACCCATCTGCCTGGAGAGCACAGCCAGAGCACCTGCTGAGGATGAGACCCAGGTGGGGCCTCTGCTCCGGTCTGTGCCTTTTCCTTTGCTCTTTCATTGATGTTCTTAGGTTGTCTAACAACTGCTCAGCAAACTCAGAATGGGAGCAAGAAGAGTCAGCCTGATGGTTCTGAAGTTCTCTGTGCAGGGGTAGCATTTATTAATTTTTGAAACTGTCAGTTTGTTCATGAGGACTTGAGAGGTCACAAGGAAGCCTCAGACCCATTATGTTTCTAGTCTCTTGACTTTCTAAGAGCCGCCAAAGGTCGGGCTCCTGGTGCTCTACTGAAAATCTTCTTTTCTTTTGCTTCTAACACTTAGGAGGAATTATTAGGGGAAGGTCAGATCATCAGGAAGAGAGATAAGAAGTTTAGGCTTCTGCCATCAGGGCCACAAAATGGTGGTCAGGACTGCTTGCAGAGGAGTCCTTGCTAGGGAGTTCTGCCTCTTTCAGGGGAGAGAAAGGCCAGCTCCAAGCTGCAACATTAATCTTAACAGAAATTTATGTGGTAGGACTGCTATCTCATTTCTCCATTATTGAGGGTCAGACAAGCTTAAAGAAATAAGCAATTTTCTGCTTTCTTTCTTTCTTTTCTTTTTTTTTTTTTTACCAGAGCACTGCCCAGCTCTGGCTTATGGTGCTGCAGGCAATAGAGCCTGGGATTTTGCAGCCTCAGGCATTGAGTCTTTTGCATAACCATTACACTATCTCCACCATCCCCATTATTGTTTAATGGTAATTAGTGGAGGAGTTAGGATCCAAAATTAGGGCCATTTGACTTTCTTAGATTTATTGGTTGGTTTGTGGTTGTGTGTGCCTGGGCACAGAACTCTGGGTGAAGCAGAGACGGCTATGCAAATTATCACGTCAGGTACCCTTCTGCCTCTGTTCCTATTCTTGAAATCAGTCACTTGAAATGGGTATGATGAGTGCTCTAGGGTTCTTGCAGTGAGCTCTTGGAGAGGCAAATACTGAACACGCCCCTCTTTGTTTTTCCAGTCCATTGACTCAGAAGATAGTTTCATCCCCGGCCGGAGGGCCTCTCTGTCTGACTTGACTGACCTCGAGGACATTGAAAACCTGACTGTGCGACAACTGAAAGAGATCCTGGCTCGAAACTTCGTCAACTACAAGGGCTGCTGTGAGAAGTGGGAGCTAATGGAGAGGGTGACACGACTATACAAGGATCAGAAAGGACTCCAGCACCTGGGTGAGGGGGCTTCCTGGGAGCAGTTGCACAGAGTCCTGGAGGGTTTACTGTCACCTGACTATATTTCCATACCTTCAGCCGAGTTACTATATACATTTGTACTAAACTGTCATTTGGAGCAGAGTGCCAGAACAAGGTCAGGCTTTGTCATCATGTCTTAAATTTTTTTTCCACTTTATTAGGGTCGGGGGGCAGTTAATGGTTTATAATATAGTTATTACACATAGGTACAACCTCTCATCTCCTCCGTAGCAGGTGTTGTCAAGACATTCTCTCCCCCACCCTAGGTCCTTTTCCTCCATTCTACACCAGGGTCCCAAGGCCCCTCCATCCCATCTCTTTCCCTCCTTCCCCATTGCTTTGGTGGAATACACCACACCCAGTCCAAGTTTCATCTTATGTTTCCCCTTACTGTTCTTGCTTCTTAGGTTCCACCTATGAGTGAGATTATTCTGTATTAGTCCTCTTTCTAGTTTATCTCACTCAACATATTTTCAAGTTCAGCCAAGATATGGCAAAGGAAATGACTTTGTAACTTTTAATGGCTGAATAGTATTCCATCGGGTATATATAGCACAACTTTCTTAGCTACCACTCATCTGTTGTTGAGCATCCGAGTTAACTCCAAGTTTGGGCTACTACAAATTGTACACATATGTATATTGAAACTAGAGCTTTGCTCAGCTTTGGCTTGCGGTGGTTACCCGAGACTTCAGAGCCTCAAGCATGAAAGTCTTTTGCATAAGCACATATGCTATCTTCCTGACTCTGTCACTGTGTATTTAATTTTCACAGCAGCCTCTGAAATGGGCATTATGAGCATCCTCTCTTACTGTAAAGCCAGGATTAAAGTGGAGAATTTCCTGGCCCATGACCGTTCACATTATAGGTCACTCCCTACCATACTCATTAATACTTCCAGAAATACTTATTCTAACCACTTAAGAGGGTTGGAAGCAGGAGTCGGGCGGTAGCGCAGCGGGTTAAGCACATGTGGCGCAAAGCACAGGACCAGTGTAAGGATCCCGGTTTGAGTCCCCAGCTCCCCACCTGCAGGGGAGTCGCTTCACAAGTGGTGAAGCAGGTCTGCAGGTGTCTTTCTCTCCCCCTGTCTTCCCCTCTTCTCTTCTCTCCATTTCTCTCTGTCCTATCCAACAATGATATCAGTAACAACAACAACAACAACAATAAAAAAGGGCAACAACAGGGAAAATAAATCTTTTAAAAATTTTTAAAAAGAGGGTAGGAAGCAAATATTTGCAAACATAATATAAGAATTGATGTGTTCTGCCTGCACTTGAGCATTCCTTTTGTTTATTTCCCAAGTGTTCTACATGGTACCTTTTTAGGCAATGCCCAACAAAACATTTAGGTCTGTGGTCAGATGATTTGGGGGAAAAACTATGTTTTGGGGGCTGGGCAGTAGCACAGCGGGTTAAGCACACATAGTGCAAAGCGCAAGGACCAGCATATTATCCTGATTCCCTACCTGCAGGGGAGTCACTTCACAAGCGGTGAAGCAGGTCTGCAGGTGTCTTTCTCTCCCCCTCTGCCCTCCCCTCCTCTCTCAATTTCTCTCTGTTATATCCAACAACAACCAAAGCAATAACAACAGTAGTAACAACAGTGATAAACAAGGGCAACAAAGGGGAAAACACAGCCTCCCGGAGCAATGGATTCATAGTGCAGGCACCAACGATAACCTTAGAGAAAAAAAAAAAAGGAAAAATTATGTTTTATGTCCCATTACTGATTTTTGGCGGATATTATTACAGAGAAGGCAGAGAGGTTCTTTAGAAGAGAAATATGTTTCCCACCTGCAGGGGGAGTGGCTTCACAAGCATGAAGCAGGTCTGCAGGTGTCTTTCTCTCCCTCTCCTCTCTCCATTTCTCTCTGTCCTATCCAACAACGACATCAATAACAACAATAATAACTACAACAAGAAAACAAGGGCAACAAAAGGGAATAAATATTTAAAAAAAAAAAAGAAGAGAAATACGTTTATCTGTTTTGAACTCAATTTTTTTTTTTAATTACTTTATGCCACACCTTTCCCTTTCCCTAGTCTAACTGCATTAGCTCCTGCAGGTCAGCATTTTGATTCCTTGCATGGTAACTAACAATGGTAGGAGTCAGATTGCGGGCTCTCCTTTTCCAAATAGCTTGACTTTGTTAATTAGGGTATATGAGACTATTCGCCCGAGCAAACTCACTCTTCCCTTTGGGATTACCCCAGAATCTGCCTAGAGATTTGAGTACATGGAGACCAGAGAGACAGTTAATCCACACTCCCCAGTAAAAGATTGTCTCTTGGGAGCTGGGCAATAGTGCACCAGGTTAAGCGCACATAAAGGCTCCCCGTTCAAGCACCTGTAGAAGGGTCGCTTCACAGGCGGTGAAGCAGGTCTGCAGGTGTCTATCTTTCTCTCCACCTCTGTCTTCCCCTCCTCTCTTGATTTCACTCTGTCCTATCCAACAACAGCAACAGCAGTAACAACAACAAAATGGAAAAAATGGCTACCAGGAGCAGCGAGTTCGTAGTTTAATACTGAGCCCCAGCAATAACCCTGTAGGCAAAAAAAAAAAAATTTTTTTTCTTTTTCCTTTTTTTATTGCCACCAAGTTATTGCTGGTCTTTGTGTCTATACGGAGAATCCATCATTTCTGGTGACTTTTTTTTTTTTTAGTAAGAAAAATGAAGAAATGAAAGGGAGATAGAGAGTCAGAGTACCTGCAACTTCACCATTCATGAAGCTTCCCTTCTACAGAGCAGGTGGGAACTGGGATCTTGAACCCTCGTCCTAGAACATAGTCATGTGTGTACTTCATTGGGTGTACCACTGCCCAGTCCCTAAGACTCTTTGTTGCCTTATTGTTAGCTTCAAAATCAATAGAAAAAGATACTGGTTTTTGCAATTTCCTTCCTACTTAGCAAGTTCTGTTCATGAAACCCGTGGAATCCATTTTTCTTCCTTTTCCCTTTTGTTGTCCTTGTTTTTATTTTTGTTGTAATTATTATTGTTGTTGTTAGAAATGGAGAGAGGAGGGGAAGACAGAGAGAGAGGAAGAAAAAGACACCTGCAGACCTGCTTCACTGCCTGTGAAGTGACTCCCCTGCAGGTAGGGAGCCAGGGGCTCAAACCAGGATCCCCACACCAGTCCTTGTGCTTAGCCACGTGAGATTAACCCACTGTGCTACCACCCAACGCCTGTAATCCATTTTTCTAAGATAAGACCAAGATCCCCAGCAAACGCTGTGTGAGCATGTGAGTGAGGGATTGTTACACTCTTAAGTCAGCTTGGTTCCCAGCAGGAAAATTTATTAGAATAAAAACTTAAGTCAGAGTAGTCGAATTTCCTTTGTGTTGTTAGTATTCAGTTATCTTCTCTTTCCTTTTCAGTGTGTGGTGCTGAAGACCAAAACGGTATGTAGTTGTTTCTATTGGCATGTAGACATAGGCTCTTAACTCTATACCTTTTCTCTTCTTCCACCCTTATTCCTGTTCAAGACTTGTGAACAGGTGAGTATCTAGAGAGAGTTGTGGTGGACATTCACTGAGAACCAGTACTTCTCAGCATCTTTAGAAAGTATCCTCTTCTGCTTATAGAGGAAGAAAAATGGCAGAGGACAGGCTGACGTGCATACGAATGACAGGGGACAGACTGATGTGCATATGATGTGAATGACAGGGGACAGACTGATGTGCATACGATGTCAGCATTTATAAAAATAATGAACAAAGTGAGTGATGGCCTGTATTAAGTCCATTTTTCATGCACCATGTGCCAAGATACTCCTTTCATCCACTTCTCTTCTGGGTGGGGAGGGTCTTAGTGTGCACCTCCAAGGAACTCACTGGGGATATCAAAAAGCTTCTGGTAGTAGTTAAAAAGAAGGGACGATAATTCCAGAGACCCTTGTTCATATAGTCTAGGCTAACAGTTGAGTGGCATTGTGGACAGATTGGTGTTACATCTGGTTGTCTTTAAGTACAAGATGCTTATCCTACCTCAGCTGCCACATGCCCATCTATGTGTTAGCAACCAACATTAAACCTCCATGTGGTGTAACTCCCTCCCCCCCACACACACACTAAATAATGCTTTACCTTTTTGAAAACTTTAAGGCTATATTGTGCACTCCTCTCCAACAGAGAACATTCTTAGGGAACTTTTCACAAGGTCCCTCAATGGAGCAGTCTTCTAGTTGATAAATTCTCAAGAGCTGGTTTTCTAAAACCACTGGTGTACCCACCGTCTCACTTGATTCCAGGCTCAGGTTCATCACTTGGCGTCCACTTTCCTTTTACTGATTCTTTGGGAGAATGCTGGGTACTGAGCTAATGAGTTTCTTATCCCCGAGAAGAGTAATAGTAATTGAAATTTAACAAATTGCTCCAGCTCACCTTAGGTTTAGTTTTCAAACCTTCCTTGCTGCACCTGGCAGGTCCTCATAAAATATAATGATTTACATATTTTTTATATTTATTTATTCCCTTTCATTGTCCTTGTTGTTTTATTGTTGTAGTTATTGTTGTTATTTATGTCATTGTTGTTGGATAGGACAGAGAGAAATGGAGAGAGGAGAGGAAGACGGGGAGAGAAAGATAGACACCTGCAGACATGTTTTGCCGCTTGTGAAGTGACTCCCCTGCAGGTGGGGAGCTGGGGACTTGAACTGGGATCTTTATGCCAGTCCTTGCGCTTTGCGCCACATGTACTTAACCCGCTGTGCTACTGCCCGGTTCCCAGTTTACATACTTTAAAAAAATATTTCTATTTATTATTGGATAGAGGGCAGGAGATAGGGGAAGAGACAGAGACACCTGCAGCCCTGCTTCTCCATGTGTGCGCTTAACAAGGTGTGCCACCACCTGGCCCCCTGATTTTCATTACTTTTCATAGACCAAGTATTTCTTGACTTTTTAAATAATCCAGGAGGAAAAAGTATAGAAGCAATAGAGAATAAGAGTTGCCCTCAGGATTATCAGTGGTGACTGGTAGAAGTCCAATACTCTTACTTAGCAGTTTGCTTCAGGCTACCATTGAAGACACACAAGTGATACCTGGGTTTTGCAAATGAGTATTTTTCTCTTTGTGCACCTTACCTAGAAGAATGCTGACTTAGTACATTTCACCACTCACAAGCCAGTTGGCTATCATTGAGAACTCTCTATGTACTAAGTAGTTAATAGTGTCTTGATTCTCTGTGCTTAGGTCCTAAGCTCCCCTGGCTAGGTTTAAGTCCAGACTCTTAATCTTAATAGATATGTACCCTTGAGCAAGCCACACTTAGCTCTTTGACCTCGGTTGTTTCATCTATAAAACGGGAATAAGCGTTCCTACTTCATCTACTTTTGCAAGGATGCAATAAATTAATGCAGGCAAAATTCTTAGGGTTCTGCCTAGTACCTAGTAAGCATTTGGTAAATATGAGCTGTTATCATTCCACTGAGACATTAATTTATCAAACATGTAGATTATCATCTACATGACTGGAGCTTTAGGGATGCAGAGGTATCTGTTCTCAGAGTATTAGCTGCTAAGTATATAATCACAGAAACTGATTAGATCTATTTAATTATGAAGCTCATAGTCTAGTGGGGAAGATGAGTAGGATGTAAATCAAGTTCTGTAGGAGTAGCACAGCAGAGGGAACTATAGTCTCTTCTAGATCCTTTCACCAAAGTCTCCTAGAAGAATCCAGGGAGCTCTCATGATGCTTGAGAATGTAAAAGTGAGAACATGTTTACAGATAAGCCTTGTGATAATTACTGAGTCATTCACCAGTTTCTTTTATATCTAAACTTTCTTGAACCCATTTTATCTTTTCTGCATCTTCTGCCTTGCAGGATGAGTTCCTGAATACTATTCACTCACTATATTAGACTTGTCTGAAAATTATTCCTTTTAAGTGTTGAGGACTTTGGCTTAGTTATCTTGTTCTAGGGTATATTTAACCCAGAAATATTGTACTCTTCAAATCCATAACCCAACCAAATAGTGTGTAGATTAAACAAGCAACTAAAAATGTTTACTGAGGGAATGTTTTCTTGGTATAGTTATAATTGAGGGAAATGTCTAGACTGGGAGCTGGGAAGTTGATCAGTGTACCTGTTCTCTCTAGCCTATATACCTAAACCATCTCCTCACTTTTCCCTCTACCTCTTTCCTGTCACTTATGTACAGGGGGAGCAGTGCCACCTATCCTGGAGGAGAACCTGTGTAGGATCTGCATGGACTCACCCATTGACTGTGTTTTGCTCGAGTGTGGACACATGGTGACCTGTACCAAGTGTGGCAAGCGCATGAACGAGTGTCCTATTTGCCGGCAGTATGTGATCCGAGCTGTGCACGTCTTCCGATCTTGAGGGCTTGTTTATACCAGCTTTTAAAGTGCCTTACAGGGACAAAGCTCAAGGTGTCTGGGCTCAGGGTAGGCCAGCTTGCAGAACGGCAAGATAACAGAATTTGTGGTGTTCCTAAGACAAGGGCAAGCAAAAGTGGCATGTCACCTCTGGGCAGGTTTGTCTTGCCACTGGGAATTGCACTTCTTGGCTGGCAGAGCCCAAGACCAGCGGGAACCGGTACAGACAGCATGGGCAAGGCCCTATTCTAATGATCTTGGGTGATAATGGTAACTAATGAAGTGGAAACTTTCTGGAACTTGAACCGTTATCTCCCTCCCTTCTCCCAAGAAGCTAGACAGTTTCACCTTCCACTTATACCCCCAAGATCTTCTTAAGCTGCTTGCTTCTGTTTCACAAATCAGAAGTCCTGGTAGAAATGGTTTTCTTCTCTAGCATATCTGGATTTCTGGCCTCTCCAGCTTTCTGTGCTTTAATCTAAAGCTTTGCTAAAGCCTTGCTATATTGCCTACAATCCATGTTTCTTCAGACCAAAAAGATGTTAGCTTACCAGACCAACAGTGATCCTTATTAAGACAAATTTGGACCAGTAAACAGCCTGGTGAGAAATGAGACACAAATGCTTTCAAACATTTTCAAAATCATTTAAGAATTGCTTCCTTAAGTGCTGCAATTTGAAGCTACCAGTTTTCTAACCTAACCCTGGGAACCAACAAGCATCTGGCTGTGGGAAATCCTTGTCCTTCTGTGAGATGGTGCATTTTGATGATTTTCTGTTGCTGCTGCTGCTGCTTTTGGGGCCTTGCACCATCTTTAATCTTAAAGGGAAAATATTGGATAAAAGAAGTGGCTTTCTGTTTATCTTTGACATCGCTCCAACAGGAAGTAGTCTTAAACCACTTTTCTTGAGAATAAAAACCTATCCTTCCCCATGTAGGTCTTCAATGTAATCTCATTAAAGTTTTAATTAGACAGAGACTTGGTCATCTGCAGCCAAATGTCTCACAAAGTCATAGACCAAACATGTGAGACAGAGCACCTAACAGGCATTAGAAGAAACTGGAAATGGCTCAGCTTAGTCTTGAGCAGACAACTTGAAGTCTTAAGCCCCGAGTCTGTTGAGAAAGCAGCACTCTTTAGGCCCTTTAACAACTACATTCAGGGGAGAGGGAAGAGATAGCTTTCTAGGTAAGGTGTCTGCCTTTGCCATGCATGTAGTCATGCTGGAGCCCCAGCACAAGAGGGTCATGGCACCATGAGAAACCTGTTGCTGTCCTAGTTCTCCCTCCCTCTGAATGAAAAATTTGGCCCAGCCGTAATGACATGGCCCTCGCTCTGGAGGGGAGGAAAAATAAAAGACTAAAAGACCATGTAATGTGAAGGTGATATTCACAAGCTGTCTTAAGATCTTTGCTAAAGAATTTTAACCAAGTACACACTTGCTGTCAAAAGAGCTGTCTGCTGTCACTATCCAGTAGGTGATCTATGCAAACCGCCAACACTGAGGTCCTTAGAAGACACCTGACTCTTTTCTCTGTAGCCAAGATCTCTCAGACTAGAATCAGGGGCTGGGAGGTGGCTCACCCAGTAGAGCACACACTTTACCATGCACAAAGACCTGGGTTTGAGCCCCCAGTCACCACATGTGAACACCATGCAAAGGGGAAGCTTCACGAATGGTAGAGGATTGCTGCAGTGTCTCTCACCCTCTATCTTTTAAACAACAAAGAGTCCACTAGAAGCAGTAGAATCATGCAGGCATGAAAGCCCAGCAAACCCCAAGCAGCAAAGGAAAAAAACAAAAAAACTAGTCATGACTCTGGAAGGCAGCAAGGAACCTTTAAGGGACCGATTTATTGGTACAGACCTACGTATGGTTTCCCTCCATCCTCAACCATTTCCCTACTTTGGGGAAATAATTCCATAAAGTAGTTGTCACTGACTGCTTACCTCAATATTATGGATGATTTAATTCTGGGTCATAGCTATTATAGGAATTTGGGGGATCAAGGGATTTCCCCATGAAGACATCATCTTCTGCCTTTCTGCTAGATAGTAAATCCTATAGTTTACAATGCCTACTGGTCTAGCAAAGGATACAGCTACTCTATCTCACTGTGAAGCAACTCTCTCAATACAGCTCAGTTAAGGCTTGGCAGCAACTTAAGGGCAAAAAACTGGCTCTCCCTACTTAAAATTTGCTTTTTCTGCAGAGGCCTTACTGCCTCAACCTCCCAATTTCCTTCATAGATGAGTTAAAAAATATCCCCAGTTAAGAATTAGAACTGTTGTTACTTACTGATTTTAGAGAATTTGGTTAAGTCTCCTCTTTAGGTGAAAGTTTCTACTTACGAAAAGAGGTGTCAAACAATCTTTTCTTTTAATCTTCTTTATTATTACACCAAATAAAAATTGAGAATTCTAAGATCCCATTCCAATATCTAATCCAGGTGGAAAACCTTTGATTTTCATTCGTGAGTCATCCCTCCTGCCCCTCATGGATAACTGCCACAGATATATCAAATGTATCCAGTTATTCCATGACTTTTGCTGTGATTGCTTAATTTCCAGTTGAGGCTTGTTGAAGACTTGGATAGCTGACTGGTTCATTAGTAAAAATAAACTGTACAGGAATTAGTGCTCAATATACATACATTTCATAAATTTTGTTGGAATCTTTTGGGTGTGAATGTGTTACTTCAAGTGGCTTACATTAAGATTCTCAGACTTAATAGGGTGTTAAAACAAACCTGAATTTGTATTTTTTGTTTTGTTACAAAGCTCTGCTTTATAATTTTGTAATAAAGTTTCAATATAGATGCCTGTCTTATCTGGTGTGAAAATGCCAGAGGCCTGACAGTTAATACTGACAAAAGAATTGACAAATAACAGGCTAGTTCCAGGCTATGTGCAGAGATAAAGTTTTGAGAAATTACACGATCTCTGGAAAATCTTGGACCATATGGCCTTGGTTAAGCTACCCTGTCCAACAGACATCAATCTGAAGACTAATGATTTGTTCAAGATCTCACAATTAGTGTATGGGAGAGGCCACAAACATTCTGAAAAGGATGGGCACTGGGTAGGAAGGAACAAGACCACAAGAGGAAAAAGTACCAGTTGGGTTCAGACATTTACATGATTTGGCAGACCACTCTTAAAAATATGTATAGCAGGGCCAGGCAGTGGCACACCTGGTTAAGTGCACACATTACAGTGCACAAGGATCCGGGTTCAAGTCCCTGGTCCCCACCTGCAGAGGGAAAGCTTCACGAGTGGTGAAGCAGGGCTGCAGGTTCTCTGTCTCTCTTCTGCACTATTCACCCTCCCCTCACAATTTCTGTCTCTATTCAAAATCTAATATTTAAAAAAAAATTAAAAATATATGTATAGCGCGGAGGGGGGGAGATAGTAAAATGGTTATGTAAAGAGAGTCTCATGCCTGAGGCTCCAAGGTCCAAGTTTCAATCCCCCACACCACTACAAGCCAGAGCTGAGCAGTGTTCTGGTAAAAATAAGTATAGATAGGACTCCAGAATATGTCCACTTTTTAGTCTTCAGGTAATAGTGGGAGACGGTAGCTTTTGCATACAGCTGTGGTACAGTTTGTGTACGGCTTGGGTGGTTCTGGCCTCATGCTACCATCCTGGTACACATTCCCCTCACTGGGCGATTAGATGAGGGAAGTAGGGGATTCCTGAGAAAAACACTTTAGGAGCACTGTGTATGGATTTGCCTGATAGGACTGGAAGGAGTTAGGGCCAAAGGGCATGAGCCACAGCACTTTGTTCTTATTGCCTTGAGTGGCTCACCCATGGAGCACCCAGAGATGACCAACTAACAGGAAGGAAGGAAGCCTCAGAGGCAGGTCTTTAGCATTCTGATAGTAAAGTGTTAGGATGTTATTTAGTGTCTGGCTATACATGAAAGGGCAAACAACTATATACATGGCAGTCTTAGCAACAAAGAAAAAGATGCATCAGAATGACTGGAAGGAAACAAACCAAAATCTGAACGCTGAATTGAAGATCACGCCCAGCAAGACAGGAAAAGGTCAAGAGAATGAGCTCATTCCTGAATTGATTCTCCACAGCTGGCAGGGCCCTTTGGCTGTGAAGATGCACCTTGAGTGTAAGCAACCACTAAGGGCAAGTGGGGTTGGGTCAGCCAGACTAGAGGGCAGTGCCAGTGTCCTTTGGCAGAACCCCAAGAGTAGAGCCTTGTTCTACTGCCCTGTCCAGTTGCTAGGTCTGAGGGCTGGATAGGGGGATGGAAATCTATGTAGGTCAGTGCTCAAAGGAGGAGCTTTTTGTCTGTACAGAGGACAGAATAAACAAGTTTCTTATTCTCAGTATTGAATGAAGCCAGACTGAATGGTGCCTATTTAAAAACAACAGATGTACTGGGCTAGAATCAGGACTATACTTTCCCCCTTGCCCCATCTACCCAACACATTTTAACAGGCAAGAAGAAAACCAGGCTAGTCAGGATAAAGCTAGCCTCCATGTTGACTGGCATGTAGTCTCCCAGCTGAATTCAGACAGCTGAGTATTACCTTAGTAAATGAGCGGGGCTGAGGAGCAGTAGAGACCCTTGATCTTTTAGGTCCAGACATTCAAATTCCAGAAGCTGAGTCAAATTAGTCCAACTCACAAAAGATGAACCAACAGAGAACTGACCCTCAGAATTCAGCAAAACAGAACCTGGAAGCCAGCCGATAGCCAGATGGTGACCTTATGAGCACAGACCAATGTGAGCTGTAGTTGCATGCAGACATGAGGCTCTGGGGGTGTTCTGACATTAGGGCCCACGGTCCCCCCCCATGATAGATCTGGACATGCATGCCAATGTCAACTTTCTCAGCTCTAGGTTAGTATGTACCAGACTTTCTGCTAAATGTCTTACATAATGTATATGAGTTTATTTCCTCTTTACAGAAACCCTGTGTTTTAGGTGCAATTTCTGTCCCCATTCTACTTGAGGCCATGAAGGCTCAGATGTTAAATAACATGCTTAAGGTTATAGCTATTTAGTTTCAGAGGTCAGATTTGAACAAGGTCAAATCTATTTAAAATGAAATTGAGGGTGGGGGTATAGCATAATGGTTATGCAAAGAGACTTTCATGTCTAAGGCTCTCAAGTCTCCGGTTCAATCCCCCACACCGCCATAAGCCAGAGCTGAGCAGTGCTTTGGTAAAAAAAAAAAAAAAAAGAATTGAAATGAAAACTTTAGTTCATCGTTGTGCTAGTCACATTTCAAGTGTTCAACTGAATATGGCTAGTTCATATTGCCTAGTACAGATTTTATAGGGTATTTCTATTTCCACAAATAATTCTGGAGAACAGCACTCAACTATGCTGTATTGTTTTCTTTTTATTAAATCAGCCTTGGTATAGATTTGTCCTCAGGTATATTTTTATCTTTAAAAAGCAGTCTTTGTTTCTGGACTTGGCAGGGGTTGATTGGGGGGTGGGTAGATCCTACCCAGAATCCTCATAGCACAGACTACCTCACTTTTCTTCACAAAGGCCCTGTTTTCTAACCTGATTCAGGACCCTTCCCGTCAAACCACTTATACCCTGTTTGAGGAGAGCATAGAGAAATATATCATAAAAATTCATTTTGTTTTCTTTCAAATAAGGCTTCATTCCCAGATTAAAAAAAAAAAAAAAGCCAGACAAGATTTGCCCAACGTAGTTCTGGAGGCCATCTTTTTAAATACAATTTTAAAATAGGTCTGGAAGACAAGGAAGGATTCCACCAGGATTGCTTTAGGACAGAGCTTCAATTGTCCAGTTTTTACTTAAGTCTTTACTCAAATCATAGGAGATAAAGCTGGGGGGAAAGATGTTACTATATCTTATAAAAAGCTTCTTTTTAAAGAAAACAAAAGACAAATCCAGCACCCAGACCTCAAAGTTCTTTGTAAACCAGAAAGAGAAACTGACTGACTGGTGGTACCCACAGCAACGAACTCCTAGTCTGCAGAGCCCATGCATGGTTGGTTAGTTTTGGGAGATGTACTGCCTGCAGGAGAAAGCCCATCCCTACCCTGTTCTGTCACTCGCCTGCCTGCCTGCCTCAGCTGGAACCCAGCCCAGCACCCACAAGTGTGGTGGGAAGAGGACTGCCCAAGGGAGAGGGAAGGCAGCGATCCTAGCATGGGGCTACCAGTCTCCGTTTCCGGATACATGCCCAAATCCATTCTGGCGAGACCTGCTGAGCACCAGGGCTCTTATCCCTGCTTCCCAGCACATGGGTGGCTGAGGCCACATCAAATTCCTGCACCAGGTCCCCATCGAATGCCACAAAGTAGCGTCTGAGACGACTGAAGTCTGGTGTGGAGGGCGGCAGATAGAGCCGCACCCCAGTGAAGATGTCCAGCAGCACCTGCAAATGCACAGGGGTCACAGAGGTCACCACCCAGACAAGCACAGGCCAGGGGTTAGGAGGTCAGAGCAAGAGCAGAGATGGGAGGGAGCCTAGCGATCAGAACAGAGTTTACTGGAGAAAAAGCATGAATATCAACCCTTATCTTCCAGCCATTCTGAATTAGTTCTGAGTTCCCTCCATCCTTAGCTTAAGAAGGAAGGTGAGAGTTTCAACGCTGGGAACATGAAGATGGGAAAAGTATGTGTTCAGTAGCTGATGACCAGTGGCTCACAGACTCGGTGATGTTGCAGTTCACTCTGAATAATGGATTGGGGCCAAGAGCCCTACTCATTACTAGTTTAAAGGCTTTAAGCAAGGAGAGATGGGAAGGTCTGCAGGGTGTGTGTTGGGGGGTGGGGGGAGGGTTGAGCGGGGCAGGCTGAACTACAGAATTCCATGCTTATTCTTGGCCTAGGAGTAGGGACAGGGCACAATTACGAGGTACAGTGATCAAATGCTATTCTTCTATTTGCCCATTGGGGGCAATTAGTTTCCCTCCCATGTTTGAGCCAGTTACTGGCCTCCAGAAGTGTTGTCAAACTGAAGACTGACAAGGCAGGAGTACAAAAGGGGAAAAGACTCAAGGTGGGAGGGCAGTCACCAAATCTTTGCCCTTTTCTGCTCCTTGCTGGCTGGTCCTTCTCCCAACCCAGGCACAAATTCACACTGCTACAATCCCACACCCATACTGAGCTTTCTCCCTTTTAATGTAAGGTGTCACTTGGGACCAGCAGCCTAGGCTGGGCTGTTCTATCTCCTGCCTGCTGGCACGGCTCTCCTTCCTCTCTGCTCACTGGTCAGCCGCCTCTGCAAGGCAATAAAAGGGTAGAAGGTAGCGAACAGGCACTGCTGGCCTTGCCCTTGGCAGAGGAGCAACTACATTGCTATTCTCATTCTCACCTTTTTTGTTTGGCACGGGGTCTCATCAGGCGCCTTCCGCTTCTCTCCCACTTTCACAGAAGACTTTACAACCTGCTGCTGTGTAGTCAGCTTGTTGCCTGCAGAAGATTAAGTTGGAATAAGAACAAACAAGAGGGTAGAGGGAGCTGATAATGGCCCCTGAAGACAGGCCTAACTTCTGCTATGGGTGAGAAAGGAGGGAAGAGTTAGAAACTCAGCCCTTTAGCTCAAAAGTGGTTTATCTCTGTATCATGGGCTCTTCCTTCCAAGGTCTGTCATTCAGAGGTTGCCTAGCAGAAAGATTGGTGGACAATCAGTGCCAGCTATGAGATAGTTTTTTTCTTTTTGTTATTTTGCCTCCAGGGTTATTGCTGGGGCTCGGTGCCTGCACTATGAATACACTGCTCCTGGAGGCCATTTTCCCCATTTTGTTGCTGTGGTGGTGGTGGTTATACGTGACACAGAGAAATCGAGAGGAGGGGGAGAGAGAAGACACCTGCAGACCTGCTTCACCGCCTGTGAAGCAGCCCCCCTGTAGGTGGGGAGCTGGGGGCTTGAACCAGGATCCTTAAGCTGGTCCTTACGCTTTGTGCCATGAGCACTTAACCCTCTGCGCTACCATCTGGCCCCCTAATTTGAGATTTTTACTTGGGGCTGGGTGGTGGTGCGCCTGGTTGAACGCACATGTTACAGTGCACAAGAACCTGGGTTTGAGCCCCCAGTCCCCACCTGCAGAGGGAAAGCTTTGCAAGTGGTAAAGCAGTGCTGCAGGTGTCTCTCTGTCTCTCTCCCTCTCTGTCACCCTCTTCCCCCTCTCAATTTCTGGCTGTCTCTACCCAATAAATAAATAAAGATAATTTATAAAAAAAAAAAAAAAAAAGATTTTTACTAACAGAATGAGAAGAAAGAAAAGTAGAACAATACTAGCATATGTGGTACCAGGACTGAACTTGGGACCTCGCCCAGTGTTCTTGCACCACCTCTGGGGCGCTTACCGCTTCCTTTATCATTCAGCAAACCCTGTCCCATAGCCACTTACCAACTTTGCTATTAGGGCTACTCAGCTTCCCTCCTGTTCTCTTCATATTAGGAGAGGATCCGGGGGCTTTGTGAGACACAGCAGGCCCTGAGGTGCCTTCATTCTCTCCGTTGCTGCCCCCTGTCGTGGAGCTCTCCTGCTCTCCAGACAGTACAGTGAAATCTACCCTCTCCTTGGAGAGCTGGTACAGTTCCTGAGGCAGGGAGAGGGAAGAGTGGTGCTATCATTCTTTCCCCAGCCACTGACCTCAGAGGTATGCATGGCCTGTTTAAGGTGTCTATGACCAGGGGATAAAGAAGGTAAAAGGGCAAATGGCAGGAAAAAGTTCACCTCCTCGGTAGTTCAGTTCTAAACTCTGGTCTTGTTTGAGTACTCAAGGTACAAATCACTGTTCTCTGTTCCCAGGTTCTATCAGCAAAATAGTGCCTCCCTCTGCAGGACCAGGGCTGTTCAGGGGGCCTGGTGGAAGCAGAACACTACTTGTGATGTGAGGATACTCTGCTTAGGACTTGTGCAGGTCCTCTGCTATAGTTCTGGCCCCTTGACAATTTGGGATCCCTTTTTAGCTGTCTTAGTTCCATTTCAGTGTAGTGGGGGAAAGAAGACAGGATACGTGTATATAACTAAGAGCTGGCACCTTGAGTTGAGGGAGGTTAGTGGCAGATTTCCAGTCCTTGTCATCACGGATTCGGGTACAGCGAGGAAATCGGATGGAGATCCCATCAGCTGTGTGAGCCTCAGATCTGGAGAATTCAGCCCCTGTGATCTCCCACACAGCAGCTTTCTGTCAAGAGTTAAGTCACACAGGCCACTCACTAGTTAAGAAGAAAACACTTCCCAACCAGTTGCAAGCAGTACAGAACAGTTAAAACAAAGAAAAGCACTGATTAACTACTGTTGCTGCTGATGCTGTGCGATTTCTCTGGGTCTCGGTTTCTTAGAGTTACCACAAGAAGGGACTGGGTCAATTCTCCTGTGGTAGGAGACAGGTTTTCTTTCTCTATATTGAGGATGATGCCTCAGTGTTGACTGGCTGTCCTCATACTTGCCACTTGTCTGAACAGTCCAAATGCCCATCCCTGGGTGAACTGTGAGGTTGAAATGCTGACTTTCTGACACTAGAGAACTTGCAAATTACAGAACCACAGGCCACCAGGGCTGATACCTTTGGGTCTGGAACAATGAAGTCAGGATAGTAGATTTTGTTGATTCTCAGCCAGGTGGGTATCTTGTTGGGATCCTAGAAGAGAAAAGATACTGTCTTTGACTGTTCCCAACCTATAACAAGACTAACCCTCCCGTGGTCATAGGTTGCGCATAGAGGTGACTTAGCAGAAAGGACTGTGACCCTGATCTCTCATGGTCTTCCCTGCCCAGAGATGGTGGCCTAGGATGGCATGGTACAGGCCAGTTTCTACAAAATAGATACTTGGAGACTTATAAGAACTGGCATTTCCCCACAGTCAAGCAGCAGCTCTTTCTGTAGAGACCGAGAAATGATACCTATAGCCTATTTTGGCAATAACGTCCAGTCTAGAGGCCCAGGGCTCACCTTGCTGATCTTCACCATCTCCAGTTCCTTCTGCAGGCGGGCAAGCGTCGCATCATCATGGCCTCCAGAACACTTGGTTACTGTGCACCACTTCTGGCTGCCTGGGTCATAGCAGCCCATAAGGAAGATGGACATCATGCCACCTGAGAGGGCAATGGGCTAAGCTGTGGGTGGAGTAAGGTTCTGCTAGCCCCACATGCCCAGAGAAGGGAAGCCAAGTAGAGAGGAAAGGGCCCCGGCATCATCAGAGTGACTGCCAGAGTTCACCTCCTGATCTACCTTTTTACTAGCTGTGTAACTTTATTTTAAAAATATTTTTATTTGAGAAATAATGGTTTACTGTACAGTTATTAAACATGAGTAGTTTCTTTTTAATGATTTTTTAAATATATATATTTTAATATGTACTTATTCCCTTTTGTTGCCTTTGCTTTTTTATTATGGTAGTTATTGTCGTCATTGTTGGATAGGACAGAGAGAAATGGAGAGAGGAGGGGAAGACAGAGGGGGAGAGAAAGACAGACACCTGCAGACCTGCTTCACCACTTGTGAAGTGACTCCCCTGCAGGTGGGGAGCCAGGGGCTCGAACTGAGATCCTTACGCCAGTCCTTGCACTTTGCACCATCTGCGCTTTAACCGCTGTGCTACCGCCCGACTCCCTTAAAATATTTTTATTATGCTTATTTATTAGATAGAGACAGCCAGAAATCAAGGGGGGGGAGGTGGCAGAGAGGGAGAGAGACACCTGCAGCACAGCTTTACCATTTGCAAAGCTTCCCCCCTGCCAGTGGGGACCGGGGGCTCAAACCCAGGTTCTTGCACAGTGTAACATGTGCATTCACCCAGGTACACCACCACCTGGCCCCTCTTTTTAATGATTTTGTTAACGAGAAAGATGAGAGGAGAGAAAGAATCAAGCATCACTCTGGTACATGTGCTACTGGAACTGAACTCGGGCCTTCATGCTTGCGAGTCCAATGCTTTATCCACTGTGCCATCTCCTGGACAACAACCTGTGTAACTTTAACCTTTATAAGTTCCAATTTTCTCTTCAGTAAATTAGGGATAACCACACCCAATCTACTGGGTTCCTGTAAAGAGTAATAAAAGTAACTGAAGTGTCTGGCATACACTGTCTAAAAGAACAAGCTTCTCAAACCCCAGCTTCCTCTTAAATTAGGAAATTTCAATTCCTCTGAAGAGAAAGCTATCAGGCTTGGAAGAAATAGTAATAAGCTGCCTTGTGCCAAGTCTCAACAGGGTATTCTTTTCTGACCTTTCCCTACTCGACTTTGTTGTTCCTACATAGGCCTGCCTTGAGGTGGCATGGACCTTACTGGGGTTCCCAGTCCCAGAATTTTGGAAATCCTGACAGGCTGTGTGGCAGATGCAGCCAGTAAAAAGATAATTCTTTATCTCAAGCAGTACTTCCAAAGAAGTACCATCCCAGGGATCAGAGACCATCCTGACCTTTGCTCCCTTGCCCATAGAAGGCTCCAAGGACCACCAAGTCAGCTGTGTCAGCCATGGCCCCCTCGTTCAAATAGTCTTTCTTCACTTTCAGCCAGTGTCGCTTTCCAGGCTCATATGTACCCTGAGGGGAAGCAAGAGATACCACACTCCAGGAGACTAATCTCTTCACATGACATTCCAGATCTATCACAGTGCACAGCCCATACTGGGAGAGACCAGAGGCTTCAGGAACTGCAGGAGACATAGATAAAAACCCACCCTCCAGATCTAGAACAGACTTGGCCACAACCTAGGAAGTTCCCCTCAGGGAACCAACCACCTCACACTAACATCGCCATCTGCTGGTCAGGGATTGGGGGAGGACTTTAAAGTCTGCAAAGGATGTGATCCACCATCTTACCTTCTTGTCCTTCAGCACCAGCCCTTCCAACCCCTCCCGGATCACCCGGTTTATCATGTCAGCCAAATCTGAAGCTTTCTGAGGGAAAATAGAAATGTTGAAGGTGGTGTGAAAACAGAAAGTGCCATGTAGTAGAGGCTGTTCCTTCTAGTACACTAGTAAAGTACCCACTGGAGATATTCCCACTTAAAAACAGGGACCCTCCCAACCAGAGAACTGCTTTAGCTATGAGACATAGCAAGCCTGCTTAGGTGGGGCACTTCAAGATATGTTCTCCTGAGTGGAGACTAGTAGGATGCCATCCATAGGAAATAAAAAACTCATTCTCCCGATCATACCTGACGCACGGGCTTCCGTCCTGCTTTCAAACACAAGGACACTATCTTCAGTGGCCTCTTTGCTTACCTTAACTTCTTTCATTTCTGAGAACATGATCCGATTGGGAATTTCAACCATGTTGTCATGAAGAAACTTTCGCCGCTCACACAGAGGCCTAATGAAGGCAGGGATAGGAAAACTGTGGTCAGGCTACTCTCAAACCCTAGGAGTTCTAAGGAGCAAAGGAGTCCTAGTGTTTCCTAAAGAGTGTCCGCTATGGCTTAAAGCACTGATGCTTAACAGTTCGGCCTGCTAAGGGCTCTCAGAACTCCATGACTAATGAGGAATATTTCAATTGAGACTTGTGGAATAAAGCCACTTCATCACTATAGTTCCTGTTTCTTTAGCACACCATAGGAAAAGCGGAGTCTAGCCCAAATACTGTACACATTCTGGTGCCAACTGAAAAAAAAGTTTCTGTATTCCCTATATCCTGTCCACCCCTAGCCCAAGACTGGTGGATTCTTGGGTCAGCAGGCTAAGCTATGACATGAAACCCAAACCCACCAATTCTTTCTCCCTTCCTCTTTCATATTCAAGGATGTGGGCCAATGTGGGAGGCATGTTAGCCAAGGCGACTTGATGGTGTCTGTGGTATCCTTCAGTTGTCTCCTGTCACTAACCCCTGCCTAGAGCTCCTAGATACAAATGCATGTGTCAGCACCTCCATTCCACTGAATCTCCCACCTTTCATTCTATGAGCTGAAAATATGGATTCCTTACCTATCCATTAAGCTGACATCATTGAAGTAAATACAATCAAAAACAAATAGGCAGACATTAGCATCCTGGAAGGCAGCTTTCTGTAAAGAAAAGTAATAATAGGTAAATGAGGAGCAAAAGGCAAGAAGGCATAAAAATGGGAAACAGCAGTCCAGTGCTGAAGCCCCTCTGAAGCATTTGATGATAAAGTCCTTTCGGTGCTTTAAAATTCCAGAACCACAAAGCTCAGAGCAGATAATCTTGAAAAGAATAGCCAACCCAATGAAAACCTCGTTATCTATACTAGCTCCTTTCTTGTGGAAAAGACAAAAGCACATCTAAGCTTAGGATCAAATTCAGAAGTGAAAAATAAACCTGGCCTGGTGAAATAGTTCACTTGGATAGTGTGCTGCTTTGCCATGCCCATGGGTCAGGGCTGAGCCTGGCTCCCTGGCACTGGACAAAGCTTTAATGCTGTGGTCTCTTTTCCTCTCTCTGCCTCTTTGTCTCTGTCTCTATCTGAAGAAGTCATGCAGAAGTAGTGAAGCTCTGGTTACAACAAAAAAGAAAAAAGAGGGGAAGAATGATTATCCCTCCCCATTTAGGCTGACATACATGCACACTCACTTTTACATATTTGGCCATGGGCCAGTACCTTATGCACTCCCAGAGTCCCAAATGGCAGTGGTTTGCCTGTCTTGTTGTCAATCAAGAGCACCTCTGAGTCCAAGATCATGCTTTGGCCTCCAGGAAAAGCCTCAGGAATGTAATCCTTAAAGTGAGCCACCTAGAAGCAGAAGAGTCACTTAAGTCAGGAAGGGATGGGCAGAAGGAACTGAAATATAAGTCGTACGGAACAGAGTCCAGGTCCAAAAGGAATACAAAACACTAACACCTGTAAGACTAGATAACAAGTAAGACAGACCTAGGCCTTGCCAATCACCAAGATAAAAGGAACACAGGCTGCTTCAGTACCTCTGTCCAGACCCAAGAAGGTGACCTGTACTGAAATCACTTTCAGTGGACTGCAGAGAAGAGTTAAGAAGAAGAAGGAAGAAACAGGATGTAAGTATATAGCAGAGAAGGTAGAGAAAAATTGAAGGGAGACAGCAAAATGATTATGAAAAAAGGTTTTTGGGGCTGGGCAGTGAATGGCATACCTGGTTAAGTACACATGCTATCGTGCACAAGGACCCAGTTTCAAGACCCCAGTCCCACCTGAAGGAAGCTTCACAAGTTGTGAAGCGATGCTGCATGTGTCTTTCTCCCTCTCTATTATCTCTTCCCTCTCAATTTCTGACTCTCCAATAAATAAATAAAATATTTTTTAAAAAAGAAATGTGAAAAGAAAAGAAAAAGGAGGGGACCGGGTGGTAGCACAGCAGGCTAAGTGCACATGGCACAAAGCACAAGGATCAAGGACCGGCCTAAGGATCCCACTTTGAGCCCCTGGCAGGGTGGTCGCTTTGCAAGCAGTAAAGCAGGTCTGCAGGTGTCTATCTTTCTCTCCCCCCCTTTTTTTTATTTCTTTATTGGGGAATTAATGTTTTACATTCATCAGTAAATACAATAGTTTGTACATGCATAACATTCCCCAGTTTCCCATATAACAATACAACCCCCACTCTCTCCCCCTTTCTGTCTCCCCCTCCTCTCTCGATTTCCCTCTATCCTATCCAACAACAATGGCAGCAATGACAACAACAAGAGCACCAAAAAAATTGGAAAAAATGGCCTCCAGGAGCAGTGGATTTGTAGTGCAGGCACTGAGCCCCAGCAATAACCCTGGAGGCAAAAAAAAAAAAAAAAGAAAAACCAAAGAAGGAAAGAATGAATGTGGGGGGGCAGGCTTTCATGGCTGAGGCACCAAAGGTCCCAGGTTCAATTCCCAGCACCATAAGAATGGACAGTACTAGGGAGTTGGGCTGTAGCGCAGCAGGTTAAGCACATGTGGCGCAAAGTGCAAGGACATAAAAATCCCAGTTCGGGCCCCCGGCTCCCCACCTGCAGGGGAGTCGCTTCACAGGCGGTGAAGCAGGTCTGCAGGTGTCTGTCTTTCTCTCCCCCGTCTTCCCCTTCTTTCTCCATTTCTCTCTGTCCTATCCAACAATGATGACAACAATAATAATAACTACAACAATAAAACAACAAGGGCAACAAAAGGGAAATAAATAAATAAATAAATAAATAAATAAAATGGACAGTACCTAAGCGCACAAGCGCTAAGCGCACAAGGACCAGCTCAAGTAATACCAGCAATGAGGTACTGAGAGCATTACTATGGTCCAATATAGGCAGGGTCCACAGGTCATCATTACTTATGATGCTTGGTGCTGATAGGAAAAGTCTGCACAACCATCCCCTTCCATATCAGTCCCCAATCCCAGGCTATTACGAATCAAAAGCATATGAAAGGGGCTGGGCAGTGGTGCACCCAGTTGCGTGGCACACATTACAGTGTGCAAGGACCTGAGTTCAAGTCCCTGGCTCCCATCTGTAGGGGGGAAAACTTTACTAGCAGTCTACAAGTATGTTTCTACCTTACAGTATGCCTACTACCTAGAATAGTCCCTAATGCAGATTAAGCAGTTAGTAAATATCTAAACAAATAAATGAATGGCAGCCCAGTAGCCCTGTTAGCTCAGGGAGAACAGATATGACATGGAAACAATAACATCACTGCAAATCACTCCCCTGCTGGGCTCACTGCTTCAACGTCATTGTGAACAAGGGCCCATGGGGACTCTGCTCTAACTAACCCCCAGTCTGGGTTCTTCAGCTGTTCCTATTGAGCTGTTCTTATTGTGTGTCTTATTGAGGTGGTGACTGGTTTACTTTAAAAAAAAAAATTCATTCAATCAGAAAAAAATACAAAATAAATGCCTGCTGTTTATCAGAACTAAAATAGCTATAGAGATCTGGCCTTGAAATTCCTAGAAGTAGGAAGAGAGGGAGCAGTGGTGCACCCAGTTGAATGCACACATTATAATGCAAAAGGACCCAAGTTCAAGTCCCTGGTCCCCACCATCAGGGGAGAAGCTTCACAAGTGGTGAACCAAGTACTGCAGTTTCTCCCTTGTTATTTCCTCCTCCTAAATTTATTTTGTCCTATCAAATAAAGAAAAAAAATAATAATAAGGGAAAAAATGGCTTCCAGGAGCAGTGGATTCATTGTGTAGGCACAGAGCTCCAGCAATAACCCTGCAATAGTAGTAGTGGTAGTGATGATGATGATGATGATGATGATGATGATGATGATGGAAGTAGGAAGAGAAACACAGTCCCAGTGGAAAGGACGAAGTATACCTTGTGAGGCAGGACAGGCTTGAGGCTTCGGCTGAAGTAACTGAAGTGGTCTCTGTTCTTATGTACCTGGACTCGTTCCCCATCGTACTTGATCTCAGAGAACATGCCATTGGGACATTTCTTCATAGCATATTCAATGGATTTGCAGGCCTCAGCCTTCAAGTGGAAGAAAGAAAAGCCCGAAGACTTAAGAGATCCAATTCACTGTAGAGCAAGTAAAATTCCACTGACAGAGCATTTCATTTTTTTTTTCCTTAGCAATTTGCTATTGCAGGGTCAATGCCTTAGTACTAAACACACAGGTTATCGAAGCATAGGAAATAAATGGAGTACATAACAGTGAGGTTGGCAGAGTGGCATCTGGTCAGGAATCGATAAGACAGAAAAGGAAACCCAAGTCAACGTATCTTATGAAGCCAGGCTCTTGGAGACACTTTGGGGCAGGTCACAAAACCTCAGGAGTCACTTAATACATCCACCTGACTTCAGATAAGATGGCAGATAAACCATTTTAAGCAGATGCTTCAGAGGGTTTCAAACTTTATATAAGGAAACTTGAGTAAGAAAGACAAAGACTAAAAAAGGTAAGTAACTCATCTGTGATTCTATAGCATGTGTTGGCAGAGCCAGGATTAGAGCTAATGTCATGCTACCAGATCACACTCTTCCTCCCTTGCTTTTAATTCCCCACCATTAAGAACTGAGAAATACCCTTCTGCACCTTCATTCTTCCTTCCTCAAATTCCTCTAGTCAACCTACAAAGGCTATCAACATTCCCATCCCACTAAATCACTCATGCACAGGGTAGGAAACTTACAGGACCAGAGCAGTGTCCTTACCAGCATGGGCTGCACAGGGGTCATCAGTGAGGCCTGGATGCTCAGAATTCGTTTCTGGCCTGGTTCCTTCTCCTGCTCATTACGGAGGACCCGTTCCACCACATCCTGCAAGTTGCGTGAGGCTTTGAAAGCTTCATAGGCATTTGGGTCAAGAGCATCTAACCTGCCAATGTGGATAGGAACAGAGGGACAAAACTACCATATTTAACCTTACTGTTTTTATTTATTTTTTTTAATTATTATTTATTTAAGAAAGGAAACATTAACAAAATCATAGGATGGGGTGGGGGGGGGAACCTTACTATTTTTCACAGAAGTCTGTCCTCACACAGAGAGGAAGGATCCTATATATGAAATCCCTCCATATTGTTTATTTATTTATTTTTTTAAGAAAAATACTTTCATAGGAGGAAAAAATCCTTAGAAAGTTCAGCTCTTTTGAGATACTATGCCTAGGAGGATGCTGCATTAGCAAAGAGGGAGCTGGAGTGGGCAAGCAACCCACACTACATATTTTTTTATCATCTTTATTTATTGGGTCAAGACAACCAAAAATTGAGAGGGAAAGGGTAAAAGAGAGGGAGAGAGACAGAGAGACACCTGTAGCACTGCTTCACCACTCACAAACCTCTCCCCCTGCAGGTGGGGACCAGGGCCTCGAACTGGGTCCTTGCACACTGTAACGTGCTCTCAACCAGGTTCAGAGCTACCACCCAAACCCCACACTACATATTCCATACTTTTTTAACTTCATAAAAAAAAATTTTTATCATCTTTATTTATTGGATAGAGATAGCCAGAAATCTAGAAGGAAGGGGGTGATAGAGAGGGAGAGACAGAGAGACATCTGCAGCATTGCTTTACCACTCACAAAGCTTTCCCCCTGCAGGTGGGGACCGGGGTCTAGAACTTGGGTACTTGCACATTATAATATGTGTGCTCAACCAGGTGAGCCACCACCTGGCCCAGTATTCCATACTTTCAAGTGTAAAACTCTGTGAAAAGGGTACTGCTATTACTGCATTATGTATGAAAAAAAAAAAAAAGGAAGCCGAAGAAGGATGGGAAAAGGTAGAATTAGTATTCAAAACTAAATTGGAATCAGGCACAATCTAACAACAAAGGAAATTCAAGCTACCCAAGGAGATAGTACTTACACATGTTTTGCACCTGAGTTCATCTTCAGATCATGTTTGATCAACCTGATGATGCACTTAAGGTCATTGGCTGTACATCTAAGGGGAAGAGGCACATTCAACTTGGTCTTCAAAGAGTTTTCTATTTCCCAACTGATTTCACTGAGCCCACCCACACCAGGCAGCTCCCCACCTGGAAGCGATGTCCTGCAGAGCCTGTTGCTGCTCATCTTCCTTGGTGAGCTTGGAAAGACGCAAAAGGAATTCATCCACCTCCTGAATGGTAAGGAGGCTCTTGGCAGCAGGGGGAAAAGATTTGCTTTGCTCAAAGAAGACTCGGACTGTCTCTGACACATCACCCTGTATCCAATAAATAAAAATGTCACTGCTTTAACCCACCCAGAGTGACTCTCCCCAAGCCTCTGGGTTAAAGATGAACCAGAGATTTTAATCATTACTATCTCCAACTTGAATATAGTGAATTCACTAAAGAATCTATTTCACCTTAGGAAGGGCACCTCCACCCACTATAGCAGAGAAGGGAAGTAAGAACTTTTCCAGGGTTGAATCAAGTTTATTCCTATTTGAATTTTGTTGTTGTTGCCAGGACTTCACTGGTCTAGGCCAACTTTTTTCAGATACAGAGAGACAAAAGCAGAGTGGAAAAGACACCACAATACCAGAAGTTTCTTCTAGTGCTGTGGGGACTGGGCTTAAACCAGGGACGTGTGCATGGCAAAGCAGGTGCACTATCCAGTGAACTATCTTGCTGGCCTGTCTTGTATTTTGAGACAAATATGGTCACCAAATAATGGGGGTGTTTGCATAGAAACTTTTTGGGTGACAAGGCTGGGGTCATAAACAATTAAAAATTAAATGGTAATCCAAGGTATAAAGAGAAAAAAAATTAGACTCCAGTAGGAAATCTCAAATCCTGACACTTGAGATCTAGGTCTCAAGGCCGGAGAAGCAGTGCAGTATAGTACAAGACTTTCAAGCTTGAGGTCCTGAGTTCAGTCCCCGGCAGCACATGTACCAGAGTGATGTCTGGTTCTTTCTCTTTCTTCTCCTATCTTTCTCATTAAATAGATAAAATCCTTAAAAATAAATAAATAAAAGAGATCTAGGTCTCTTGTGGCTCTGCAGTAGTTTCAGTTCTCAGAAACTTACAGCTGTAGGCTCATATTTAGCTACCCTCATGATGGAAGCTTGCTTAAAAGGATTTCAGTTTTCTAAAAGATGTGCCCCAACCAGAAGAGAAAGATTACAGATGCTTGGCTTAGCAAAGGCCCACCTGGAATATCACCTACCCTCCCCTTCTCTGACCTGCTCTAGGTCTCGTGCCATATCATCTGAGTTGCAGTTAAAAATGCGGCTGAAAAGCTTCACAATCTGCTTATCATTCAAGTTGTAAACACTCTTAATAACACCTGGCAGCAGCAGTTTCACTGTGAGGTACATGTCACCATGGAAACCATCTGGAGACAGAAGAAAAGAATCCTTCTTCAGAAATGGAGTTTAAACATGTAAATTTATAAATTCAAGGAATCCAAAGTGATCTCTTATCACTGCCTGTGCTCCCTTAGCATCCTGTGTATTTCACCAGGTTAGGAGAGGTCACAGCTTTCAGTGGCGGTGGTTGATGGGTCTGCCTCATCTTTAGCCTGTGGATGAACTCCCAGAGGGCAGAGTCATGATATGACTTCCACTTTAGTGTACCCGCTAATGAGCACATTACAGATGTTCAATGATGATTTGTTAGATGAAGAGACAAGAACTGAAAGACTTTATTCCAAGCTATGCATGTGAGTCATAAAAACACAATCAAATGTGTCAGACTGTGAATTTCCCTCTTGGTGAAATGGAGGGTACTTCTGGTCTCTTTGGGGCAGGGTGAGGATAGAGGAAGAAAGATGCCAATATTCTGAGTGGACCTGGCTTCATGCTTTGCTAGTCTGTGCAAACTGAAAATGCAGGGGTCTTTGTTAAAAATTATTAGTAAGTTTACAATGGTAATATCAAAGAAGTAAATGAAGCATAGAGTGGCCTAGGAGGTAGCACAGTGGATAAATCACAGTGGACAAATCACAAGACTTGCAAACATGAAGTCCTAAGTCTGAGCCCTGGGACCACCTATGTGATGCTCTGATTCAGTCTCTCATTAATAGATAAATCTGTAGAAATAAACATATGAAGGGTAGAGCCATGTGTACTCTTTAGTTCATATGCCCATGAAGTCAGTCATGGCTCTAAGTTCTTCAGAAAAAAAGCCAACACCGGATATTCTAAGCCTTACCTCCTGCTGAGCCTTTCTGTAGGAAGTCTTGAATGATCTGGGTCTTTGTGTTGTAGCTTGGATTTTCAGCTACCATGGCACAAAGCTTCCGAAACTCTCGTAGCAAACAATCCTTATGCTTGGGGTCACATTTAGTTGAGGACAGACTTGTCTTAGGGGTAGGACTTACGTGGGCTTCCCCAGAGTTGTTGGGTTTAGCTATTAGAGAGAGAGAAGGGAAAAAAAAAAAAAAAAAAGGAGTGAAATAGCAGAGTTGATTAATTTTGCCTTGCTGGAAAAAAAAATCTAGTTCAAGCTTTTATGGATAAGAAGACCACAGTCTGAGAAAACTTCCAAAATCATCCCTGGTGGCAGAGCCAGTTAAAGGGCACTAAGATAGCCAGATCCCATCTGGTTATTCCCAGTGGAACCAGATGCTCCTACCTGCTCCATCACTACATTCTTTTCTATTCTTCTTATTTTTTTAATGGTGATATATATTTTTAATTAATTATTTTATTTTAATGAGAGAGAGCAAGAGAAAGAGAGAGAGGTACAGAGACTGGTCAGCTGTGGCTTAAGGTGATGCTGGGGATTAAATATGGGACTTCAGAGCCTCAGGCATGAAAGTCTTTTACCTATTATGCTAACTTCCCAGCCCCTATCTCTACTTTCTCCCTTTCTTCCCCCAACCACAAATTTTGTTGTATTATTATTACGTGTTTATCATTTCTACTGGGTGGTTAATGGTTCACAGTGTAGTTGCTGACACATGGGTATAATCTATCATCTCATCAAAGTTCTCTGCAGAACATCCTAACTGGCAACTTAAGTCCTTTTCCATCATCATGCAAAAGGACCCCAAAGTTTTGGGGTTTTCTGCCTCCAGAGTTATTGCTGGGGCTCAGTGCCTGCACTATGAATCCACTGCTCCTAGAGGCTATTTTTTCCCTTTTGTTGCCCTTGTTGTTTATCGTTGTTGTGGTTATAATTATTATTGTTGGATAGGACAGAGAGAAACCAAGAGACGAGGGGAAGACAGAGAGGGGGAGAGAAAGATAGACACCTGCAGACCTGCTTCACCACTTGTGAAGCGACCCTTTACAGGTGGGGAGCCAGGGGCTCGAACCAGGATCCTTCCACCAGTAAGTGCGCCTCGCACCATGGGCACTTAACACGCTGTGCTACCGCCCAGCCTCAACCCCAAAATTTTCTTTCCAAGTCTTTTACTTTGGTGCAATAACACCCCACCCAGTGCAAGTTTCCCCTCTGTCCTTATTTCTTAAATTCCACCTATAAGTGAGGTGGTGGTGCTGAGGCTGAACTTGGGACCTGGCAGATTCTCACACATGAAAATCTTGCATAACCATTGTGTTATCTCTCATGTAGTCTGTCGATCTTACTGTCAAAAATAAAAGGTAATGGAGGGTTAGGGTGTTATACAGAAAATTGAGAAATGTTGCACATGTATTAACTACTGTATTTTACTATTGACTGTAAACCATTAATCTAGTGGGGGTTGATGGCATAATGGTTATACAAAGAGACTCTCATGCCTGAGGCTCCAAAGCCCCACCAGGTTCAATCCTCCACACCACCACAAGCCAGAGATGAGCAGTGCTCTGGTAAAAATAAATAAATAAATAATTCACTGTTAATTAAAAAAAATAAAAGAAAAACAAGGAGCAGGGTTTTCCTTTCAGATACCTGAAAATAACTGTTTGGAAGGTCTGTGAATAATTTTGTTGTGTTGTTTTAACACTGATGAGAAAAAAAAGGAATCCCTGTCCTAGTTGAATGGAAATTTTCTTTCCTGAGGAATTAATTTTATTATATGCCATTCTGCTTAAAATCAGTTTCCGCAGCAAATGCTGGAGAGGGTGTGGGGTCAAAGGAACCCTCCTACACTGCTGGTGGGGATGTCAATTGGTCCAACCTCTGTGGAGAACAGTCTGGAGAACTCTCAGAAGGCTAGAAATGGACCTACCCTATGACCCTGCAATTCCTCTCCTGGGGAAATACCCTAAGGAACCCAACACACCCATCCAAAAAGATCTGTGTACACATATGTTCTTGGCAGCACAATTTGTAATAGCCAAAACCTGAAGCAACCCAGGTGTTCAACAACAGATGAGTGGCTGAGCAAGTTGTGGTATATATACACAATGGAATACTACTCAGCTGTAAAAAATGGTGACTTGACCGTTTTCAGCTGATCTTGGATGGACCTTGAAAAATTCATGTTAAGTGAAATAAGTCAGAAACAGAAGGATGAATATGGGATGATCACATTCTCAGGCAGAAGTTGAAAAACAAGATCAGAAGGGAAAACACAAGTAGAACCTGAAATGGATTTGACAAAACGCACCAAAGTAAAAGACTCTGGGGTTGGTGGGTGGGGAGAATACAGGTCCATGAAGGATGACAGAGGACCTCGTGGGGGTTGTATTGTTATATGGAAAACTGGGAAATGTTATGCATGTGCAAACTATTATATTTACTGCTGAATATAAAACATTAATTCCCCAATAAAGAAATTTTTAAAAATTTAAAAAATAAAATAAAATGCACAAACTGACATTAAAAAAAAAAAAATCAGTTTCCATGAACCTATTCACAACGTTAAGTGAGAACGTACTGTAAAATTTCTTTCTTTTTTTTTTTAAATTTTTTATTAAGAAAGGATTAATGAACAAAAACATAAGGTAGGAGGGGTACAACTCCACACAATTCCCACCACCCAATCCCCATAACCCACCCCCTCCCATGATAGCTTTCCCATTCTCTAGCCCTACTGTACTGTAAAATTTCTGAGTGAATCTTCTCATCTCCCCCTTGTGACCATTCACCAAATGTCCACAACTGTGCTGCAGAACCTTTAGCAACCTGGTTGCTGCTGTTAGATTCTTCTGTGGACTTATAAATTATAAATCTATGCTCATCTTAACCTGGAATCTAGAAAGGACTATAGGGGACAATCTCCAACACAATAATGTACAGCAGGCTGCAAGAATTAACATACTCTTCAACTCCTAGTTACTATCAACTTCTCCTAAACTCCTTCCTCAAACCAGAAAAATGCTGTCTAATTGTAAGATGGACTCTTCTGTATTTCTATATTCCTATCTTGGTCTACCATTTAAAATTCATGTTTTAAAGTAATAAAAATCCAACAAAATCAAGTACTGCTTCTGCAACTAAAGGAATTCCAATTCCAAAGTAGGGAGTATTTTTTCCCACATAGCCATCAAGCGATTCTTGGACAACAGTAAAGTGCCTAAGAATTCTACTCAATTCTGACATATAAGCATTCTTAAAGTTACAACACAGCAGCAATCTCACCATTTTGTTTGTTTTTGTCCTTGTGAGAAGAATAGAATAAACAAAGCAAGCAGTGCCATTCCCACTTCCCATATCTCAGAGACCAAGAAATGAGGCAGCTGGCTTAGGGGTTATAATGTCAGGTGACAATGCTAGAACTAGGACCCAGGTCCTCTAACTGCAAGTCTAAGCTTCTTACATTCCAGTAATGCTACCTCTGCTAATAACTTGAGTCCACATGTTTTGGCATTCTTTCTTTACCTGAGTCAGACACACGTGTCTCTCCAAACAGACACAAGGATGTCTCCAAGTAAGTAAAGGTATTGGGGAAAAGAGCACAGATGTTGGAATTAAAAGATTTCAGTATATATACTCTGTAATGAAGATAATGAGGCCAAAACTATCTGTAATGTGAGGCCATACATGACACTTCCCTTCTTCCATATTTTTACCTCCAACAGGGGCCAATTTAAGAATGGAATTTACTAAATCCTTGCACTAGCAAAAAGCAAGGAAGTAAAAACAAATTATAATCTCTGCCTAAATGCCTAACCCAGGTACTACTGCAGGGGGTGGGGAGGAGGCTTGATGAAACAAACATTTTGCTATAACAAAGATTAATACAAAGAAATGTTATACAAATGGCATACTGGGAATTAAGCCATTCCTATATATTTAAGAGGGAAGCAATTAATGAGATTAGACAGCACAGGATTTTTTTCACTCTCATAGTCCCAAATAGAAAAACAAGTTAACGGTAAAGCAGGTTTGCAGGTGTCTATCTTTCTCTCCCCCGTCTTCCCCTCCTCTCTCCACTTCTCTCTGTCCTATCTAACAATGACGACATCATCAACAACAATAACTACAACAATAAAACAAAGGCAAAAAAAAAAAAAGAAAAACAAGTTAAAAGGAAGACTATAATAGCTAAAGGAGTCTTTAGCTAGCCTATCTTACCTGAAAAGCCAGAAAATTTCCGGGGATTGGTATTGGTGACAAGTGAAGCACCTTTTGCTGGAGATGTCACCTGGCCAGTGGTCGTCAACTTAGCCTGGACAACAGCTTTCTTCTTTGGTGTGCCTGCTGCCTTAGAAAATAGATCTGTGGGATTCCAGAAGGAAAATATGCTTCAGTGAAAGCCCCCGAGAGAGCTACCAGAGAATCAACTAACTGTTCTTCCAGCCTTGCTTAGGAAGTTACAGTCATACTGTTACTTCCTACCTGAGTGGCAATGGCCACTCTTTGGAAAAAAGTAGGCAAGAGAGTATGGAAGAGGGAGTCTCTGGGAACAGAACTACTCCCCCTTACACTTTTTTTTCCTTTTTATTTTTTTTTTAAGAGACACACAGAAAGAGGCAGAGAGGAGAGCCAACAGCACCACCCTACCACTGGTGAAACTTCCCCAAGTAGATGCTCCTATGTGGTAGCCGGGCTTTCAAAACCAGGTCCTCATAGATGGAATGTGTATTCTTTATTAGGTAAACTATCTTCCAGCCCCCATTATTTAAATTTTTAACTTCTCAAAAAAAAATGTTATTTTTATTTTAGTAAGAAAGAAAGATATAGAGAAAGACCAGAGCACTGCTCACTGGTACAGGGGAACTCAACGTGGGACGTCTGGACCCCAGGTATGGAACGTCTTTAAGTTAACCATTATGCTATCTCCCCAGCCTGAGCTGCTCAAATGTTCATCAGCAAACTCCACCTCATCCCATATTTAGAAGTCTTTTGAGTTATCTGGAGAAAATCAGAAATTCAATCTCAATAGATAAAACTTGGGACCCTTAATTCTATGGTGTTAGTCCTAATTTACTGATAACAGAATGTCAATTTGGCATAGGCAGTAAAATTATCAAATTTTAATATTTGATTGCCAAGCATCAAATTTGGGATGGCAATATACTGTCCCAATATACCCCAAACACTACCTCCTGAGATGCCCCAGTGTGTGTGTTATTTATTATTGGATAGAAAGAGAAATTGAGAAGAGAGGAGAAGTAAAGAGGAAGAGAGTCAGAGATAATTGCAACACTGCTTCATCACTCGTGAAGCTTTCCCCTTGTAGGTGGGGTCCAGGGCTATGAACCTAGGTGCCTGCAAACTGAAATGTCTACATTTAACCAGGTGTGCCACCACCTGGCCCTGCCAAATATATATATTAACAAGGGCATGTTCACAAAGTCCGTCTTGAAATTCCCTGTTGGCCAAATATGGGACACTTAAGTACTGGATTAAGTACAGTAAAATTATAAGGCACTGGGAAAAATTATTTGCAAGCCCATATAGATAATAAATAATAGCATGGGGGTAGACAACACAGTGGTTATGCAATGAGACTCCTCATGCCTGAGGCTCCAAATTCTCAGGTTCAATCCCCCACACAATCATTAAACCAGAGTTGAGCAGTGCTCTGGTAAAAATCAATCAATCAATAAATAAAATAGACAGAGATGAAAGGAATTGTGATAGGTAATCTATACTTCAAAATGTTGATAGCATATAGGAAAAAATAAAGACTATGGAAATATTCCAGATTATAAATAAAGAGATAAAGTGTTGGGTGCTCACGTATGAGGTCGAGTTCAATCCCCAGTAATGCACACGCACTACTGATTCTCTCCCTCTTTCTCATACATAAGTAAGTCTAAGGGGGGGGGGGGCACAAACAGACATGACAACTAGACAACCTACCTCCTCCTCGTCTGGAATTCTCTATATATATATATATATATTGAGGCAGGAAAAGTGATAAAGGATGTTATTTGATCAAAAAAACTGGGACACAGATGGTAGTTTTAACAGTATTATAACAAGTATAAACTTACTGAAGCTGATAATCATACCATAGTCATAAAATAATGCTTTCATCCTTAAGATATGTACAGTGGGGCTGGGGAGCTAGCACAGTGGTTGTGCAGAAGACTTGTATTCAAGAGGCTCCAGATTCAATCCCCAGCAGCACCAACAGCCTAAACTGAGTGGTACTACAGATTAAAACACAAGCTACACACTGGGGTGGTGAAAAAACTCACCTGACTGACTACTTTGCCAGGTGAGTGACCCAGGTTAAAGTCCCAGGAACATCACATGGAGGTACTATAGCACTGGAGGAAGCTTCGTTACTATGGTTCTCTCCCTCTATTTGAAAAGTCTGCAGTGGTGAAACCCCAGCAAGGATAAACATTAAAAATATCTCCCAGACATACCTTGGGTCCACCAGCATGTTAGTTGTCAGGCTCAGGTAACAACTAGTAAAGTCATGGGTCTCTTGGAATATACCTAAAATAGAACTGGTTCTCTAGCTTTTTCCAAAATGGAGACCCCAAATCTCATCTGTAGTATTCTTGCTTTTAGGTTCATTAGTCAACAATTTGTTCTGCTTTTTATCTTAACTCTTTTTCAGCCACCAGGTTTCAAATGCTACCATGATGCCAACCGGACTCCCCTGGGCAGATGACCTCACCAATGTGTCCTGGAGTCCCACATCCCCAGAGCCCTGCCCCACTAGGGAAAGAGAGAGACAGGCTGAGAGTATGGATCGACCTGCCAACGCCCGTTCAGTGGAGAAGCAAATACAGAAGCCTGACCTTTCAACATTCTGCACCCTATAAAGATCATGGGCCCATATTCCCAGGGGGATAAAAAATAGGAAAGCCATCAGGGGAATGGATTAGATAGAGTTCTGGTAGTGGGAACTGTGTGGAGTTGTAGCCCTCCTATCCTATGGTCTTGTCAATATTTCCATTTTATAAATTAAAAAATAAATAAATAAAAATAAGGGCCGGGCAGATAGCATAATGGTTATGCAAAGAGACACTCTCATGCTGAGGCTCCAAAGCTCCAGGTTCAATTCCAGCACCACCATAAACCAGAGTTGAGCAGTATTCTGGGGGGGGGGGGGGGGGGAGTAAACAAATAGTGGTCCGGGAGGCGCAGTGGATAAGGCTTTGGACTCTCAAGCATGATGTCCCAAGTTCAATCCCAGGCAGCACCATGTACCAGAGTGATGTCTGGCTCTTTCTCTCCTATCATTTCTCATGAATAAATAAATAAAATATTTTTAAAAAGGCAAACAAATAAAATGTAAAAATAAGATATAGACACTGAAGGCAAAAGGCCATGGTGCATGCAACTTACTCTCAAATAATACAAGAAAAAATTGTGTGTATGAAGAGAGACTAAAGAAACAGTGCACATAAATACAAATAATAGGGGTGGGGTAGATAGCATCATGGCTATGCCAAGACTCTCATGCCGAGGCTCCCAAGTCCCAAATTCAATCC
Source organism: Erinaceus europaeus (assembly GCF_950295315.1). Taxonomy (NCBI): domain Eukaryota; kingdom Metazoa; phylum Chordata; class Mammalia; order Eulipotyphla; family Erinaceidae; genus Erinaceus; species Erinaceus europaeus. The sequence continues at coordinate 70,327,294 of NC_080173.1, forward strand.
CATGCACCACTGTGATAAGCCAGAGCTGATCAGTGCTCTAGTAAAAAGAATAATAATACAAATAATAGTAAGGAATTAACAGGTAAATCTGGGTAAACATTAGCATCTCTGTACCATTTTTATTCTTGCCACTTTTCTGAGTTTAAAATTATTTCCAAATAAAAAGTTAACAGAAAAAAATGAACTTTTCATTTTCTTCTCTTTTCTAGTAAGAAAACAAAAAGATAAGCAGTATTTTCCATCCAACCTGCAATATGCTGACTTATCTGTTCTTTCTCATTATCTTCCAGTTCTTCCCAGCCTTCCAGCTCTGTGAGGTCCTCGATTTTTTTTGTGGTAGCCCGAGCCCGCTCCAGCTTCTCAAACATGCACTTAATGTGGTACCATTCTTTCATATCACCCCCAGACTCTGAGAAGGGATTGGGGACCACTTTGCCAATTCGGCATACACCCTTCACTATCTTTTCTTTGCATTTTTTGCACCCAGCTGTGCCACGCTTGGCATAGTCCACACAGAACCGTTGCTCAGCCATCTCACAGGGGCCACTGCACAGTCCCACATGCAACCTTGGCAAGTAAATCAGGCAAGTGGCATGTGGTCTTAGCTTGCTTCCTTGGAAGGATAGAACACGCTTTCTTCTCTGGAGGATGCTGTGCCCATGAAGTAGATCTGTTTCTGACCACTGGCTGAATTGTCTGATGTCACGCCAGCAATGTTGTTTTCGGAACAGGAACAGTTCTTTTTGGCTGAGTGCGCGGAGAGCTGATGGGAAGATCTTGGAAGCCAAAGTCATACAGCTGTATGGAAGGGTGAGAAGCAGAAAAGGGGAGATATAAAAGAAGCAAGGACTCCAATTTATTAAAAGGTCAGAACCCTATTTAGTCTATGCTAACTAGCCAAATATATTCCCAACTATTAAAGGTCCACTGCTATTCTGATAAAGAATTCCAATACTGGGAAATACAGTTTGCTAAAGGATATCCAATCAATGTATACATGTATATCTAGTCAGTCATCATCAATGGAATCCACAGAATATGCTAGTTTTTTTCAGACCCCATCAGCAAACCCTGGTAGTCAGTTATAAAGGATGATGACCCATAGGTATTACAAAACGCAGAAGTTCTTTTTAATCAAGAAAAAGCTGCATTACATTCATAAATTTTGTAATGTTAAGTATTTGCCTGTGATTTAATCATAAACCCTATTTTTAAAAAATCTTTTTATTCATAAAAAGGAAACACTACGAGTCGGGTGGTAGCGCAGCGGGTTAAGTGCAGGTGGCATGAAGCACAAGGACCGGCGCAAGGATCCCGGTTCAAGCCCCCGGTTCCCCATTTGCAGGAGAGTTGCTTCACAAGCAGTGAAGCAGGTCTGCAGGTGTCTATCTTTCTGTCCTCCTCCTCCTCCTCTCTCCATTTCGCTCTGTTCTATCTAACAACGACGACATCAATAACAAGAGCAATAATAACTACAACAATAAGACAACAAGGGCAACAAAAGGGAATAAATAAATAAGTATTTAAAAAAGTAACTATGTGGTCCGGGAGGTGGCACAGTGATAAAGTTTTGGACTCTCAAGCATGAGGTCTTGAGTTCTATCCCCAGCAGCACATGTGCCAGAGTGATGTCTGGTTCTTTCTCTCTCCTCCCATTTTTCTCATAAATAAATAAAATATAAAATAATAATAATAACTACAACAATAAAACAAGGGCAACAAAAGGAAGTGAATATATAAATAAATGTTAAAAACTTTTTTAAATATTAAAAAAAAAAGAGGGGTACAACTCCACACAATTCCCACCACCAGAACTCCATATCCCATCCTCTCCTCTGATAGCTTTCCTATTCTTAATCCCTCTGGGAATATGGACCCAAGGTCATTGTGGGATACAGAAGGTGGAAGGTCTGGCTTCTGTAATTGCTTCCCTGCTGAACATGGGTGTTGACTGGTCGATCCATACTCCCAGCCTGTCTCTCTCTTTCCCTAGTGGGGCAGGGTTCTAGGGAAGCAGGGCTCCAGGACACACTAGGGGGGGGGGTCATCTGCCCAGGGAAGTTAAGCCGTATTTTGAGAGGCAACTAAAAGTCACCTAGGGGAATCCGCGGTAGCACAGCGGGTTGGGCGCACGTGGTGCAAAGCACAAGGACCGGCATAAATCCTGGTTCGAGCCCCCGGCTCCCCACCTGCAGGGGCGTCGCTTCACAGGCGGTGAAGCAGGTCTGCAGGTATCTGTCTTTCTCTCCCCTCTCTGTCTTCCCCTCCTCTCTCCATTTCTCTCTGTCCTATCCAACAATGAGGACATCAACAATAATAACTACAACAACAATGGAAACAACAAGGACAACAAAAAGGAAATAAATAAATATTTAAAAAAAAAAAAAGACACCAGGGAGTCGGGCTGTAGTGCAGCGGGCTAAGCGCAGGTGGCGCAAAGCACAAGGACCGGCATAAGGATCCCGGTTCAAACCCCGGCTCCCCACCTGCAGGGGAGTCGCTTCACAGGCGGTGAAGCAGGTCTGCAGGTGTCTATCTTTCTCTCCTCCTCTCTGTCTTCCCCTCCCTCTCTCCATTTCTCTCTGTCCTATCCAACAACGACAACAACAATAATAACTACAACAATAAAACAAGGGCAACAAAAGGGAATAAATAAAATTAAAAAAAAAAAAAAAAAAAAAAAAACACCTAGAACCAGACTACTTGGGCTCAAATTCTTGCTACCTGACTTTCACTGCTCTGTTCAATTCCCTCAAGTGTAAAACTGTGGATATCAACATCTAACTCAAGGGGTGTTTTTAAAAAAATTTTTTTTTTATTATTTATTTTCCCTTGTTTTGTTGTTGTAGTTATTGTCGTTGTTGATGTCGTTGTTGTTGGATAGGACAGAGAGAAATAGAGAGAGGAGGGGAAGACAGAGAGGGGCAGAGAAAGACAGACACCTGCAGACCTGCTTGCTTCACCGTCTGTGAAGCGACTCCCCTGCAAGTGGGGAGCCGGGGGCTCGAACTGGGATCCTTACGCCAGTCCTTGTGCTTTGGGCCATGTGCGCTTAACCCGCTGCGCTACCGCCCGACTCCCGACAAGGGGTGTTTTTACAAATAAAATTCTTAGAGTTGGCCACACAGCAAGAAATGAATAAATGGTTCCCCATGTGCAATTAGCCTGTCTATAATCCAGCAGCTTGGATTGGGATGCTGAAGTAACTGGATGGCGAGAAACTACAGGAATCTCTGCATGGCACAGTCTGCAACTTTTTGTGCTCATTATAGCCTATCTTTCTTTCAGTCTCTCTCCTTTTTTTTTTTTTTTTAAACAGAGAGAGACCACAGCAGGGAAGCTTGCTTCAATGTAGCGGGGACTGGGCTCGAACCTGGGCAAAGCAGAGCATAATCACAGTTCTCATTTTAAACATACTGGGATTTATTTTCAGTCTGCACACTGCTTTGTAGTAAAACTGCTACTTTATCATGAAAAGCACGCTTTACTTATGGAGTGCAATACACTAGAAGAAAGTGGGCAGGTGGGAGTCAGGTTTTAATAGCCTATGTTACCTTTGGGTGATTCTTTAAACTCTTCTCAGCCTCAGTTTTCTTTCTAAAACAGGGGACAAGACTGAGTGTTGTATAAATTAATCTAGGTGTCGGGAACCATGTGGTGGCACCCCCTGGTTGAGCGCACATGTTAAGAGTGCACAAAGATCCAGGTTCAAGCCCCTGGTCCCCACTTACAGGAGGAAAGCTTCACAAGTGGTGAAGCGGGACTGCAGTTTCTCTGTCTCTGCCTCTGCTCTCTCAATCTCTGTCTCTAATCCAATAAATATCTAAATAAATAAAAGAATCTAAGCGTCGCAAGATGGCTGGGAAAACTAAAATCTGGTGGTTGTCGGTGGTGCTGGTGGTGGGGACTCTAAACTTGAAAAAAAAACCGTATACAAAATGTAAGTATATTGGGAAGGGGGGAGCCCGGGGGGGTGCAGAAGGTGTATATTTTGCATGAGCGTCACAAACACTAACCACCCCAGAAACTGCGGCCCGCAAGGGGAGGTCAGGACAAGTTAGGCTCCGCGTGGTGCTGGAGGAGAGGCGGCCTGTGCAGCAACCCCCGCCCCCGCCCCGCGCTTTCACAAAGAAAGGAGCCGGCCAGGGACCCCACGGCCGGGAGCTGGGAGCCCTCAGCTCCCACAAAGGAGCCCCAGCGCGGCGAGCGAGGGTCCCGGCCGGGGCCATGGCAGCCCCCTTCTGGCCCCCGCCCGCCTCTGGGGGTCCCGGGGAGACGCCAACCAGCCCCCATGCGCTCCCGGGGGGCGCCACGTCACGGAGGGTGTGCCCCGGGGCTCGGCCCTGGGTGGGCGGGGGAGGAGCCCAGGGGCCGGCCCGCGAGCCACGCCGATCCTGGGGCCCCCGGCCGCCGCCTCCCCACCGCCAGGCCGCCCCTCACCTGCCTCTCCGGCTCCGGCACTCGCCGCAGGCCTCGGGATCAGGAGCCGACCGGCCGCTGCCTGCCCGCGACGGTTGTAGCGTCTGTCTCTTTAAATCCGGGTCTTTGTGCGGGCAGCAGCGCGCAGACGCAGAGGCCCAAGTCTAGTATGCCCGGCGGCCCCGCCCCCGCCACGTGGGCCTCAGGCCTGGGGTTGAACCTGGGGAGGTATGTTACTCAGTGCAGGGTTTTGGGCTGGCTTCGGTTTCTGCAGTCTGGGCCTTACAAATCGAGGTACTGGAAGTATTGGAGCCCCAGGGTGGAGCCCTGCTTCAGCTTCCGCAGACGCCACTCCTTTTCTTATTATTAGAGATGATTTTGTTCTTAAAGACAGAGCCAGAAAACTTACATTGAGCTGAGTGAGGAAGGCAAAGATGAGATCACTCACTTCTTTTCTCTTTGTATTCCATTTTGTGTTCTGCACAACGCCTAGTACATAGTGAATATTCAATAGGGCAGGGGAGATAGCATAATAGTTATGCAAAGAGACTCTCAAGCCTGAGGCTTCAGAATCACAGACACAAGCCGCCACCGCCACCGCCACCCACTTTTTTTTCTCCTTTACCAGAGCACTGCTCAACTCTGGTTTATGGTGGTGATGTGGGGGATTGACCCTCTGACTTTGGAGCCTTAGGCATAAGATTCTCTGCATAATTATTATGCTATCTACCCCCTACTCACTTTCTCCCGGTTGTAGTTATTATTGTTGTTGTTGTTGATGTCATCATTGTTGGATAGTACAGAGGGAAATGGAGAGAGGAGGGGAAGACAGAAGGAGGAAAGAAAGACACCTGCAGACCTGCTTCACCGCCTGTGAAGCAAGCGATTCCCCTGTAGGTGGAGAGCCAGGGGCTCGAACCAGGATCATTACGCTGGTCCTTGCACTATGTGGCACGCACGTTTAACCCGCTGCGCTACCGCCCGACTCCCGCGGTTTTTATTCTTAATAAATAATGTTGAGTGCTTTTTGTGTGCTAGATACCACTAGACAATGTCTGGACACATGTGCGTGCGCGTGTGTGTTTTATTTCACAAGAGATCCTAGGATAAAGAATCACTGTAGCATATGTGGTGCTTGGGATCAAACTTGGGACCTCATACCTTCAAATTTAGTGCTCTGCCCAGTGTCATCTCCTGTGTGTTTATTTAATATTCATAGTTGTAGCTAGAGAAATAGCTCAAATGGTAAAGCTTAAGTCTTGCATGCTTAAGTTCCTGGTTTAATCATCAGTGCCACATGTACTGGGAGTGATGCTCTGCTCTGTCATCTCTTTCTCTCCCTCTCAAACTCTACCTCATAAAAAATAAACCTTTGGGGGTTGGGAGATAGCTCACCCTGTAAAACGCACAGTTTACCATGCCCAAGGACCCGGGTTCAAGCCCCTAGCCACTACATGGGTACACCATGCAAAAGGAAATTCTCATGAGCACTGGAGTGGTGCTGTGGTGTTTCACCTCTTTCTATCTCTGTCTCTCATACTCTATCTGAAAGGAGAGAGAGAGACAGACAGACAGACAGACAGACTGACTGCTGGGAACAGTGGAATCACGTAACTGTGAAGCCCTGGTAGCAAATTTAAAAAGGGATGAGGGTAGGGTCATGGAAAATAGCAAAACCAGTTTACACAATAGGTTTTCATGCCTGAGGTTCCAGAGATCCATGGTTCAATCCCTGGTGCCATCATAAACCAGAGTTGAGCAGTGAGCAATGCTTTGGTAAAATATAATAAATAAGACTTCATAATGACTGGACAGTGACAGGCCCAGTAGGGTGCCCATGTTACAGTGTAGAGGGATCTGAATTCAAACCCCTTGTCCACACCTGCAGGGGAGAAGCTTCACAAGTGGTGAGGCAGTGCTACAGGTGTATGTCTCTCTCTCCCTACCTCCTGCTAACCTCTCAATTTCTCTTTGTCTCTATCCGAAACAGATATTTTAAAGTATTCATAATAAACCTTGAGACAGGTTCAATTATTATCACAACAGATGACTTGACATTAAATTATTACTTTTTTTTTTTTTGCCTCCAGGGTTATTGCTGGGGCTTAGTGACTGCACCATGAATCCACTGCTCCTGGAAGCTATTTTTTTTCCTTTTTGTTGCCCTTGTTGTTGTAGCATTGTTGTGGCTATTATTGTTGTTGTTGATGTCTTTCATTGTTGAATAGGACAGAGAGAAATGGAGAGAGGAGGGGAAGAGAAAGAGAGACACCTGCAGACTTGCTTCACCGCCTGTGAAGTGACTCCCCTGCAGGTGGGGAGCCAGGGCTCGAACTGGGAACCAGGATCCTTACTCCAGTCTTTGTGCTTGCGCCAGGTGCACTTAACCCGCTGCACTACTGCCCGACCCCCTCAATTATTACTTCTTTTTTTTTTTTAAAGTCACTTTCTTTTTTTTTAAATATTTATTTATTCCCTTTTGTTGCCTTTTTTTTTTTTTTCTTTTCCCTCCAGGGTTATTGCTGGGCTCGGTGCCTGCACCATGAATCCACCGCTCCTGGAGGCCATTTTTCCCCCTTTTTGTTGCCCTAGTTGTTGCAGCCTCGTTGCGGTTATTATTGCCATTGTTGACGTTGCTTTGTTGTTGGATAGGACAGAGAGAAATGGAGAGAGGAGGGGAAGAGAGGGGGAGAGGGAAAGAGAGGGGGAGAGAAAGAGAGACACCTGCAGACCTACTTCACCGCTTGTGAAGCGACTTCCCTGCAGGTGGGGAGCCTGAGGCTCGAACCGGGATCCTTACGCCGGTCCTTGCGCTTGGCACCACCTGCGCTTAACCCGCTGCGCTACCGCCCGACTCCCTAAATTATTACTTCTAACATTGTTTTCTGCCACTTCAGCATTTCCTGAAATTTTTGTTTAAAATGTTGATTCTGGCCCAACAAGATAGTTTTCCTGGGAGAATGCCTGCTTTGTCATGTGTATGATTCTCCTTCTAGCTTGGCCCCACGGTACTGGGGGAAGTGTAGGTGCTGTGGTGTTTTGGTGTCTTTCCCTTTCTCCCTCTGTCTCTATTTGAAAAAAAATTGGGGTTAAGCAGTGAAGTTGTGGCAATGACAAAAATAAAGAAATTAATTAATTAATGTAACCTAAAAGAAAAGATCAAAGCTACTTCCTCCCATTAAAGTATATGTAGAGGTGTGACATTGCCTCTGAGGCAGAAACAACAAATAATTACTTAAGACTCAAGTATGGTCTTTTTTTTTTTTTATTTAAATGTTTTTAAAATTTATTTTCCCTTTTGTTGCCCTTGTTGTTTTACTGTTGTTGTAGTTATTATTGTTGTTGTTAATGTCGTCATTGTTGGATAGGACAGAAAGAAATGGAGAGAGAAGTGGAAGACAGAGAGAGGGAGAGAAAGATAGACACCTGTAGACCTGCTTCACCGCCTGTGAAGCGACTCCCCTGCAGGTGGACTCCCCTGCAGGTGGGGAGCCAGGGCTCGAACTGGGATCCTTACCACTGGGCTTTGGGCCATGTGCGCTTAACCCGCTGCGCTACTGCCCGACCCCCCTCAAGTGTGGTCTTAAAAAGTACAAAGTGGAGGACTGGGTGGCAGCACAGTGCATTAAGCTCACATCGCATGAAGCTTAAGGACCTGCACAAGGATTCAGGTTTGTGCCCCCAGATCCCCATCTGCAAGGGGTGGGGTCACTTCACAAGTGGTGAAGCAGGTCTGCAGGTGTCTATCTCTCTCTCCCCCTCTGTCTTCCCTTCCTCTCTCCATTTCTCTCTGTCCTATCCAACAATGACTACATCAATAACAACAACTACAACAACAACAAAACAAGGGCAACAAAAGGAAAAATAGATTTAAAAATAATAAAATAAAAATTAATGTTTTAAAAAATTATTTATTTATTTTTATTTACCAGCACACTCCAGTCCTGGCTGATGGTGGTGCAATGGACTGAACCCAGGACTTTTAATTTTATTTTATTTTCCCTTTTGTTGCCCTTGTTGTTTAACATTGTTGTGGTTATTGATGTCGTTGTTGTTGGATAGGAAAGAGAGAACTAGAGAGAGGAGGGAAGACAGAGAGGGGAGAGAAAGACAGACACCTTCAGACCTGCTTCACCACTTGTGAAGTGACTCCCCTGCAGGTGGGGAGCCGGGGGCTCGAACCAGGATCCTTACTCCGGTCCTTGTACTTTGTGCCACGTGAGCTTAACCCGCTGCACCACTGACTGCCTGACTCCCTGAACCCAAGATTTTTGAGCCTCAGGCATGAAATGGTTTTGTTTAACCATTATACTATCTGCTCCACTCAAGTTAATGTTAAATAATAATAACATGGGGTAAAAAGAAGAGTAGGAAGTTTTGAACAAGTTTTTACTTTTAGCATCAGCTTCACTTGCAAAATGAAGGTATTATATAATTTAATGGTTTGATAAGAAGATTAGAGATGGTGTCTTTTTTTTTTCCCAAAAAAAAAAAGTGGGGTCTGGGGGCTGGAACCTGGGTCCTTGTGCATTGTAACAGGTGCACTCAACTAGGTGTGCCACCACCTGGTCCCCAAAACAATTTCTTCTGGCAGGCACCCACCCCCTTTCTTTCCTTTAGAAAGAGGATGAGAGACAGAGAGAGATAGAAAGAGTGAGAGGAGAGACAAGGAGAGATAAGGAGAGACACTGTAGCACTGTTCCACCACTTGTGAAGCTTTCCTCACTGTGGCTTCTCCCTTATGGTGACCAAGGTCTTGAATCTGGGTCCTTATGCATGCTAACTAACATATGTGGTCTATGGTTGAGTTGCTGGCCCCCTAGAGATAGTGTATATCAAGACTTAGATCTAGTGGTTTGGGAGGTGGTGCAGTGGCTAAAACATTGGATTCTCAAGCATGAGGTCCTGAGTTCAGTCCCCAGCAGCACATGTGCCAGAGTGATGTCTGGTTCTTTCTCTCTCTCCTCCTATCTTTCTCATTAATAAATAAATAAATTCCAAAAAATGAAATAACCAAAAATACATAAATTAATTAATTAAAAAAAAAAGACTTAGATCTAGGCCTGGAAAGTGGCTCAGAGGATAAGGTGTTAAATTGTCAAGCATGAAGTCGCAAGTTCAGTCCCTACCATCGCATGTTCCAGAGTGATTCTCTGGTTCTCTCTCTCCTTTTTCTCCCCTTAGTAAATTCATAAATCTTAAAAAAAATTTTAGTATAGGGTTAGTTTTCTATTAAGTGATAGCTATTAATAATCCTGACAACCTGGTTTGGTTGATACTCTATTATAACCGTATTTAGCAGAATAACAAACAACACAGTAAAGAACCAGCACTGCTGTCAACCTCCCAATCAATGCCACTCTCCAAACTTCCCCTAAAGGTGACTGTTGGCTTCCTAGTGCACTTGAAAGGCAACAAATGCTATTAACAAAATGGAGGTGCAGCCAGATGGAACTCCTTTCCTCCTGTGAGAGACTGGGAGTGCTTTCCATGAAGGATGATTGAATGTAGACTCATTCTGAATTAGCCCTGAGTACCAAGTGACAGAAGGTGTGAGGCAAATGAAATGGTGATAGCAGAAGAGGGGACTGAGGGCTGAAAGCAGCCTGAGCATGTGCACTTACTATTCTTTCATCTTGATCTGATTTTGAATCACTTTATTCCTTCTTTTTTCCACTTAAGAGGCCTCTAAGCAGTCAGGACTGCCCATCTGATTCCACTGATATATGGACACATTCCATTGCTTATTTGGTGTCATAGGGATTCTTAATAGCTGCTAAATGCTGGGGAGGTCCATTACATGCTAGAGGTTTGAGTATACCTCCTCGTATTGCTCTTGGAACTGGCAAAAGCTTCATCAGAGAAGAGAGTCGCTTAGCCATTTGTTTAAGCTACCTGACCGATTTTTATCTGATTCAGACTTTCATTAGTCACGGTGGCTTTTTTTTTTTTTTTTTTTTTTTTTTGTTAAATCACATTTCTGAACAACTTTGCTATGTGGGTATTATACATTTGGCAGTTTGCTAAGCCTAATTATGTATCTCTGGTTATTTTAAGCTGTGAACAAGGCAGATACATTCCCTGTCCTTGTGTGGAATTTATATTCTGGAGGGAGACATAGTTTATGTATAAATTAGTAAACACATGGATTCGTAGAGGAGCGTCATGTAGTGACAGGATGGGAGGATGGCTGTTCATGACATCTGAAAAAGGGGCATTAAGACTAAATGAGTTTTTGTGGGTGGGGCAGGTAGTCCAGTGGCTGGAGTGTTGGACTTCAAAGCGTGAGGTCCTGAGATTGATTCCTGCCATTGCATGGCCAGAGTGATGCTCTGGTTTCCTCTCCTCTCATGTTGATAAATGAATAAGTGTTTATTTATTTATTTATTTTATTTTTATTTTTTTATAATTTATTTCTTTATTGGGGAATTAATGTTTTACATTCAACAGTAAATACAATAGTTTGTACATGCATAACATTCCCCAGATTCCCATTTAACAATACAACCCCCACTATGTCATTCATGATCTTTCATGGACCTGTATTCTCCCCACCCACCCACCCACCCCAGAGTCTTTTACTTTGGTGCAATACGCCAATTCCATTTCAGGTTCTACTTGTGTTTTCTTTTCTGATCTTGTTTTTCAACTTCGGCCTGAGAGTGAGATCATCCCATATTCATCCTTCTGTTTCTGACTTATTTCACTCAACATGATTTTTTCAAGGTCCATCCAAGATCGGCTGAAAACGGTGAAGTCACCATTTTTTACAGCTGAGTAGTATTCCATTGTGTATATATACCACAACTTGCTCAGCCACTCATCTGTTGTTGGACACCTGGGTTGCTTCCAGGTTTTGGCTATTACAAATTGTGCTGCCAAGAACATATGTGTACACAGATCTTTTTGGATGGATGTGTTGGGTTCCTTAGGATATATCCCCAGGAGAGGAATTGCAGGGTCATAGGGTAGGTCCATTTCTAGCCTTCTGAGAGTTCTCCAGACTATTTTCCACAGAGGTTGGACCAATTGACATTCCCACCAGCAGTGTAGGAGGGTTCCTTTGACCCCACACCCTCTCCAGCATTTGCTGCTATTACCTTTTCTGATATATGACATTCTCATAGGAGTGAAGTGATATCTCGTTGTTGTCTTTATTTGCATTTCTCTGACAATCAGAGACTTGGAGCATTTTTTCATGTGTTTCTCAGCCTTTTGGATCTCTTCTGTGGTGAATATTCTGTCCAAGTCCTCCCCCCATTTTTGGATGGGGTTATTTGTTGTCTTGTTGTTAAGTCTGGCAAGCTCTTTATATATGTTGCTTATTAAACTCTTATCTGATGTATGGCATGTAAAGATCTTCTCCCATTCTGTGAGGGGTCTCTTGGTTTGGGTAGCAGTTTCTTTTGCTGTGAAGAAGCTTTTTAATTTGATGTAGTCCCATAGGTTTATACTTGCCTTAGTCTTCCTTGTAATTGGATTCGTTTCATTGAAAATGTCTTTAAAATTTATGCGGAAAAAAGTTCTGCCAATATTTTCCTCTAAGTATTTGATAGTTTGTGGTCTAACATCCAAGTCCTTGATCCACTTGGAATTTACTTTTGTATTTGGTGAAATACAGTGATTCAGTTTCATTCTTCTGCATGTTTCAACCCATTGTTTCCAACACCATTTGTTGAAGGGACTTTGCTTTCCCCATGTAATAGTCTGGGCCCCTTTGTCAAAGATTAGATGTCCATAGGTGTGGGGCCTCATTTCTGGGCTCTCAATTCTATTCCACTGGTCAGTGTGTCTGTTCATGTTCCAGTACCAAGCAGTTTTGATGACAATGGCCCTATAATACAGTTTGAGATCTGGGAGTGTGATGCCTCCGGTTCTGTTCTTTTTTCTCAAGATTGTTTTGGCAATTCTAGGTCTTTTCTTGTTCCAGATAAACATTTATAGCATTTGTTCTATTCTCCTAAAAAATGTGCTTGGGATCTTGATGGGGATAGCATTAAATTTGTAGATAGCTCTGGGTAATATATTCATTTTGATGATGTTAATTCTTCCAACCCATGAACATGGAATATCTTTCCACTTCTTTGTGTCTTTTTCAATTTCTTTGAGTAGTGACTCATAATTTTCAGTATACAAGTCTTTCACTTCTTTGGTTAGGTTTACTCCTAGATATTTTATTGTTTTTGTTGCTATAGAAAAAGGAACTGATTTCTGGATTTCAATTTCTTCTAACTTAGTGTTTGCATAGAGGAATGCCACTGACTTTTGAATGTTAATTTTATAGCCTGACACCTTATTGTATTGCCTGATGATTTCCAAAAGCTTCTTGCTGGATTCCTTAGGTTTTTCCATGTATACTAACATGTCATCTGCAAATAAGGAGAGTTTGACTTCTTCTCTTCCAATCTGTATGCCTTTAATTCCTTGCTCCTGCCTGATTGCTATGGCAAGAACTTCCAACACTATGTTGACTAGTGATGGTGATAGTGGGCAGCCCTGTCTAGTACCTGATCTGAGTGGAAATGCTTCCAGTTTTTCACCATTGAGTATATTTATTTTTATTGATACTGGGACTTCATAACTCCAGGCTGACTTTCAGGTAGACAGAGTTAGAGAGAAAGACAGAAACACACTACAGCACTGAAACTTCCCTGAGTGTGGTGGGGGCCAGGATTAAAGCTAAGTGGTACTCAAGACAAAGGAAACACACTATCCAAGTGAGTTATCTTTCTGGCCCTGAATAAAACTCTTTTCTTTTTTATTGCTACCAGGGTTATAGTTGGGGCTCAGTGTCTGCATGATAAATCCACTACTCCAGCTGGCCATTTTCTTTTACTTTTTTTTTCTTTTTTTTACCGATTTAAACAATACACGGTTTATTAGGGTGAAACAGGTAAAAGGCAAAATAAATGCTTATCATCAAGGGTTAAGTGTATGCTAGGTCTGTATGAAGTCTGAATATGGTTATCAAAGTTTAGTCCCATAAGATAAACAATTATCAGCTCTGGTAAAGGCTGCTCATGGCTGTAGAGGGGTCTAAAAGTTTACCGGCTTGCAGAGTCACACGTGTTCAGTTCCCAGGAGAAGTAGACATGGCGGATGGATGACTGGGGCACCACTGCCGACATGCTTGTGACCAGGAGAAGAAGCTGCAGGCAAAAGGCCATTTTCTTTTTCTTTTTGTGTACTTTTTGTTTTGTTTTTACCAGAGCACTGCTCAGCTTTTGCTTATGGTGGTGTGGGGGATTGAACCTGGGACTTTGGAGCCTCAGGGATGAGAATCTCTTTGCATCACCATTATGCTATCCACCTCTGCCCTTCTTTTCTTTTTCTTAATGCTATGAAAGGCCTAAACAAGGATCCGGAAGTACATCCCTCCACTCAACTCTTCATTTACCACCTCCATCCCATGAAGGCAATTTACAGTGTAGAGTTTTAGGTGATGGAGTGACTTGATCAGTATTTTAAAATTTTTATTTATATTTAATCTAATTTTTCTCTCTCTCTTTGTTAGAGTAAGAGGTAGAGATGGAGAGAAACAAAGAGAAGAAAAGATACCTACAGTTCTGCTCCACTGATAGTAAAGGTGTCCCTTGTAAACTGGGCTTGAAATCAAATCTTTGGGAGTCGGGTGGTAGCACAGTGGGTTAAGCACATGTGGTGCAAAGCGCAAGGACCAGCCTAAGAATCCTGGTTCGAGCCCCGCCTCCCCACCTGCAGGGGAGTCATTTCACAAGCGGTGAAACAGGTCTGCAGGTGTCTGTCTTCCCCTCCTCTCTCCATTTCTGTCTGTCCTATCTAACAATGACAACATCAATAACAATAATAATAAAAAACCAAGGGCAACAAAAGGGAAAATAAATATAATAATTTTTTAAATTAGATCTTTGTGCATGATAGTGGGTATCATTATATTTTGACGGGGAACCTGATTTATATACAAATAAATAAGCACATGGATTCATAGAATAATGTGATGTAGTGTCAGGATGTAACTTGAATCAAGACTTGACATTTTCTTGATAATGGATTGTGGCTAGGGTAGGGTCAAAGAGGATAGGCTACAATTATTTTTTAAAATTATATAGGACAGAGAGAAATTGAGAGGATGAGGAGACAGAAAGAGGGAGAGAAAGATGACACCTACAGTAGCAACAACAATAACAGCAATAACAACAAAGGAAAAAAGATGGCCGTCAGGAGCAGTGGATTCGTAATGCAGACACTGAGCCCCAGCGATAACCCTGGAGATTAAAAAAAAAAAAAAAAAAGATACCTGTAGGCCTGTTTTGCTCAAATTTGGGCCCCTGCGCATAGAACTATGTACACTTAACTGGGTGTGCCACCACCCCTCCCCCCCAGGATAGGCTACAATTAATCCAAGAATTGTTGTTTAGGACCAGTGGAGACGTTTCATTTCCCACGTCTACGCTCGACCGGACCTGCCAATATACGCGGATATCTTCGCCCACCCTGTCCAACGCTTGACGTCTCGTCACCCAATCTGGTCCCCTACGCCTACACTGAACTTCTCTGTTCCAGACTCTTGGAAACAGAGTTGGCAGTCAGCTGAGGCAAAGAACAAACACCTCATCACAGACCCCTGCAAGCGTCAACCCGGCTTTGACCTAGCACGTTATGATTGGGCCCTCCTCAATCGCTATCGAACAGGCCATGGCCGGTGCGCCGCTATGTTCCATCGCTGGGGAGCCAGAGACGACCCGAACTGCCCCTGCGGCTCCAGACAGACTGTGACCCACATAGTCACCGACTGCCACCTCTCCAGATTCAAAGGAGGTCTCGAAACTTTACATCAGGCTCAACCTGACGCTGTTGACTGGCTACGGAAGAAGGGCAAACGCTAGAAGAAGTGGAGACAACGAAATGGTCAGGTTTGTGGTCTATTTTAGAGGCATAGCTATGAAGACTTAATGAATGCTTTATATTTGAAGGCTAAGGGAATACAGGATGATTCTAAGGGCAAAAGTCAAGACTGTGGATATTTATTGGGGAATCAACAGTATATATGTCATATGTTATATTTATTATTTTTTTTTTTAAAGAGAGGCAGGGAAAGAGGAAACAAGAACAACACCAAAACTTTATTTAATGCAGTGGGGACCTGGCTCAAACCTGGGTTACGCACATAGCAAAGCAGCACACTATCCAAATGAGCTATTTTGCCAGCCCATTATTCATTGAGATTTACTATAGACCAGGAGATGGTGCAGTGGATACCACACTGAACTCTCAAGAACGAGGTCCAAAGTTTGATTTCCAGCATCGCGTGTGCCAGAGTGATGTTCTGGTTCTCTTTCTCTCCCTTCATAAATAAGTTAAAAAATATTTATTTATAAATTAGTGAGGGAGCCAGGCAGTGGTACACCTGGTTAAGTGCATATATTACACTATACAAGGACCCAGGTTCAAGCTCTTGATCCTAACTGGAAGGAGGGGAACTTCATGAATGGTGAAGGAGGACTGCGAGTGTGTCTTTTCCTCTATATCTGTCCCTCCCCTCAATTTCTCTGTCTCTATCCAACTTAAAAGTATTAAAAAGGAGAGAACCGGGTGGAGGTATAGCATAATAGTTATGTAAAGAGACTTTAATGCCTGAGGTTGTCAAGTCCCAAATTCAATCCCTCACACCACCATAAGCCAGAGCTGAGCAGTGCTCTGGTAAAAAGAAGAAAAATAAATAAATGAATAAAAGGAGAGAACCAGACCATCACTCTGACATATGTGACACTGAGAGTTGAACTTGTGACCTCGTGCTGGAGTCTAATGCTTTATCTACTGCACCACTTCCCAGGCTATGATATACAGATTTTTTTTTTTTTTTTTTACCAGAGCACTGCATGGCTCTGGTTTATGGTTGTGCGGGGATTGAACCTGGGACCTTGAAGCCTCAGGTAAGAGACTCTTTGCATAACCATTATGCTATCTACCCCCACCTCTATGATATTTATTTTATAAAGATTTACTTCTTTTTTAAAAAATGTTTTGTTATCTTTATTTATTGAAAAGAGGCAGTCAGAAATTTAGAGGGGAGTGATAGAGAGGGAGACACCTGCAGCCCTGCACCACTCGTGAAACTTCCCCCCTGCAGGTGGGGACTAGGGTCTAGAACCCAGGTCCTTGTGCACTGTAACATGTGTGCTCAACTGGGTGCACCACCGCCCAGCCCCAAAAGATTTACTTCTTTTTTTTTTTTTTCTTTCCTCCTCCAGGGTTATTGCTGGGCTCGGTGCCTGCACCATGAATCCACCGCCCCTGGAGGCCATTTTTTTCCCCCTTTTGTTGCCCTTGTTGTAGCTTCGTTGTGGTTATTATTATTGCCCTTGTTGACACAATTCGTTGTTGGATAGGACAGAGAGAAATGGAGAGAGGAGGGGAAGACAGAGAAGGGGAGAGAAAGACAGACACCTGCAGACCTGCTTCACCGCCTGTGAGGCGACTCCCCTGCAGGTGGGGAGCCGGGGGCTCGAACCGGGATCCTTTCGCAGGTCCCTGCGCTTTGCGCCACATGCGCTTAACCCACTGTGCCACCGCCCAACCCCCAAAGATTTACTTCTTTAGAAAAAAAATAGTCAACCCATAACTATGACCTTGGGAGAATTATGGTGGTTACCGTTGGGGGTAGGGGAAAACAGAAATTTGGTGATGGGAATGGTGTGAAATGATCTCCCTATTAGAAAACCCTTATATATTATCTTGTAAATCACTATTATGTCATTAATAAAAAGATATTTACTTTTTGAAAGTCAACCCATATATGTGATCTTGGGAAAATTACTGTTGTTTCCAATGGAGGGAATGGGGATGTGGAACTCTGGTGGTGGGATCACTTTATAATTATACCCATTGTCTTGTAATTTTGTAAATCAACATTAAATCACTAGTAGAGAGAATTTACTTTTTTGCTATTAGGGTTATCACTAGGGCTCTAAGCCTACATGATTTCACTGGCCCCAGGGAACTTTTTATTTTCTTAGAAAGAGGTTGAAAGGGAGACAGAGAAGATACCACAGCACTGCTTCAACGCTTGTGAAACTCCCAACCCTGCATGGGGCTCTCACCTGGTGGCTGGGATTCTGAACTCAGGTCCATGCGCATGGTAAAGTATGTACTCTACCAAATGAGCTATCTTCTGGTCCAATATTTATTTATTGTAAATTTCAGACAGAGACACAGAGATCAGAACACTATTCAGCTCTGGCATGCAGCAATGTCAGGGGTTGAATCTGAGACCTCTTGGGCCTGAGGCATTGCAAATTTGGTGCACTGTTTCTGTATATTCCTCTGGCCCTATAATTATATTGATTTTTTTTTTTTTTTAATTTACTAGGATAGAAAGAGGAAGTGGAGGGTGAGACAGGGAGAAAGAAAGACACCTGCAGGGGGGCAGGTAGTAGCGCAGAGGGTTAAGGGCACATGGTGAGAAGCACAAGGACCAGCATAAGGATCCCAGATTGAGCCCCCGGCTCCCCACCTGCAGAGGGTCACTTCACAAGTGGTGAAGTAGGCCTGCAGGTGTCTATCTTTCTCTCCCCCTCTCTTGATTTCTCTCTGTCCTCTCCAACAACAAAGGCAACAAAAATGAGAAAAATGGCCTTCAGGAGCAGTGGATTTATAGGGCAGGCGCTGAGCCCCAGCAATAACCCTAGAGGCAAACAACAACAAAAACCACCTGCAGTACATCTCACCACTTATAAAGCATGATGATAGTACTTAAGGGATCTCTGTGGAATGGTACTCTGTTGTTCCTCTTTTTTTTTTTTTTAAATTACCACCAAGGTGGGGCTCAGTGACAGCACTATGAATCCACCACTCCTGGTAGCCTTTTTTTTTTTTCTTTGTTAGATAGGACAGTTAAAAATTGAGACAGCAACAAGGGCAACAAAAGGGAAATGAGTAAATGTTAAAAAAAAAAATTGAGAGAGTCGGGTGGTAGCACAGCGGGTTAAGCGCAGGTGGCGCAAAATGCAAAAGAATCCCGGTTCGAGCCCCTGGCTCCCCACCTGCAGGGGAGTCGCTTCACAGGTGGTGAAGTAGGTCTGCAGGTGTCTATCTTTCTTTCCCCCCCTCTGTCTTCCCGTCCTTTCTCCATTTCTCTCTGTCCTATCCAACATCGACGACATCAACAACAATAACTACAACAGTAAAACAACTAGGGCAACAAAAGGGAATAAATAAATAAATATTAAATAGGGATCTGCAGTCTTCACTGCTCATGAAGCAGACAACCTGTAGGTGGCGGGTGGAGGCTTGAACCCAGGCCTTTGTGCTTGGTAATGTGTGTGCTTAAGCGGCTGGCCCCTGGTACTCTACTGTCTAAGGAATGAAAAAACCAAAATTAGGCTGGGGAAGCTACTTGGCAGTGTCACATATGCACAAGGCCCTCAGTCCATTCTCTTGCACTAAGAAAAAATAGAAAAACTGAATAAAAATAGGTTTTACATTTGAGACAGACATGCCCTCCTAATAGTTAAACTTGTTCCTCTTATGAGCTGTCAGCTAAAGAAGGCATATTTCATGCCAAAGGCAGCAGAATAACTAATAATGTGTGGCACACAAGCCACAATTTTCTCAGTAAGAGGTAGGTAGGTAGGTAGGTAGTTTTTTCTCTTCTTCCTTCATATACCTACACTCAAAAGCAACCCAGATCCTTGAGTTTCATCTTGACCACCTCCTGTTTTTCTTTACTCACTGATATGTTAGCTTTTAGAGCCATAATAGTTCTCCAGGTAGGATGTGTGCCTTGTCATGTGTGCAGCCCACGTTCGAGCCCTAACATCACATGGGTGTGCCACACACTGGGGTAAATTCCCATGTTGTGATCTCCTTCATCTGATCTATATAAATCTGTAACTTCATCTGAAATAGAAAGAATGAAAAAGTTGACCCAGGAGTGGTGAAACTGTGCATACAAGGGACTCTGGTCCTTAAAATACACACAGAGGACAAAGAGGTGGTTTAGTGATACAGTTTGCATGCATAAGGTCCCAGGCTCAATCCCTGGCACTGTATATGATGATTTGGATCTTATAATTAACACTCCTCTCCTCACCAACCCTCAAATTTGTTTGAGGAGGTCAGACAAGAAAAAAGGCCCTAAGTATCTAAGTAAATAACACACTTTCCACTCAGGTAAAAGTAAAAGCTTATCTGTTGGTCTGACTTACATGAAGTTATAAATTTCAAAACAGAGGTAAGTAAATATATGTATATTTAACTTTGTACAATATTTACAGCTTGCAAATTTTACAACTCAAAATTATGAATTCCTCTATAAATGTGTGGAGAAAGATATTTCAATATGTACCTCAAAAATTTCTGAAACAAATTTACCTCAAAAATTTCTAAAGCACCCACCCTCAACACTCATTGTTTCTCAACAATCCAGTTAAGTAACCAAATCTGTAGGACAGTGAAGTTGAAAATTTTAAATGGCACTGTTCATACAATTCTAAGAGTTGTTAGAAATCATGGGTCACTGATATGCTATAACAAAGCCCCTTTCACTCTCCAGTCCTGAGACAACAAATCCTGGAGTTCTCCTTCATCGTCGCTGTCAATATTCTCCTCTTCCTTTTTTTGTAGTTCTTTAATGGTCAGAACCTCTTTGAGCTTATTCTTCATTTCATCCTGACGATTCCGCAGTTTTTCCACCCTACGGTAGCACTCTATCTGCTCATCGATCTCCCCAATCTGCCTGTCCAATCGTCCCTCCTCATCCTCCTCAGCCACTATGGCTTCGGAAATAGTGCTGACTTGCCTCATAGCTTTTTGAAATTCGTCCCACTCTTTGTCCATCTGATCCTTTGGGGCATCAACCTTTCGTACCCTCGCATCAATCTCAGGGTCATCAAAAAAACCTTCTGGTAGTGCTTCCGCAGTATTTTCTCTCCTCTCCACTACCTTTTCGTGTATTTCTGCTTTCTCAATTGACCCTGAGTGAGGAACTAAAGGCGCCTTAGGTGGATTTGTATCCGAGAAATTACCGGGCAAAATACTACTTGCCGCCTCGCGCGAGGAGGAAAGTGCGTGTTCTTTGCTCTGCGCGTCAGGTGGTGGGCTGCCTGCGTCCCCCTTTTTTCCTCCTCCTTCCTCTTGTTCCTCTTCTTCCTCATCTTCATAATCAGGGAGTAAACCGAGGCCCGAAGACTTACTGACCGGTGATCTTGTGGACTCCTTCCCAGCTTTGTCCAAGTTGGTGGGCAAAGCGGATGTAGAGGGCACGGCCTTTGCTCTTTTAGCATCTTGGCTGTCTGCGTCCGTCGCCTTCCTCTTGGCAGTCTGTGGGATTGCGTTCGCGGGCCGATTCTGCGGTGCTTCCTTTGCACCTTTCAACTCCGCTACTTTCTCTCGGTGCTGCTTTCCCAGGACGTGGGTCTGCCATAGGAGTTCGTTCTTAACTGGGGTGTTACACAGGGCACAACTCAGCTGCCCTAAGCGGTTGTACTTAGCAAATGGAGATTCTATCCGCTTCCGGTTGGTGCTCAGACGCTGCTTCTCCTTCATCAACCTCCGCAGCTCATCCTGATTCACCACTCGCTTTCCAGAAGTCCGAGACGAGGGCGACGCCATCTTTACGACCACAAACGCTGGGCGATTCCGACTTCCCTCCCGGCGACGACTGATGACGCCAGGGACTTTCCGATCGGTGATTGGCTAATACTCCGGAGCGTGCGTCCAGGCGCCAACATTTCCCTCAGTCGCAGCTGAAGCTGTTTCTTGCGGCCGAGTCGGCAGTCCCCTCAGCCATCCAACTATGGCTGCGATCAAAGTGGTAAACGCCAAGGCTGAGGTGGCGCGGGCCCAGGCGGCCTTGGCCGTCAATATATGCGCTGCCCGAGGGCTGCAGAATGTGCTGCGGACCAACTTGGGTCCTCAGGGGACTATGAAAATGTGAGATGGCGGTTGGAGCGGCCGTTAGAGCGCCGGGGTCTGTTGGGGGCAGGGAGGAGGGGCGATCAGAGAAGTTTTGAGAATAAATGAGGATCCACCAGAGAATCTGGCATCCCTCATTCCTGCCCCAAGTCATCTCTAAGGAGGTAGAAGAGGAAGAGAAACCCCCCCCCCCGAGGCCACCAGCCAAACCATGACCAACCCCCCTCCCCCCGACACACACACACACAACCCCCTTGACTTTTCATTTAGGTTCATGTAAAGTTAGCAAATCACCTAGTGTCGCAGCAGAAACAGGTCCGTTTAATGCCCCGCTCTTTACAGACCTTGTGCCCTTGGTTTTGACTGCTATTTTAAGGGAACAGGCATAGGGTTTGGAGCCTGGGAGCTGTGGGTTCATAGACAAGTTCATTCTTCCCACGTAGGTTTACTGTCCTTTGTTTTAGAAGAGAGTGAGAAGAAGATGATTAGTAAGGGCAAAAAAAAAAAAAAAAAGTGGGTCAGCGTAGAGATAGAAGAGATGCAGTCTCAAGAAGGAAAAGTTAGTAGGGCTGGGTGGTGGTGTACCTGGTTAAACACACAGGTTAACCATGTGCAAGGCCCAGGGTTCTAGCCCCAGATTCCCATCTGCGGGGGTGGTGTGGGGGGAGCTTTAGGAACAGTGAAACAGTGCTGCAGGTATCTCTGTCTCACTGCTCAGATCTGGCTTATGGTGGTGTGGAGGATTGAACCTGGGGTTTTGGAGCCTCAGGCATGAGCCTCTTTGAATAGCCATTATGCTATCTACCCCCCACCCTTCTATCACCTCTTTCCTTCTTGATTTCTCTGTCTCTATCCAATACAATATATATTTTAAAATTAACTTAAAAAGGGAGTTTGGCGGTAGTGCAGTGGATTAAGCGCATGTGACGAAAAGCGCAAGGACTAAGGATCCCTGTTCAAGCTCCGGGCTCCCCACCTGCAGGGGAGTCGCTCCACAAGCAGTGAAGCAGGTCTGCAGGTGTCTATCTTTCTCTCCCCCTCTCTGTCTTCCCTTCCTCTCTCCATTTTTCTCTGTCCTATCTAACAATGACATCAATAACAACAATAATAACTACAATAATGAAACAAGGACAACAAAAAGGGAATAAATAAATATTAAATAAATATACAGCTAAATAATTTATAAAAAAATAACGTCAAAAGAGGGCATTTAGTACAAATTGAGCTGCTGAGAACATAGATGAAATTTCTGTTCTTAAGGCTATCTGGTAGAGATGAGTGTACTAGGGCAACAGAAATAGCATAATGCTTATGCAAGACTGAGGCTCTGAAGTTACAGTTGTTTATTTTTAAAGTCAAAGATTTAATCCTATACTCTACCATAAGCTAGAGCTGAGCAGTGATTTGGTTAAAAAAAAATACACACACACACACACACACACACACACACACACACACACACAGGTATATTGAGGAAACACTGGTTACTATTAGTGGGAGAAGGAAAAGTCTATTGACAATTTCTTACTCAAGTCTTGAAAGTTAGAATTCACTAGTTAGGAAGGGAATTAGAGACCTTCCAAATAGAATAAGGAGAAGGCCTGGGAAAGTGCACCTGATTAAGTGCACCCAGATTTGAGCCCCCAATCCTCACCTGCAAGGGGCAGGGAGTGTCTCTTCATGACAAGTGAAACAGGTCTGCAGGTGTCTCTCTTCCTACCACCCCTCCATTTTTCTCTCTTTAAAAATACTTATTCATTTGGGTAGAGAAAAATTGAGAGTGGAGTGGGGAGACTGCAAGAGAGATAGAGACACCTGCAGACCTGCTTTGTGAAGCTTTCCCCCTGCAGGTGGGGGTCAGGGACTTGAACCTAGATCCTTGTGCATGGCAGCATGTGCATTCAACCTGTCCACCCCACCCACCAATTTATCCTACTAAATAAAATAGAAAAAAAAAAAAAAAAAGAAGAAAGAAAGAAAGAAAAAGAAGTGGCCACTGGTAGCAGTGGATTCATAGTGTAGCACTAAGCCCCAGCTACAACCCTGGTGGGGCATGGGGAAGGGGAGAATCAAGCACAAGGATGTGAGACAGAAAATAAAGCAATATGTTCAAACAAACAAACAAACAAACCAACCAAACGGGTGATCTCAATTGGTAGATGAGGAACTATACCACTGCTAACTAGTTTGAATTTTACCTAGAAGGTGATGGGAAATGTAAAATTTATTGAATGAGATTTGACAGGAAACTGACTGAGACACAGTTTTCCAGAAAATAATAATGTGGAGGGTAGTTTAAAACATAGAGCTATTGGGGGCCCGGCGGTAGCGCTGTGGGTTACCCGCACATGGCACGAAGCACAAGGGCTGGCGTAAGGATCCCGGTTTGAGCCCTCCGCTCCCCACCTGCAAGGGAGTCGCTTCACAAGCTGTGAAGGTCTGCAGGCATATTTCTTTCTCTTCCCCTCTCTGTATCCCCTCCTCTCTCCATTTCTTTGTCCCATCCAACAATGACGACATCAATGACAACAATAACAACAACAACAAAAACAATAAGGGCAACAAAAGGGAAAATAAAAATATAAATATGTATATATTAAAGATTTTATTTATTTATTAATGAGAAAGATAGGAGGAGAGCGAAAGAACCAGACATCACTCTGGCACATGTGCTGCGGGGGATCGAACTCAGGACCTCATGCTTGAGAGTCCAAAGCCTTATTGCTGCGCCACCTCCTGGACCACAATATAAATATATATGTTTAAAAAATATAGAGCTATTAGGATGCTGTCTAGTGAAAATGAAGAGGAGGAGTAGATTCAAGAAACATTTAGATTGTGCAGTTGACAGAACTTGATCTAATACGTGTGATGATGAGGGAAGAGGCTAAGTTGTATAAATGAATGGTGGCATTTCAGCAAAATAAAACCTGGAAAATTCACAAATTTGTGGCATATAGATTTGCAATTACTTTGAGCAAACCACTGTTGATAACTCATCAACTCCTGTTAACGTTAATCTTGGTTAACAACTCCTTTGAGAATGAAATTATGTTAGCTGCCCATTGGGGAGAAATGATTCTGTGGGTTGCAAATGATGCTAACTACCTTGATAATTCTCCATGGGATGGGTGGAGGTTTTCCAAGCCAAGACCACTACAGTAAGGTAGTGGAGTAAAATGAACTGGAAGTGTCTTGCTTGACTTTTCACACTGAAGCTAATAACACCACTTTTTTTCTGGACAGGCTTGTTTCTGGTGCAGGTGACATCAAGCTCACCAAAGATGGCAATGTGCTGCTTCATGAGATGGTGAGCTAATACTGTTGATTTTACTAAACTTCAGTGAGCCTTAATTAGAAACGTAGTATACTTTGGGAGTCCGGCAGTAGCGCAGCGGGTTAAGCGCAGGTGGCACTAAGTGCAAGGACTGCCATAAGGATACCGGTTCGAGCCTCCGGCTCCCCACTTACAGGGGAGTCGCTTCACAGGCGGTGAAGCAGGTCTGCAGGTGTCTGTCTTTCCCTCCCCCTCTCTGTCTTTGCCTCTTCTCTCCATTCCTTTCTGTCCTATCCAACAATCAATGACGTCAATCATAACTATAACAATAAAAAACAATGGCAACAAAAGGGAATAAATAATAAATATTAAAAAAACTTTACAAAGAAAAAGAAGCATAGTACACTTTGTCTTTAAATCAAAACAGTCAGCTAAATATTAGTCATGAGAAAAGCTTGCTTTGTTAAACCTCAATGAAAAGTGCATTTTGGATGGCAGAGGACCTAGTGGGGGTTGTATTGTTATGTGGAAAACTGGGAAATGTTATGCATGTACAAACTGTTGTATTTACTGTTGACTGTAAAATATTAATCCCCTAATAATTTTAAAAAATACATAAAAAGAAAAATGTAATTTGACTCTCTTCAAGTCCATATGTGATGAACGCTTTGGACAAGAAACAACCTCCCATGTCCTCAGTGGTGACAAGGTGACAAGTTCTAGGTCCACACACAGGGAAAAGGTGTAACTGGGTTGCTACCAAATTAATTATATGTTTTATACCATTTTATGACATGTATTGCATTCTTTGTAATCATGGAAAATTTTTTTTTAAATCGTTATTTATTTGCCTCTAGTTGCTAGGGCTTTGTGCCAGAAAAATCCTTTGTAATTAAAGTATTCCTCTATGAGATTGAATGATTTTAATCCTATATTGAAAATGTCACTGCATTCTGCAGTAGACTTTTATAAAATGTTCAAGTCTCATTACTTCTGAAATCTTTTTCTAGTATTTAATTTAAAATATTTATTTATTTTACCAGAGCACTGCTCAGTTCTGGCTTATGGTGGTGCAGGGGAATTGAACCTGGGACTTTGGAGCCTCAGACATAAGAGTCTCTTTGCATAACTGTTATGCTATCTACCACTACTCAGTTCTGAATTCTGTAGTTTTGGTCTTCACATAAAGTATTAATAATTTGAAATGTGTGAACTTATATAATGGAGCTTATTTCATTTCTTAATTTTACTTTTGACCATGAAGTTTTAATTTTGTTTTGCTTGTTTTATTTTTGGTGGCCTATTTCTTTATCTCAGTCTTTTTTAATGAGTTGTTTCCTTTCTGCAGCAAATTCAACACCCAACAGCTTCCTTGATAGCAAAAGTAGCAACAGCCCAGGATGACATTACAGGAGATGGTACTACTTCAAATGTTCTAATTATTGGAGAGTTACTAAAACAAGCTGATATTTACATTTCTGAGGTATTAAAATTCTATAGAATCCACATTCATGTTGTTTATTATCTTGAATGGAAAATTAAAAAAAATATATTTATTTATTCCCTTTTGTTCCCCTTGCTGTTTTATTGTTGTAGTCATTATTGATGTCATTGTTGTTGGATAGGACAGAGAGAAATGGAGAGAGGAGGGGAAGACAGAGAGGGGGAGAGAAAGACGCCTGCAGATCTGCTTCACCACTTGTGAAGCAATGCCCCTGCAGGTGGGGAGCTGGGGGCTCCAACTGGGATCCTTATGCCAGTCCTTGTGCTTTGCACCACCTGCATTTAACCTGCTCTTAACCTGCTCGGGCTCTACAGCCCGACTCCCAAATGGAAAGGTTTTT